>NC_090273.1:150344079-150659988 GCF_040414725.1 Anabrus simplex
GAGCGTTATCCGAGTTTTAGATATCTAAGATAGCAGCAAAAGTAAATAAATTCGGCGAATACGGGCCTGAGCGTTTCGTCAATGAACTGATCTCAGGCCTTGGAAATGCGGATGGATCATAGGATGTTCATAAGCCCACGTGTGGACTAAACTGGTAACTGTGATCGAGAAGCACACAACAGGATGGTGAAGATGGTATCGGATGAAGAAACAATTTCTAGAAGTAATGCTGATTCTTTTCTGAGGACAAATTCCTGTACAAAATAGTTGCTTTCATTAATACTAAAAACAAATTGTTGCCCAATAATGAGTGACAGTGACAGGTGTACAAGTAAATGAGGACACAGGTGCCGCTAAGGGAAGAAGTGGTAATGAAACACTATTATTGTACTGTTCTGTTAATACGGTTCTAATCGTAATTCCTGGTCGGAAGTTGGAAAAAGATGAGGCTCATAGATTCATTTTAATTCAGCATATTTTTGTTGACATCTATATTAGTTTTATGTTGCGGCAATGATGCTCTAAGTGGCCATGTAATTTACAGACCCTAGCTGTACGAATACGTGCTTTATATTAGCACCTGTTTCCCAAAACTATCTTTCTTGTACAAATGAAAATATTAGTTCCTTTTATCAAGTGTTCTTTCATAATTGTGCATCAATCTTAACCTAATTTTTAGTAAACCAAGATGTTTCCGCTCAAAAATATTAACAAGAATTATACTGCAGTAAAATGTATCCTTTAAGGGGAGTATAAATGGACTTTTGTAGTTTTCAATGCTATTCTGAAACTATACATCTAGAATGGTAGACATAGCTGATATATTTGCAGTAAAAGGCACAAAAATATAACAAAGAAGGTAAAAATGTACAAAGAAATAATTATATCCTAATTCCTAGAATATGTGATTCGATCAAAATAGAGGAAAAGTGCACGAATTATGTATGAGTAACTACAAAAGCTTCACTAAGTTGTATTAAGTAACCCTTGAAAAGAGAGGCCATGAAGTTAAGAAATTTAACATTAGCAGGATAGGCCATTCATACGCCTCTTAAGAAAACAATTAATGGCGATTGAGATGTCTTATCAGATTAAATATCGAAAAAAAAATCAGGATGGAGTTTTTGAGGATGTTGATGCTATTTTGTTACGTCTTATCAGTACTTTTCTAAGGCACTTAACGCAATCATCGAGTATCTGGAAGCATATGAACTGTGGTTGTATCCTCGTATACTAAGTGTGACATGAAAATGGCAAAAAGTATTTATTTGAGCATGTCTGCTTGTGTATCTATTGGAATGTTATCTCCCATTATTATCCATTCTTTGGAACGCTAGTCTCTTTGTGCAGTCTACTATCTAAAACTGCGATTTGTTATTATTACGTCAATAGCTTCGATCTTCCTCATTCGCTCAATAAACGAATCGATTGTGCGCACATGCGCAGATCTCACTCTTGAACTGTGCGATATGCTGCTCCCTCGATCTACACAGCGAAGCGTGTCGTGTCGTTACCGTGGTCCATGATGGACGCTGTTAGTCAGATCCGTTGGAAGACATTTTAGAAGGCAGGCGCAATGGAATTAGGTACGCCCGGCTAAACTGAATTACGACTGTGGGTATGCATTAATACATTCTAAACTTGATTGTGTTCTTCTAGTGATAATAATATTTATATTTTAGTGATTTTTGTTTCTACATGTGAGCGTCTTCATCACGGCCTGTGGTGCAAGCAGGCATACTACCACTGAAACCGTAATTCTGGTGTAAGTTTGTTATAAAGGATTATATTACATTGGATACCAAACCACCGGCATGTAAGTAAATCTTAATTCAAAATTGTTTTGGAGGATCATCTTCCTCAGTGAATTATTCGGAGGAAATATTTACTACAACCGTCATGGAATTTCAACGACATTATGTTTGCGAGCCAACCTTGTTACCGTTCTTAAATTTTAGGCCTATCTTGAGTTTTCGCTGATATCGTCAAGTTTGAATCAAGACTCTCTATCCGGTATTGTCAAAAAATTATAACAGACTGAATAACTAAATCGGTATTGTTAAAACTTTCTGATGTAAAAGTGGAATGTCAATTTAATTACGGGGTAAATTGGAAACGAGCAATGTGATCATATGTGTATTCCTGTAATTCTAATTTTTCGTATTCTTTATATTATTGTACGTGTTTCGCTTTCTGCTCTGTCTATGGTGTGCATTATTATTATTATTATTATTATTTTCTTTCTTGGGGTGTTTTTCTTTCCGTCTATATTTTTCTCTGATCTTGTAATGCGTATCCTAGATGTATCGAATATTTTGCGTGATATTCTAACCTTGTGATTTGTTGTAATGTAATACTTTTGTGTCATCTTCCGCGCTTATCTCATATGTGCATTTTCACCGGTTCCAAGGCCATCTCATGTTTAATTTAATAACGACCATCTTGGTCTGCTGTAAAATTATTTCATATACGAAATGTCAAATTCTATTAATTTAAATCTAACCTTTCATGTAATATTATTATTATTTTCGGTAACTCCTCCCTTGTAGAAAATGAAAATTGTTTGCCCAGTTCTGAAATTTTGTGGTGATCAACGCTCACATACCTTATTCTCACCTGTATTTGTTTTCTTTCTTATCTTTGTTGCTTCACTAGTCTAAGTACCTCTTATCTTATGGACGCTAATATTTTGGCTGCCTTGCTTGTTATTAGTAAGAAAGATAGCTTGGCTTGGTAGTTGCAAGCTCAGTTTTGTGTGTGTCGTCGTTCTGCTTACATTGTGGAACATAACTTTTTTTTCTCTCCCCTCCGTAATATTATATTGGTTCGGGGAATATTTTTCTGCTAATTATAATTTTATTTATTTAATGTGTAATATTACTACTCCTTCTGTCATATTTGTGTTTGTGTGTATTGGTCAGAGAGTTGCTAACTGCCTATAGATTAAATTAAGGAAAGTTACAAACTAAATCTTGTTTAACCTGATTCATTTTACTGGCCAGTATTTTAAATGCGAAAGGTATACATTACCTTAAATTTAAAATTTAATTTCATTAGTATGGGTAACAGCTAATAATTAGTTACACGCGTGTAAACTTTTTCTGTATTTTACATTTAAGAAACTGATTTAACTTAGTGTAATTTACTGATTTAATAATTTATTTCTGTTTTTAAATTTTTTATTGGTTTCGTGATTTATTTAAATTTTAAAAGTGGGAACCTTTAAACTGATAGATAATCATGAATTAATTAATTTATTTGTTTAGTAATTATTTGAAAGCAAGTTCAATTTATCCTTCAATTTATTTTTTTAAAAAAATTTCATTATAAATAGTATGAATTCGTTATTCTTTAAGTAAATATTGTATTTACATTATTTCTTAACTTAGTTGCATTGACCTGGCAACCCCTCAAGTATAAGTTTAAGATCCTGTCCTCATTATTCCCTCCACGTCTTGTATTTGATGCTACTGCCCTCAAGGTGAGTAATTTTGTGATTTATGTTAATTTTGCAATTTCATGTGTATTCATTGTTGTGTGTGTCCTTCGGCGTTGTACTAAGGATTCCCTGGACGAACAACATCAGCAATGCCACTGTTCTGGAAATAACGGGAAAGAAGAAAGGGTTCTCTTCAGAGTGGCAGCTGTGGGTAGAAGAAGAATGCAGACGTTATGAGCATAGACGTGGCTTAACGAAAGTCAGGCATAATAAGGTTCAGATTCGAGTAAGATACGCTATAACCAGCGAGGTAGTGGCTTTAAATTCAGATGATGTGGAGCCCGAGGAGTTGTGGAATGCTTTCAGCAAAGTGCTGAACAAAATATGGTGAAGGGAACCGATTGATATTTAGTACAAAAGGAAACCTCGGATGACAGATGAGATACTCCGACTCACGGAACAAAGGAGGAAAATGAAGTTGAAACCTGTCGCCTATAGAGACTTGTAACTCTGAAGGTTATCGGGATCAGATACCGGGGAAGAAGAATTATCTACAATCTGCACAAAAAACAGTCTGGAGTGATAACAATCGAGGTCTTTGAAACAGAAGCAGCAATCCACAAAGGACTGAGGCAAGGCTGCAGTTTTTCACACACACACACACACACACACACACACACACACACACACACACCACCCTACTCCTTTTCAATATTTATATAGAACAGATAGTATAGGAAATAAAAGAGGAATTTTGAAAGGGAATCACAATCCCAAGAGAGGAAATCAAAACCCTGATGTTTGCCGATGATATTGTTATTTTATTTGAGACTGTAGAAGATCTGGAGAAATTGCTGAGTGATATGGACAGTCTTGGAGAACGAGTACAAGATGAAAATAAATACGTCCATAACAAAAGTAATGGAGTGCAGTCGAATTAAGTCTGGTGATGCAGGAAATATTAGATTAGGAAATACTTAAAGGAAGTAGTTGAATATTGTTACTTGGGTTGGTAAAACAACTAATGATGGTAGAAATTGTAATAGTTTTCTTCAGAGTAACGCCTATTATAATTGGGGGATTCGGAAATTGATTAGTCCCATTTACGCTTGGTGGCCCTGATATAGCATTCCCTTGTATGTAAATGAATTAATGAAGCCATAAACTCATCATCAGATGACTGAAAGTAAGTACTGGTCTTTTAAACCATTTTATAGTAATTAACACCTACGTCTGATGAAATTAGTAACGATTACATTGTAAATCTGGTCATCACCAATTCGATAACCTGGTTGCCAAGTTCTTCTCGGATTAACAAGCTAAGGGATGTACCTACTATACCTGCTGCTAAACCAGTAGAGGCCCCAGCGTGGGCAATTCCTGAGGGAAGTGCAGGGTACACTGTCCAGCCAGTACCTGCACCGCTTTTCACTAAACTACTTCTTAGTAACAATGTTAGTTAGGGAGGTAATATTCAAAAGCTTATTTAGTTAATATAGGTAATTCAGAGTAAGAGTGTTCGGATGGAGGATAGGATTGATATCATTTTAATGAGCTTAGTATGTTTATAGGAACTAATACAGGTCGGAGGACATAAAATACAGACTAGCACAAGCAAGGAAGGCCCTTCTTAAGAAAAGGAATTTGCTCAATTCGAACATTGATGTAGGAATTAGAAAGACTTTTTGAAGACTTTCATTTGGAGCGTGGCATTACATAGAAGTGAAACATGGCTCATAACTAGCTCAGAAAGAAAGAGAATAGAAGCTTTTGAATTTGACTTTACAGAAGAGTGCTGAAGGTAAGATGGATAGATCGAATCACGAATGAAGAGATACTGAATCGAATTGGTGAGAGGAGATTTATTTATCTAAGTTTGTCTAGGAAAACAGATATACACCCAGCACTTGTTCCGTTGGTTTTTGAGGGAAGTGTAGACGGTAAGAACGGTAGGGTTAGACCAAGTTATAAATATGACAAGCAGATTCGAGCACATGTAGGATGCAGTAGTTACGTAGAAATGAAAAGGTTAGCACAGGATAGAGTGGCATGGAGAGCTGCATAAAACCTGACTTTGGATTGATTACTCAAACATTTAAAGTGAAATTAAAAGTAAATAAAGAAGCCTAGAAAACTGGATGAGTTAACGGTCTCAAGAAGTGGAAGAACTTGCTGAAAAACATAAGGTACTTAATGTGCACGAGAAAAGAAGGGATGTGATTGGCATGGAATGGCCATGTATGAGCGGAAATATCATGTGGGAACCGGGAAATCTTGTCTTAGAAGTGGAGGAAAACTTAAAGTTTGGGAGAAATTGAAAAGCTCTTGAAGGATGAAAATCGTCTGGAAGAACCTGAATTGAGTGTCACTGAAGGCCCTGAAGTAACCATCTCCGAGGTCATGTGGGCAATCAAACCTACCGAACCTGGGAAAGCTGCATGGTCATACGATGTATGTATGTTCAGTCTTCAGCCCTAAGGCTGGTTGGATCCTTAACAGCTTCGCCATCAGTTGTCATAGAAGGCCTAGGCATCACTTAAGAGGCGTACTAGGGAAATGAGGAATGAAATAGTTCCCTGTTGCTTTCCTCACCGAGCCAGACGTTGCTATTACATATCAGTCTGCCAAGCCCACTGAAATGCATGTACCAACCGACCCTATGAGCAACGTTTTCACACCATTCATAGCAGGGACTGGCTGCATAAGTAATGGCATTACTAGCATCGCTCATACCTCAGTCACTTTCATATTGTCAAAGATAACCTGTGGAAATATTGAAGGTGATGTAGGAGGAATGGGTCAAGGCTTTAACAAATCTGTACAATAAAGTGTACTGTATGATACTGACGGTACCCCTCAAGACTGGTTGAGAAGTACATTCATTACCTTGCCAGAGAAAGTGAGTATAAGAATGCAGCGACTTAAGAACAATCAAACTTGTGATAATTCCTCAAAATTATTCTCAGTCGAATTTATCAGAAATGTGAAAAATGTGGGCGAATTTCAATTTGGATACAGGCTATGTATATATATGCCTTGTTTAGAATTCAATTGTTGTTCTGGCGTTGTAGGGACGTCGATCTTGAACTTCTTCAAGGCCTTTGATAGGCCGTTTTCTCTCCCTAATACACCAAAATACACAATAATATGATGAGAAAGCCCTTCCCCTGCCCTCTCCACTGAAGAACAGAGTTAGTTCCTACACGATTTCACTCACCCACCTACTCCCTCTCCCCTCTAAAGTGAACGGAGTTCTTGCCTACAGAATTCCCCTCACCGTGTCCGGATCAAGGGAACTGGCTTTGGTCCAAACGCAGGTCCTGGAGGTAAGGGATTCCGCTTAGATACGTACAGAAAATTTTCTCAAAGTTACTTAGATGACAGTGGAAGACTACTGCAATCATAATTTGTCTCACTTGTTCACAAGACTATAGGATAGTTTGCACAACGTAAAAAAATGTTATACATATTTAAAGTGATTTGGTAGAATCTGAGGATGTTCTTGTGGAACGAAACATGTGTGTATGTTTGTACAGGTATGTTATATGTATCGTAATTAGTGTTCGACAGACTGATAAACTTTTAAGTTACATTAACTAAGTCGACTCTAAAAAGTATGGTTTCTTCTTAACAAAATACTTATAAAGTTATGTGGAGTACGCTTAAGAAGTTATAGAGATAGGTTATTTCATTTTTAATGAGGATCGGAGAACAGCTTCCCTTGATTAGACTGCTCTTGTACTGAAACTTATTTGCATAAAATAAGTGGGGGGGGGGGGGTGAAATGATTTTGAATACATGTTTGACTTTCAGCACCCAGAGAAACCCTGTATTTTATATGAATATTTATTATAGCTGGGGATCAGGTATGTGACGTCACATTACTCGTTACCGTAGGCCTTGGTCGCCAAAGATGCTGCGACTGTGGATTTTTATAAGTAGAGTATGTTGAAATAGAAAGTATACCGTCAGTGACGTCATATTAGTTGTTACTGTAGACCTTGGTCGCCAAAGATGCTGCGGCTGTGGATTTGTATAAGTAGAGTATGTTGAAATAGAAAGTGTATCGTCAGTGACGTCACGTTAGTTGTTACTGTAGACCTTGGTCGCCAAAGATGCTGCGGCTGTGGATTTGTATAAGTAGAGTGTGTTGAAATAGAAAGTGTATCGTCAGTGACGTCACATTAGTTGTTACTGTAGACCTTGGTCGCCAAAGATGCTGCGGCTGTGGATTTGTATAAGTAGAGTATGTTGAAATAGAAAGTATACCATCAGTGACGTCACATTAGTTGTTACTCTAGGCCTTGGTCGCCAAAGATGCTGCGGGTACAAGTTAAGGTCTTTTCACACAGAGTTGCAGTTCTCCTCGAAATAACACAGAGTTTCATTTCATGATCTTCATGATCATTAGCTTTTCGCAAAGGAAAACGTTTCGTTTTTCCTAACATCTTTGTACAAGTTCTAACAAAAATGTTAACGCATATCCACACATGATCATGAAAGTCCGTAAGATTTTCTTCATCCTCCAACTTTCCATTTGAGCTTCTGGTTTCATTTCCACTAATACTGTACGAATTGTTCGCGTCTTTCTCACTAATTAGGTACTTTGTAAACAGAATCCCAGATATTCCAGAACAGTTTGAACATAGCCTCCCATTGCGCTCTCAAATATACAGTGGGCCTTGTTTTTGTTTGCTGACTTTATTATCTGCTCTTCATGTTTACTTTTCTCCTGAATTCCCTTTCGTCCTCTTAGGGTTTCTCGCCCAAGAATTTTCACCCCTAGTCCTTTCTCTAACACGACTTCCTAGCGTAGTCATGTTATTCACATCATTGTAACATTCGTGGTGTCTAGCGCCGTGAAGGGCAGCCACCTTAGTTGTTATTGTTGTTGGTACATTTCACGTTAATGAAGGCCTCTCATTAATCGTAAGGGGATTCTGATAGTACATATATCACACCCTCGTACTATATGTATAAGTAAGATATATTATTGTCAGTATTCGATTTTATTATTATTATTATTATTATTATTATTATTATTATTATTATCAGTATTTTATTTGTATATTTTGTTATTTATATTTGTAAACTGGGAGATCTCCATATATGTAGTATGAGTAATTTGTTTTGAACAACGAGTGGGAAAACCTTTCTTTATTGGACTCTGTTAATTTGTATGAGCCATGCGGGCATCCCAGTGTCTTATGAGATATACTTGTTGCTGTCGGTAAGTTCGATGAATCATGTGAATAGTCCAGAATCACGTGAGCTTGTTGATATTGTACTAGGAAAGTTCTATGACTCATGTGAAACATCCCAGAGAGTTTGTTTATGTCTTGGGACCAAGAAGTAGTTCAGGTCATGGTCTTGACAAGAGGATCTACCATGATTGGCTGGCAAGGATCAATCTCGGCGAATCATGTGAGAGATGAGGTCTTTATATACTTCGACATCACAGTGGAAAGGAACCACAACTGACACACTGTACGAGAAGGAAGTAGTAAAACGTTTGTGGAAAGTGGCTGATCGACAAATTGTGGAGTGCTTACGCATTAAATATTGTAGCACTTGTGGCGGCCTGGCATTATATGTTGGTGAAAGCTATCTCAGACTTCCCATAATTTATGTTCAGGATCGACAAGCGTGTGTTGCTCAAATGTATGTATCTTTACAACAAGTGTTAAAGTCTGTGAACACAGTATTACGAGGTACAGTATCTGTGTGATGTTATAAGAATCGGCAAGTCGTGTTGATACAGAGACAGTGAAGGGTTCTTATCTACATATATGCACATTGTTCAACGAACTAATTACAAATGGTGGCTTAGTTCTCGCTTTCGTTTTCCCACTGTTTTCATTGTTGTTGTTGTAAATATGGAGTCTTCCAGCAATCTTTTGTTTGTGTATTATAAGTGTATTTTGGTGTGTTGATGAGGTGCTCATGCACGGATTTTATTGAGAATATAGTTAGATATTTTAGAATCAGTTGAGTTATTGATGAACCTAGGTGCAGTTCCTACCTATTTAGTCGTTTTCAGAAGGTTAGGTAAGGCCTGCAGCAGATGTACCAGTACGCAGTATTATGTACACGCCCTGGGATATAAGAATTATCATGCTCTATCTAAATTCGAGGGATCTATTCTGGTAACACTGGCGCCCATACTACGGACATTTCGATTAAAATGTTTTATTAATTTATTTCAGGTACTTTATGAAGTTTTGAGAAAAGTTATTTATATATTTTTATTCATGACATTATTTATCAGTATTATCAAATAGTTACAATTGGCTTCCCAACGTGTGGCTGAATGATTGGTACATCTGTTAGGCTTATTAGCGTAGGCGCAGTTGTCAGGTGTGGTTGGAATTCTACAAACTATGTCAGTGAATTGTTTTTTATGTACGTGATATGTATGTTGGAATATGAAGAAATGTTGTAGTGAGTCGCGTATTATAAAATTAAGAAATAGAGAGGTTGTTAAAGTTGTTGGTACTATGAATCAGGATAAGAGAAGTCAAAAGAATTCCACCACATTGAGCCTATCGAATTTAAGTGAGAGTAGCGACATAGCTGAAAGTAGGAAAGATCAATCGGCAAAGATAGGTGAGGAACCGAGTATGTTTTCTTATGATTTGAGTAAAGAAGTAGAATCAGAGGTAAGGCTCTAGCGTATGATGTCTTTCTATATAGAGTAATAAATAAGGTACAAGATTGTGAGCAACAGCAACGTGACCTCGACAATGTTGTGAGATGTACAGCAGGGGTTAAAAGTCATGTTGTTGAGTTTCACAAATAGGAACAGTCCTCTCTGTTTTAATTACTACGTTGATGGATTGATAGTTCCTTTTGAGGATCATTGTAAGTATCTAGGTGTTAATATAAGTAAAGACCTTCATTGGGGTAATCACATAAATGGAGTTGTAAATAAAGGCTACAGATCTCTGCACATGGTTATGAGGGTGTTTAGGGGTTGTAGTAAGGATTTAAAAGATAGGACATATAAGTCTCTGGTAAGACCCCAACTAGACTATGCTTTCAGTGTATGGGACCCTCACCAAGAATACCTGATACAAGAAATGGAAAAACCCCAAAGAAAAGCAGCTGGAAAGAAGGCGAGCTGCTCGACTAAGTGGTATGTTAAAAGTTTCAAACAAAATTTATTAAAAAGCACCATTCCAATACTTTACAATCTTTAAGTTTAAGATACAAATGTTACATAGATGTTGAAATAGGACATGTTTCCCTTAAGATTTGTAAGCATCTTCAGCCACACTTAATCTAAAGCTAAGTCGGGGCCCAGAATTGGGTTCCTCATTAAAATATAATACATGCTTTAATACAAGATAAAACAGTGATAAGAATCTAGTCTGTGGAGAAATTCAATAATAAGCTTGTCATAGTATTATATGCACATGGAATGAATACTAGTGTTTGTTTGTCTAAAAAAGTACAAGTTGATTATTTGTAGAACAAGACATAGTCATAATGATTTAACATACAATTGGATTGTACAAATTAGTTGATATTAATGAAGCATGGATTAATTAAAATATCGAAAAATAAATCTTCGAATGTTGTTGAATGAGAATCAGGTACGTAGAATTACAGTAGAGTTGTTGACTCCAAGTAGTTGCGTAATAAGTTCAAAAGGCGTTTGAAGCATCAGTGTAGAAGTGTTGTGTGTCTTTCATGGAATAATCTTTGTAATAGATTGAAGTTGTGAAATGTCTAGCGAAGATTCAACAAATAGGGTGTTCAATGAAGCCTTAGATATGGGAGAATTCGCAATGTGGTGCGTGTTGAAAACTGAAATGTGAAGGAAAATTAATTTCGATAAAAAATTAAAAATTTATTTCAGGTATTTTATGAAGTTTTTGATAAAAGTTATTTATTTATATATTTTTATTCATGATATTATTTATCAGTATTATCAAATAGTTACAGGGTTAAACCAATGTTGCAGTGCAAGTGGGAGAATTTTCCTCCAGAGGAAGAAATCAGTGATTTACAAACAAGGTAAATGTTGACAGTGAGAATATAGTGGTCGTCCAAAAGAACAGAGGACATCAACATCTCAGTACGTTGGAGAGTGTTAGACCACTGTTTCACTAAAGCCCTCAAATTCTCATCCGTGTGTTTATAACATAGAGAGCCAGAGAGAATAGGTACATTGTGTGTGAGTATGCCCAATGTAAATGTGTGTAAATAATTAATGACCACTAGTTTGTGATATATTGTTCCTGTGTTACAGAATGTGTGCTAATGAAGTAATGCTGCGTATGTCAACCGTCAGGTATTTTACGTAAATAAAGTAACAAACACATTAATTAAACATTTGACATACGATTATTTCACTTGGAAAGCCGCCAGGGAATGTTATTGACAGTGGTACGCTAAGTTATTCATTTGGCATCAAAACAATATAGTTACACAGTAGATTCTTATCGTTTGAAATCTTATAGTTTCGTGGAATATTTTCTTCCGGTGACTATCCTACGGGTGGAGAATTCGTGTTTCAGTCCCGAGAACGACTTCATTTCCTAAGTCTTTCACTTTATGTATACCTAGAATCACCACAATGTTGCTCAGAAAGTTTTCAAGGAGACTATTTCTGATGACCATCGGCATTATTATCAACGAAAATTTACAAAATTAGTTCTTCGTTATCATGATGATAACACAGCTCGCTTACGAGCACCTATTCTTCTTCTTCTTCTTCTTCTTATTATTATTATTTTTACACAATATCATGAAGCAAGATAACGACCGATGATTCACAGAGGGCTTTTTTGAATAAGATGACATCTTTCAAAAAAGCTACACAGGCCGTACACGTTAGAGGAATGACTGTCGGGATATGATCTTCTTTCCAGTTATCTGGGATAGGCACTTTTGTTTCGACTGAGCCCAGGTTTACACACGAATTTCTGTCCTGATGTCAAGCGAATGTGCTGGAATGTTAGCACACAGCCTTCGGATGATAATATGGTCCTTAAAATACTAGTGCTGCATACGAATAGAAAAACAATAGTTACAAGGTAAGAATAAAATAAAATATTCTTAGTACTACATTTGGGATTTAAATATTGATCACAGTGTGTTATACCCGTCATTGTAGAGAAATGCGTTAGTGACTTAGGCACTTCGCAAGGTATATGGCCCAGAAATAAACCTATTATAAATTTATCTTGTAGATAGCCTGATATGGACCTCTTCAGAGGTAAGTACTTTCTTTCCTAAGATGTTCTCCTTCCTGATATGGAATGGTTACAGAATGGTAAAAATTTCCTTAGCTCGAATCTCGATGAAAATGCTCAAATCATTTAGGAATTGTGTTCTTTGATTGTACCATCAGGATAGGATTATTTCGAGGATTTTAGTTGCGTCTGATTAATTTCCATGCCTTGAGGACTAGAAAAATAAAGAACAGAAAATGTTGAAATATTTAGATCCTCACCCCACAAGTAAATTTACAATTTCCTGTGTAATTTCCGTTCCTACTTCTAAACTTCAAATCAAAATATTCTAGACTTTCTGAATAATGCAGCAAAAGTCCTTTATTTCTTTAAAAAATCAGGAGAATAGTTCGTGCGCATTGACTTTTCCGAACGTCGACATTGAAATATGTCAACAAACCAAAACGCTGTACGCGCCTATTCAGTGAAGATACGAATTAATGATATGAATAAGATGCATTTTATTGAACTTACATAGGTGTAAATGCTACTCACAGATGTTTAACAAATACTGAGGGTTACAACGCGGACATATATACGGAGCTCGCTTTTATACTAGCAGATGAGACTCAACTATCGTTAAGGAATGAATAACAAGTATGAGGAAAATATATATGAGTCACATGAACAGGATGTTGGTTTAAGACCCTTAAAATGCCGGCTCTGGTATGACTTACATAGGATAACAGATAGATTGGCAATACAAAGAAGTAACTGTTGCCTCAAGCAAATTCTATAAACATATTATACTAGTGTCCAAAACTTAAGCATAATCACTAAAAGAGGCCATACCGCCTGAAACGGCCACACAAACTTCGCAGGGACGTGGCATGCTCTCTATCAGATGGTCCAAGTGTTCTGGTGGCAGTCGATCCCATTCCTCCGAAAGGGCAATGCGAAAGTCTTGGAGGGTCCTTGGTGGAGGCTGACGGGATGAAATTCGCCTCCCCAATGCATCCCAGGTATGTTCTATAGGATTCAGATCAGCAGACCTCGCTGGCTAGTCCATGCCATGAATGTCTTCCCCAGCCAGAAATTCATCCACCAGAGCAGCGCGGTGCAGTCGGGCATTATTGTCCATTAAGAGGAAGACTGAACCAACCGCACCTCTCGAGAGTCTCCGAGCGTTAACAGTGTTCTTCGGACCACCCATGAAGATGTGCAGGTCCGTATGACCATTCAACATGATACCTCCCCACACCATAACGCCACCACCACCATACTGGTCCCGTTCCACGATGTTCCTGTGGTTGTATCGGCTACCCGGTTCTCACCAGATTAATGTGCGACGGGAATCGTTCTGCAAACTGAAGCAGGCTTCATCTGTGAAGAGCACATGTGTCCATTCATTCATGGTCCAGTTTCGATGTCGACGGCTCCAGAGCAAACGGGCCCATCTCTGTGCTAGAGTGAGCGCGACGCACACCGCTGGACGTCAGGCAAACAGCCCTACTGTTTTGAGCCTCCGGTACACAGTTTGCCGGGAAACGGACACCCCTGAGACGGCTGCAAGCTCCGCCGACAATTGTCTTGCAGGTGCACTCCGATTTCGTCGGGCGGTCAAGACAAGATATCGATCCTGCTGTGGGGTGGTTACCTTTGGTCGACCTGGTAATGGCATGCGACTAACATCTCCTGTGTCTCGAAACCTTCTCCAAAGCCTGGAAATGACACTTTGTGGCACATTCAAGGATACAGCGACTTCGGTCTGTGTCTGGCCTGTTTCCAGGCGGCCGAGTATTCTACCCTGCAAAACGGGGTCCAAATGGCGTCGTTGTGCCGTTATGTCGTCACGTTCACCACTAGGCTACATTCCGCACACCATAACAGGACAAACACGACTGAGGGAATATGGGGCGGAGGCACTGCCTAGGTTATTGTGCGGTTACGGTTACTCCGCTAGTCAAAGCAGGCAACACTCCTTTCCTGTACAGAGAGAACACGAAGGTTGGTACATGCATATGTCGTGCGATTTGCGGTCTATTTCCTGTTGCCCTGCTTACTCGTAACTTATGCTTAACTTTTGGACACTAGTGTAGTTGGCGGCTGCCTCCTTATTACTTGAAAACATGATAACATTAAATAACTATTTACAATCTTAGACCTGATATCTGGTTTCCTCGAGCGGTCTTGAGTAAACAGTGTCTCGGAAACTGTGTATAAGGAATATAAGTCACATACACTTATGTAATCACGCTAATGTGATACCTGATGGCAGTTCGTCTCATCTTTTTCTGGGAAGTACATATAGCCGAGTATGTACGGAAGCAGACAGTTGTCAGGAGGTCTACGGTTCGATCCTCTACCAACCGAATAAAATTTTACTGTCGTATTATCGTTTTGTTGAAAACTGTTAATAACGGTTCACATTATTTTAGTGTCAGACAAGTGAGTTATACTATGTTGCTTGCTCAATGTATCTGTATACAGGATGGTCGGATATAGCTTGAAACGGGTATTTGAGCGCTAGAGTGTTGGTCATACTGATAAGTAAAAGTAAAAAATACGTCGATACCTTGCGCCGTTGTCACTTTAACAGCTGCTGAAGTTAGGCAATGAGATCGCTTTGCGGGTGATTTCAAATGGGCTTTTTTTTTTTTTTTTTTTTGTTGAGATCTATTACTCGAGAGTCCCGGGGCGAATAGTAGACCCCTCTACTCGTCTGTAGCTGCGGCATTCCAAAGAAACGGAGAATCACAGGTTTCAATTTACCCTAGCGGGGGATAAAACGATCTGTCTGTGAGAAAACAAGTTTCTCACGTCAGAAATGAAACCCCCTGCGAGGCGGTGTTGTTAAAACTGCACGTGGCTTATGACAGGCTTGAGAGCGCCAATAGTAAGAAATAAACTTCTCCAGGGGAGGGACTTGAACAAGGACCTCTCTGCTGATAGGCTCGCCCCACAGCAAGCATGCTACGGTGGCACTGGCTGAAACCCACGGAGTGTTAGTGTTTAATCCTCATTTCTCTGCATGTCTGTCACGCCGTAACGTATTTTTTTTCAAATTATCTATCAGTAGAACACTCATAAACTCGGTTCACGTTGTTTTCGACCAGCAGTGTACAGGAGCTTGTCGAGATATTGGATCGTGTACAACAGGAAAGTCACAATCTTGGCATGGAAATTAATTGGAGCAAGACAAAACTAATGATTGTCAACAAAGGTGCAGAGATTCAGCTGCCACAGCACCTGAACAATCTCCAAAGAGTCCTTATCTTGGTTCAGTAATCGAGGTTACAAGTAGCTGCGAAAAAGAACAAACGTCGCATCATTCTAGGACGTACAGCTATGGCAAAATTAGAGAAGATCTGGCAAGATAGAACAATATCTATGAATACGAAGAAAAGATTAGTCCATTCGCTTGTGTTCTCGATCTTCCTGTATGGATGCAAAACATGGACCATAAAAGCCAAACACAGGAACCGAATCAACGCTTTTGAAATGTGGTGTTGGAGAAGGATGTTGCGACTACCGTGGACAGCCAGGCGAACGAATTATTCTGTCATCCGATAAATTGGAATACAAGAAAGACTATGCCAAGTTGTGTTCCAGAGAGTACTGCAATTCTTTGATCACATAATGAGAAGAGAAAATGACAACCTGGAAAAGTTAATTGTCCAAGGAAATGTTTCTGGCACAAGGACACGAGGACGGGTCGCAAAAAGATGGGTTGATCAAGTAAGAGAGATCATGGACTTACCATGGAGAGCTACTGTCCGGAAAACGCAAGTACGTACAGAATGGTATCAGCTTATAAAAGAAACAAGAAAGTCCTTGGGTCACGATACTCGGTCATGAGTGGAATGATTGGACAGAAAGAGAGTATATCGCGTAGACGTGGAAGAAAAAGTAGGTTTATACTATGGCGTTTCTGCAGTACGCATACTGCAGTGAAAAAACCCGTAACAGTTATCATTTTTAGAGAGGGAGAGAAACAGAATTACATTCTCAGTGCAATATTTTTCTTGAACTTTTAAGCACTCCTTATTATAATCTTGCGTAACTATCAAACACAATTTTAAGAAAAACATGTCAAAAATGGAATTAATGGAAGTTGTGGGTATTGGTCCATTGATACCGTCCATTTCATCGTCTGAACGGCGCTTCTACAAGCTACTGAGATGAAATTCCTGGCAACGGTTCTCGACGCAATTTCCTGGATCTATGGTGCTTCGATGGATGTATCTAAAGAAACAATTGTGAAATGAGTTTACTGACGAACTGAGATGTCTTCCTAAAGTCCTTCGCAGTGAACTGTGAGATGTTGGGGTTTCTAGTTATTTCGATGTTCACGATGATATTCCTGGAACAATTGATGGATTGTTACAAAAAATGATTCCTTCAGAAGAGGAAGAAGGAGACGAAGAACTGTTTGTGTCCCCAAGGAACTATCTACTGTGCAGTGTGTTAATCAGTTGGAAGATTATGCCTTTGTGTAATAATCAACCAGAAATTATTGAAAAGTGAATCAGAATGAGCACGTACAAAAGTTGAAAAAGAAAACAGTCTTGTGACTAATTTTTTGGCTAAGTATTAAATGGTGAGTACTGAACAGTACAATATACAAAATAAAACATAAGACAATACTGTTGAGCTTTATTTTTTAACTTTTATTAGGCATGAACCACTGTTTTCAGTAAGGATATAGAGTACGAACCTGCACTGTCAGTGTACTTTTCAAATATTATACACTCGGCCTATAGATATGACACCCCACTACAATGGACATATCTTTAAGGAACCGTACGTGTCCAAATTACAGGGGTTCTGCAATAATTATAACATAATTTAATGAGGCTTTTGGTATCCTCGTGTAGCCCTTGTAAGGAAGACCCTCCGAAGAGAGTGAACACCATCTGCCGTGTGTGTTATTGTAGTGGAGGAGAGTGTTGTTTGTCAGGTGTGTTGGAGACAGCTCAAACAACCAACGCGAAGTCAAGGGAACTAACAATTCAAGATAAAGTAAATTCGTGTTCTCATCCTGAGGTGGTGCAGCTCTGAGCTGCACCTTCCACACACCAGCCCTCCTGCCATTCTTAAATCTTTGGCAGTACCGGGAACTGAATGCGAGTCACTCAGGACGGCAGCTATTAGTGCTAACGGTTAAGCTACGGAGGTGGAGATCATTGCAAATTAAAATCCACGATACGGCCTGGAATCGAACCCGGTGCCTTCTAAACTGCGAAGACCATTCAGTCAGGGAAAGCTGACGTGCTGGCAATGTAGGTGTGTATGAGTACCAAGTTTAACATGTCTCATTCTTGTATCTATATAATATTTTAAAAAGTGTACTAAAACAGTTTTGGCAAATCTGTCCTCCGTTCTACTGGACTGATTCGCTTCATTCCTGTTGTATTCTCTCCGGAGTTACCTGCCCGTGAATCATGAAACATTGATAGCTCTCTACAACTTGAGCATTCATAAAATCAAATCATTAAATGATCACTAAAACAATTGCAGGCGAAGGCTTACACTAACCCATAATACATTTTGTACTTAGCAGGTTGCTAAGCGACTAACACTTTCATTAATATTCGAATACTAGCAAATGTACCCGTGCTTCGCTACGGTATTCTACATTGTATACGGATATCGAAGTAAATTACTGTACATGAAGTGAATAAGATTTTTTTAAATTGCGTGTGTCTTGGCGTTATCCGAGAAACAGAATAACTTAGGGAGGTCCGCAGACGTTATTTCCAAAGTAAAGTGCGAGTTGCGAAGTTGTGATAATAACGGCAGGTCCACTTGTATACTGCAATTCACTGTGCGTAACATCAGTCACATTTTGATGGGTAAATTTGTTTATACCCTGGCAAGGGGGCAGAATCGGTAAAGGAGTTTTGAAAAAAATTGCACGCTCCCTTGACTTCTGCTAATCAAATCGAGAAGGGAATTATTCATTACAATGGTACACAGGAGTTGGAGGAGGACCCCATTCCTACTGCCAGTTAAAGTCGATGTGGAAAGTAGTGACTGCAATAGCTACGTCTTCCTGCTGATAGTCACCATTGATTTGTAAATTATTAATTACAATGGTAGACAAATCTCTTCTAGATCGCTACAAATCGACTTCAAAGAATAAATATAGATCGACATACGGAAGTATATGTATGTTCACCATTATTTGCAGAATAACTGCTGCTAAGCGGTGCATCACATCGAAAAACGGATTGTACGATAGGACGCCTCTGGCCTCATTTAGCGATCTAAATGGCTGGTCCTATGATATTTCCTCGTATCTCACCTATTTAAAGGTAAGATTGTTTTAGAAACGTTGAATAGGGTGAAATTTGTGTAAGGTTTTCACACATTGAATTACTTTTCAAATACTTATGTGACACTTTCAAACAGAGAATTTGGCTCACATATGGCTTCGGGGTGGGCCAAAAATTGTGTAGAATTTGATGACCTACCTTTCCTATAAGTGATTCAAACCATCAATTATACGTGTAGAAATTGCAAAATTTAGGTAAATCCAGAAATAGAACTAGATTTGACGTATAAGGGATAGAGATACGACAAAATGCCAAAGGGCCAAAGTTGTTGATCACTCCAAATTGAACGCAGATTGTGCCATCAGCTTTGTGATTAGACTTACTGTTTAGCCACCAAATACCTCAAAAGGAAGGTCTGCACCGTCATTAAAATTGCCTCCATATTTCGATATTTATCGGGGTTAAAAATAATAATTTCAAACATCTCGTAAATATCCCGTCGGTTACAGGCTAAAAGGTATAATTTTACCAAATTTCAATTTTCTACCTCATCTGACAGATTGTGCCACCATCTTGAAATGGGGGAGGGGCTTAAAAATTAGGACTTTCCGGAAACTTTTAAGCCCTGAAACCTATAGGTTATCGTTTTGGATAAATATATCAGACAGCGTTCTTATGTAGATTTGAAACTGCCAGCGTGTCCCCCTCAGAGAATGCTGAGAATTACCGATTTTTCTAGGGATTCTGAAGTCATCAGCTTGTCTGGTTTCTATGATGCCTGGAAGTTTCTCATTAATTCACGTGTTTTCTTTTTTATGTCATCATTTACACACACACACACACACACACATATATATACAGTACAGTATATATAGATCGCTACATACTGACTTCCATTTATTAATATGGATTACTTTTCACCCCCTTCCCTAGTGCTTCTAGGGGCGTATTACTCCCACAGTATATCTTCCAGGTAGTAAGTCATACTGGAACATACACACGTCCATTATCTCGGTCATTTTGGACAATTTATTTTTTCACCCTTTCTCAGCCCCTATGCCAAAGGGGGCTGAACTCGGACTTAAAAAAATCTGGAATGTTACTATTCATCTCAGCAACCCAGAAAATTATGGATTCGACACTAATTTCGATTATTTTTATATAGCACTCCCCCATCGCCCCCCACCCCGAGAGGGCTGAATTTGGACGTTAAAATATTACGGAGTGTCACTATTCATTTCAGCGAGCCCGAAAAGTATGGATTCGACACTACTTTCGATTATTTTTATATCTCAACCGCTCTTCCCCGCCCCTGAGGGATCCTGAGGTGTCTTATCCCCACGTGGTTTGTCTCTAGATACTAAAAACCCGGAGTATACAATTCACCTCGGCGGCCCCGAAAACTACCTATTCGACACTATATTCGATTAATTTTATAAATCACCCCCCCTCGCCCCAACCCCCAAAGGGGAATGAACTTGGACTTATAAAATATCCGGAGTCTCACCGTTCATCTCAGCGACAACGAAAACTATGGATTCGACACAATTTTCGATTATTGTTATATATCACTCTCCCATCGCCCCCCACCCCGAAGAGGGCTGAACTTGGACTTCAAAAAATTCGGGATTGCCACTATTCATCTCAGCAACCCAGAAAATTATTTATTCGACACTACTTTCTATTATTTTTATATATCGCTTTCCCATCGCCCCCCAACACGAGGGGGGCTGAACTTGGACATTAAAAAATTCCGGAGTGCCACTATTCATTTCAGCGAGCCCGAACAGTATGGATTCGACACTACTTTCGATGATTTTTATATCTCACAACCCTCGCCCAGCCCCCCGCCTCTAAGGGTTCCTGGGGTGTCTTACCCCCACGTGGTTTTTCTTCTGATACTAAAAATCCGGAGTGTACAATTCACCTCGGCGACCCCGAAAACTATGTATTTGACACTATTTTCGATGAAAATGTTATATAATTATATATATAGCCTATAATATTTTTTGATTTTATATATCACTCCTCCCTTGCCCTAACCCAAAGGGGGCTGAACTTGGACTTTAAAGAAATTCCGGAGTGTCACTATTCATTTCAGCGAGCCCGGAAAGTATGGATTCGACACTACTTTCGATGTTTTTTATATCTCACCCCTTCGCTCCCCAGCCCCTTACTCCCCCCGTGTGGTTTTTCTCCTGATACTAAAAATCCGGAGTGTAAGATTCACCTCCACGACCCCGAAAACTATGTATTCGACACTGTTTTCCATTAATTTTGTAGCTCACTCCCCCCTCGCCTCCCACCGCAAATAGGGCTAAACTTTGATTTCAAAAAATTCCGAGTGTTACTATTCATCTCAGCGACCCCGAAAACTATGGATTCGACACTATTACTGATTATTTTATATCTCGCTGCCCCTCGCCTCCCACATTAAAAAATTCGAAGTGTTACTTTTCATGTCCGCGAGCCCGAAAATTGTGGATTTGACACTATTTTCGATTATTTTATAACTCACTCCCCCATCGCCTCCACGACAAAGGGGGCAGAACTTGGACTTATATAAAATTCGGAGTGTCATTATTCACTTCAGCGACCCTGAAAACTATGGATTCGACACTATTTTCGATTATTTTTATACCTAACAGCCAATGATCCAGTTCGAAGTACTTAACCACAACCTCAGTTGCAGTCCCATATATCGCAACTTGGTGGGTCAATTGCACTAAGGGGGGTAGAGGTGTCTTACCCCCACAGTGATCGTCTCCAGATAGCAAATAATAAGTGTTTCAGATTTGTTTGAAATTACTCCAGTGGTTTAGGAGAAGATGTGTCGTTTACACACATACATATATACATCCATTTTTATATATAGTAAGATATATCGTATATGTGATTTTCAACTTTAGTAATGTGATTTGCATGCTGCCATGTTCATTTATTACCTGCCAAGCCAGAGAGTATATACACATTCTCCGATCATGGAAGAATACTATTCCCTGCTAGATACTCTTTGATTGTCTGACCTTCCCCAGCTTCTGAATATACCAGTACTCAACAGATGGCAGAAAGTTCCTAATAACTTACATCCTGCTAAGAGAAAACAGTTTACGTACGTATAGACGGGAATGCATCAAGACGACTAACCTTCTGTATGACCATATAAGGACAGCTTCTTGAAAAAGTCGGTAGTCTACTTACTGTAAATAACAGTGCATTTTTCTAAAAACAAAGAAAGATCATCCGTCAATGTTCGACGGCGCCAGTCCAGTATATTATGAAAGTGAAGGAAAGTTATACATTTAGTTTTTCGTAAAACAAAATTATGTTAGAGCACGGGTGGCTCAGACTGGTTGCGCAGTAGATGTTAGTTTTCGCTTGTCCTGCTCATGACGTCATCACAGGAGCAACCGTGACTGTGTAGCATACAACCGCACGTGTGTCTCATTTCGTTGTTTACACATGTCTGTCTTATAAAGAAAGGATTTCCACGTAATAACTATACGTGACTTCTTTCCGTATATTGCTGTAGGTTTATATAGTGGTCTACAGTATTTTGCGTAGTGTGTGTCGTAGTTCGTTTCTGTGAGTTCTCTGTTAAGTTACTGTGTTTCGTGCAGTGAGGTGCACTTATTTTCTTTTTGTTAGTTGCGTGAACAGTGTAATACTAGCTGGAGTGAAATTGATGTGTTCATAGTACAGTATAATTTAACCGTGCCGTAAATGAATCTAATGAATCTACAGCGACACCTGATTGTTTAGCAGAGGGATTTCGGTACCTCGCCGGCTACATCGCCTACCGTGAGATTCTCCGACCTTACGTCACGCCTCACTATTTTTGCGGCTGGGTGGCCATCTTCTTGTCGCTGTCTCAGCCGGCCCAAGGACAATCAAATTGGCAGACGCCTCGTTGGCTGTCGCCTTCCCCATGTATACCTGTCTCATCAAGGGCGTGGACAACTCCTACTCCCCAACTGCCATCCGAGATGAACTCCGCAGTCAGGGCACCTACGTAGAAGCAATTCTACGTCTACAGGATAGCTTCTCTGGTCATCCGTCTCCGGACGTGGTGGCTTTTTTTCGATCTGCAGGACCCCCGGCCGGCATCATTACACATGGTGTCGCTCTTGGTGACACCGAATGTGAAGCGGTTCCTACTCCGAATCATATCCTACAGCAACTGGTCTCCCTCCCTGATTTTCCTTTTCGCCCTCACTTCAATCCGCCCTGCACATCACTCCCTACTACTACTACTACTCCTCTCACCACTACAGCCCACACTTCCTCGCCTTCTCTAACACTTACTACTACCACCGCCAGCCACACTTCCCCTCTTATGTCAACGTCCTCATTCGTCAATACCCCTCCTTGTTCCCAGCAATCCCCCGCTTCATCCATGGCTAACACCGGCACGACTCCTTCCACCCGTGACGACCAGACGACTGCCACTTCACCGGCCCGCCGTCATCTCTTGTCACCGAGTTGTGTCGTCCGAGGTGTTGACCCCGCCATCCCCGAAGAGGACATCATGCACGACCTTCATCTGGCTGGCATCTCCGCCCGCCGAGTCTTTCGCATATACAACGATCGTGGTCCTACGTTCAAGAGCCTCCACCTCTCTATATGATTTTTCACGAGAGTTTAATCCTGATGTAAACAAATAGGCGGAGCATCTTGGCTTTGCACGTGGACATATACGTAGTTGATTGGAGAATCAACCGTCGCACTCACTGGACTGTATGCGAGCTCGAAGAAAATTAGTACGTCGCATTAATTTAATTTTATCTTAGTTTATTACATTTAGATAGTCTGAAGGAGTACGTAATCAAATTAAAATATGGTTGTCATATATGCCAGTATATATCTATTTTTTTTAAAAATAAAACAGTGATTAAATAACGAGATATGAAGGCAGAAGGCGTGGTGTAATGCAGGAAGTCTTCTCATAGTGAGGGAAAGTCCCAAGCTGTACAGCGTGGATATAAGGTGTTGCATCTTGCAGCAGCTGTCAGTGTCAGTATTCATAGTGAGAGAAATGGAGCAAGAGGTAGGACCATCGCCTGTAGTGAAGCACAAAAGAGGAAAACCGCTCAGAAGTGACCATAGACAGTGAGTTGTGAATGTTTTTAATAAAATAAGTGAACGGAATTCAGAATCTCCCTTCAGACCCCTCTGTTTAGTTTCACACACCTCAAAAACTGTTCCTCGTCTATTTTAGGTCATATGCGCAGCACTGTATGTCCGAACACGAGACGTTGACGGGGCGGAGGTCGATACTACATTCTCAGCGAATCACAACTCTTTCTTTGGCTGAGGCGTGGACATGCCTTGTTTACATCAGGATTAAACTCTCGTGAAAAATCATATAGTGAAGAAGCCGTCCATCAACTGGTCTCTTCTGGTGTTCGCCTTCGTCGTCGGCACCATCGTGTGGAACATTCCCGTTCCCCGCCCCATTCGGCCAGTGCCTCTTCTCCTGTCTCTCCCCCTCGCCACCAATCTGCCCCGCCACCCACCCCTCCCCACCGCCCCCGGTCCATTCTTTCCCTTTCCCACAACCGGTTTCTTTATCGCCATTCTCCATACTGGAACTTCTACGCCTCCTTTCCACTTCCGTCTCTAACATCACCACCACTCTCTATTACCTCCTGTCCCAATACTACCAACCTTCTCCATACTTCCCTCCTACCTCAAACCCACATATCGTTCCATCTACTCTTATGTAAATGCTCTTATGTCAATACTCTTGTAATCTCTTGTACATAGTCCTTTCGAAATGCGCGCCCGAGATACACCTCACTCCGCCCTCAATAAAGGTGATCCCAGTGGGGGTTGGCCCCGGAGGGTGCGATGTGGACCCGCCCTGGGGGACCCCTTGTCTGCTCGCGGCCCCCTACGCCCCTGCTACACTTTCTCACACATGTATGTACTACACATACTTCTCTACTGTTCGGTTTCTCTGTAAATGCTTCTTTTTCTCTTGGCTGAAGAGCTGCTTAGTTCAGATGATGGCCCGCCTCCCCATTTTGGGGAGGAATGAACCAACGTTTTGATGATGATGATGATGATGATGATGCCTACCGCGAAAGAAAATATGACAGGTCAATGGGAAGTCCCACTGGGGAAATGCTTTCGAGAAGTGTTATATCGGGGAGGTCTACTCGTTCCATCAGAAGAATGGTAAACCAAATAAAGGAATTTGAGTTAATTTTCAGGGACACTCACGGACGTGCTGAACTGTGACGCATACCTAATATTATACGCAAAGTGTGTCAAATAATTAGCAGTAAAATCCCAGCTGTACCACCAGAAATAGTAGAAATGTATGTTAGAACGGGAATATTTGTACGCATACGACAAATGAACATTAGGACAAGAACTGAAAAATCTATAGCAGCTCATCGGCGAAAGGCACGACAGTGGATTTCGTCTTCAAAAGCAACCACTTCATGACATCTAATCTCACAAGTAGGACTGTGTTCTAATGACGTGCTTTTCCTGTTCTTTCTTATTGTTTATTTTTTTAAAGGTAGACTATCTATGCGGAGCCTCCGTGGCTCAGACGGCAGCGCGTCGGCTTCTCACCACTGGATACCGTGGTTCAAATCCCGGCCACTCAATGTGAGATTTGTGCTGGTCAAAGCGGAGGCGGGACAGGTTTTTCTCCGGGTACTCCGGTTTTCCCTGTCATCTTTCATTCCATCAACACTCTCCATTATCACTTCATAGCATTTATCTCCCATTAATAAATCACTTTGGGAGTGGCGACCCCATTGTAAAAATAGCCTATGTACAGTATGGTTCATTAATTACATCCCTGACCTGGTCAAAGACTGGAAAACAGGTTGTAGGTTTTCCAGGCCTATCTATGCATGTTTTCGAATATGAACTTACTTCTGATGCTGTTATAATATGTGTTAAGCTTTAAACTCGATACCTGCGGAAGTGAGTCAGTATATCGTATGTTCAAATACGGCAGTTCCATCACGGAAGTTCTGCTGTAAAGATTTAATATTACAAACATTTAATATCTCTAAATATTTATGTTTACAGATTTGAGAGCGCGTAACCTTCCTCAAACTAAATAGAGGAACTTGGAAAAGTTAATAAATTTCAAGCGTTGGTCACTGTGCCGTCACGTTACATTTACGCCTCATTCGTAATAGAAATAATGAAAAGTTGCTATGCTGTACTGTTTTTTCAATCTTATAACAACAGTAATCTTTATGTCTGGTGTGCAATTAGTTCTGAGAAACTGTAATGTTTGCTGATATTATGAGATTCCTACTGATTTGCTCGCTCTGGGCTCTGCTGCTTTGCTCCTACTGTGACGTCATTTCGTTAACCAATAGCAGCTCGGCTCGCGTTGGGCCCAACCTTTAGTAGTGTTTAAGAACCTTGTGTTAGAGGATGTTTCTTGGAAATGTGAGGATGAAGCTGACTAAACGAATCAAGGAGTTACTGTTTGTTTCCTTTTGTGAGATATAAAAGGGATAAAATCCGTTGTATGACGGATCTCCCGAGAGTTACTGTCAGCCAGTGACCCAGTTCGAAGTACTTAACCACAACCTCAGTTGCGGTCCCATATATCGCAACTTGGTGGGTCAATTGCACTTACGAGCTATTTGCGTCTGCTCCAAGTAATCCCGACATGCTTCCGTTATCCTGTACCGCGAGAACGTCTGTGTAGGAACGACAGTTGTCTCCAGACTAACTCATACACAGCTGTAAGGCTGCTATACCAAAGCTGAGTAGCGTGGAATCAAATAACTGTCTTGAATGCTAGAATAATTTATGTAGATTTTCATAAAAATATAACCTATTCATTCCTACTTTGAATGTATTGAGGATAAATGTTAAGTTGTCTTTGCACTATGAGTACAACCAATGTATGGTATTCCCTGACTGCTACAGTAGACATATGTGGGCTCCACTGCGGTGCGTTGATTGGCGATCACGGATTCCTTAGTAAACTAAGAACATTACTTACATTTCTTTCTACTAGGCTCTTTTCTTTTATCTTTACTGTCCCATCTGATTTGGCCAATTCTTGCTCTCTTTCGACTCCGACGGTCTTTGGTTTGCGAGATCTAGGGGATATTTTATTTTCGCATCCATCCTGTCCCTTCCCCTTCCTTTGCCGAAATTGCCATTCTTCGAAAGGATGGAACTCCTCCAATTTTCCTCTTATTTAGTTGTCCAGTTTTACTTCTTTGTCGAGTTACTACTTTAATAATAATAATAATAATAATAATAATAATAATAATAATAATAATAATAATAATAATAATAATAATAATAATAATAATAATAATAATAACATTCTTTTTTATTTTGGTCATCCAAGGACCACGGAAAGTAATTCTATGCATTCATCCTAATCCTTCTTTCGTTGACTTCCAATAGTTCTTCATCCTTTCACTTTGCTGTTTCTTCCTGTCTTGTCTCCAGATGTTATTCACCTTTCCTCCTTTCCATCTACTGGACATCCTTGAAATATTGAATCAATCCTCTGAAACTTGTTCTGTCTTGTATTATATCTTCTGTTATTTCAGTCTCTGTCGTTATATATATATATATATATAATTTTTTACTCTTTGGATCTACTGGTTGCCATTTTTCCTCTTGTAAATCGAGCTGAACTCTCATTTTGTCAATCTGCTGTCATCCGTCCTCATTATGTGACTAAAAATAAATTCTCCTCTTCCTGATCGTGTCTGACATCCTTCCATTTTTTTCGTCCTTGTATAGATCTTTATTCTCTTATGTCTAAACTCTTCTCCTTCTTCCGTTGTCAATGGTCCCTAGATTTTCATCAATATGTTCCTTCTCTCTCTCTTTTATTCCAACCGGCTTTCATAGAGTATAAGAAGAAGAAGAAGAAGAAGAAGAAGAAGAAGAAGAAGAAGAAGAAGAAGCAGAAGAATGTAGGTCTACGCCTTAGTTGGTGGTGATTATTGTTTTAAGAAGAAGCACAACTAGGCAAACATCCTCTATATAACACAAATCAGAGAGAAAAAATGAGGGGTCCGACAATTCGAAAAATGAAGGTATCGGCCAAAGGAAGACAAAGACCACGAGGGGCGTGAAAATGAAAGACTTTCTAGCGCTTAAATGCCCTAATACCGTCAGAGTCGCAAAAGAACAAGAATCGACCAAGGGAGGTCGGACAGGTTAGATGAAAGTGAGAAGCCTGGCAAAAGTGGAAGCAATGCCAGGACTCACCTAAGGGCCCCATGGTCGCCAACCCACGCTCCAAAGTACAGAGCCCCTGGGGCTCCATTCAGTCACCTTTTACGACAGGCAGGAGGTACCCACAGGGGGTACAGAGGTGAGAGGAATTGGTCATGTGCTCTATGAACAGGAACTGCCCCGACATTTGTCTGGAAACGAAAATGGGAAACTGCAGGACAGGCAACGGTGGGGTTCCAACTGACTCGTCTCCTGCCGTTGTTATTAGTGTTGTTTCTTGTTATGGTATTTGTTGATATTGTTGTCTTATGACTTTATTATTATTTATTTTCATTTCCATATTGTTAGCAGAATTAGTGTAAAATCGCCTCCCCAGGTTGTATCTGTGAATGAATAAATAAATAAATATGTATATTATTTAATTGTGTTCTGGAAAAGATAATTAGAAAGTGGATGAGATTCCTTCCAGAGAACACTGGATTACGGATGGGGATTAAAGCCGACAACCTAAGGATACCATGCCTAGCCTTTGCAGACGATCTGACTTTATTGGCATATGGCATACATGAGGCTACTACTCAGCTCCAAACACTGCACTCAATAGCGGCTAAAACAGCTTTTGATCAACATAGGAAAGACCGAGTTTGTTACTAACATCAAAGATGCCCCCGGAAAGGTGAGAGTCGGTGATAATATCTACATCAAGAGAGTCAAAAGTGTAAAGTACCTTGAGGAATGGTTCTCAGAGCACCTCAGCCAAACAATGGCTCTTGAGCACAGGAGACTCAAACTAGATAAGGCTTACCATGACTGTAGACAGCTATATGCTTCAAAAAACCTGTCGATGAATGTCAAACTAAGACACTACAATGCAGTAATCAGACCTTCAGTCCTCTATGCAGCAGAGTGTCTATATTTAACTAAGAAGACCCCACTAAGAGCCCTCGAGGTACAAGAAAGAAAGTTCCTGAGACGGATAGTGGGACCAAGAATTTTACCAGATGGAAGCCGATGGTATCAACCAAATCGTAAGCTATGTAAACACCAAGAAAATCTCATAGATGCCATCAGAAGAAGGCGACTGGCTTTTTACGGACACCTATCCAGAATGAAGTCAAATAGGTTATCCCATAGGATCTTAAAGACTGCTAACAAGAGCAAAGCTACTGGATTCGTGTGGATGAAGCAAGTGGAGAAGGACCTTTCGGAACTCCATATAAATCAAAACGACATAGCTGATCGGAGTAACTATCATACAACTCTTAAAACGAAATCCTTTGTAACATCCCTCACAGAAGTTACCCACAGACCAAAAGACGAGACCAGTAAATGGTCCGAGGAACGTAAGATTGAATTTAGCCGGAAAATGAAGGACTACTGGGCCATCAGGAAAGCTCGAGGTACCAACAAGAAAACAGCTGCCAAACCAACCGCTAAGAGCACCAATTGTGGAAAACAACGACGATGACATTAAGAAACAGCTAAAACACAAGCACCGTGGTCCATAGATGGCCCTAACGAAAAAAAAAAAAAAAGAGATTGAAGCAGTTTCAGAGTGACACAAACTAATAGAGATATATTGTGTGCGTTTCTTATGAGCACATGTCACTTTTGCGCTCCCAGACATATCGGTATTTCAAATGGCCTGTCTGACGGTTGATTGTATACAGGAGAGGCATCCCAAATCCCAGCCTGAGCTTGCTGCATCAGGAACAACGGATTGTTGCGGAACTTAATATACAGGTTATTCACCTAAGATGTTACACGGAAATAAAGTCTAAACAATTAAAGATATCGGTATTCTATTTTCATATTTGTAAATGATACCCCGAGCCTTGTAAAATAACGTGCTATGTATTCTCATGGGGTGATTAATAACCGAGATATTTATACTAACTCCATATTTTTAAATAGAACGGCACGAATTCATACATCTGGTCTAAAGGTTCAACTGCGTACAAGTTAAAATATGTAAGCATTTTCAAAATCGGACAGTTACTTTTTGGGATATCAATAAAAACAGCATTCGCGATTTTGCATGCCGCATCAGACATCATGCAGTCGGGCAAGGATATATTGTCGCGCAAGCAGTTTCCTGGGCGTGATTCCAGCCACACAATGGATACCGGGCATGTAAGCTTATCGTACACATGTGGTGGGTTCGCGCATTGTGCATGACAGGACAGGGAGGGTTGATGTTTTTAATTTACTTTGACTTCGAAGGAACAAAACGAAAGCTATAATTGTCACTGGTTTGAGTGTAAAGTACAAGTTACTGTATGAATTGAGAAATAAACATAACACAGGACACCTGAAGAGCTCCTTCTAGAAAAGCAAATGTACAATGTCCGAGGTAGACTTCACTGGATGTGTTCCTAAGGGCGTGGGCTCGGGAACATAGCAACGTCTCGTCATTGTAATTGTTATGACACTGACATTTTGCATTTAGAGACCTTGTTGGCAACAAGTTCGGTACTCTATTTGACCTGAAAGTGATTTTCATGGCGTCCCCTGTACAACACCAGGCAAATTCCAGATTGGTACCTTTGAGATAGGCCATGGCCGACGTCCTTTCCAAATTCTTTCCATTCCCATCCGTGGGGAAAGACGCCAAACTGAGCGCAACCTGTTACATATGGATTTCAGAACAAAACAAAGCAAAACAAAAAGAAACTTTAATCTCCCTTCTCCGTTGTGTGTTTACCAGTCATACAATAACGTTGCAGACCCAGGGTATGTTTACGGTGCATCACGTTATGTTTACGATAGTTTACAGTATATGGCTGATATCCGTTCTGTGGCTGGAATCAATGCCAGGAAATAGCTTGCGTGCCAATATGTCCTTGGCCGACCACACGCTGTCTGATGTGGCACGCAAAAGCCCAAATGCGGTTTTATTGTTATCTTAAAATAACTGTCCAATTTTGAAAATACTTGCATATCTGAACTTTTAGGCCAGCTGTATGTATTTGTGTGGTTCCATTTCAAAATATGGAGTTAGTGTCAGTATCTCGGTTATTAATCACCCCATGAGAATAAGTAGCACATTATTTTACAAACCTATGGGTATCATTTACGAATATGAAAACAGAATACCGATATCTTCAATAGTTTAGACGTTATTTGAATGTAGCATCTTGGCTGAATAAGCTGGTATACTTACAGAAAATGCCCTGAAACCATTAACGATCTAAGCTGAAAGCTCCGTCGATATTCTCTTGGGCAACTGCGATGATGCCCCATGTAATTACATGGGGCTGCTGACCACAATTTTCTAAATTACGTATGTAGAATGTAGGCCTATATGAATCACACCTCTTATATTTTCACCGTTCGTAGCCCAGCGGGTACAGACAGAGTTCGAAGATTCTGAACCCTTATTCTTTCGATTAATGTTACGATGGACTGACAGTCTTTCAATTTAGTATCTGTAGGCAATGATCAGAAGAATTATTTGACGCAAATTATTTCTTGTAGGATAGTAGATAAGTTTCTTGTAAGTGATAGCCGTAGATGAAACGTTACCTGTAGAGATGTCTAGCTTTAGGATTGATTGCCACTTTCACAAAGGCCTCGTGTACCTGACCAAGAGCACACGATATAATCACCATTGTATCCACATATCAGTGGACTTAGCTCCCTCACAAAGCTATGCCCATCACAACGGAGCGTACAGCTGACAATACACACACATGGGGTAAGTGCTTCCTCTTCATTACGAAACAGGCCTCGCATTTCACAACCAACACACCTTCTAGTTGTTGTTCACTTTCTAACAGTTTTCATTTCGAATAATTATGTTTTTTATAACATTTCTCCACACACCACGATCCTCAGCAGCTTTATTCATGACATAGCTTTGAGTCTCCGTGTTCTCTGAGAACAGCGGTAGAGTGATTTATGAAAATAGGATTTTTTAATTTTGCTACGTTAGAACTCCCTTTTTATTACTCTTTCCAAAATATATGCAATATGCTCTTTATACTATTTAATTCCCTCTTGTTTAGAAATGGTATGGCGCAGTGATAGCAGGATATATCTTAACACTGTCAGTTTTATATTTACTGAGATACTGTTTTGGTTCAATTTAAGGTTGATATTTCTAGCACGGCCATATGGATCATTTATTCATTTATTTATTTTTTACAACGTGCTTTACCTCACACCGACACAGATATGTCTTACGGGGACGATGGGATAGGGAAGTGTTAGGAGTGGGAAGGAAGCGGCCGTGGCTTTAATTAAGGTACTGCCCAGGTATTTTTATTTATTTATTTATTTATTTATTTATTTATTTATTTATTTATTTATTATGTACAACCTGTGGAGGGCCATTTTACACTAATAATAATAATAATAATAATAATAACTTTGAATAAGTATAAAAGATAACAAAGGTATAAACGACAATAAAATAACAATTTTAACAGTTTGTCTGGTATGAAAATAGGAAACCACAGAAAACAATCTTCAGGGCTGCGGACAGTGGGAATCGTACCCACTATCTCCCGAATGCAAGCTGACAGCTACGTTGTCCAAATCGTGTAGCCACTTGCTTGGTTCTTTCGAATGGTTTTGTAGTTTTAGAGATATTGTTCTCTGGTTAATTTAAAGTTTAAATGATAAGACTAAGTGATAACTCTATTTATTTACACGTCACATTATAGATATGATATACACGTTTCCAACCGTCATTGAGACTGTCACCAGTCAGCCTAGAGAACCATAAAACTGTGAATTCAGCACTGATCTCGGTCATTTTGGACATGTTATTTCTCACCTCTTATGACCCATATGCCAGCGTAGGCTGAAATTGGACTTTAGCTGCATCCTGAGTGTCACAATTGATCTGTTACCCCCCAAAAAACTTCAATCAATCAATCAATCAATGAATACTGATCTGCATTTAGGGCAGTCGCCCAGGTGGCAGATTCCGTATTTGTTGCTTTCCTAGCCTTTTCCTAAATGATTTCAAAGAAATTGGAAATTTATTGAACATCTCCATTGGTAACTTATTACAATCCCTAACTCCCCTTCCTATAAATGAATATTTGCCCCAGTTTGTCCTCTTGAATTCCAACTTTATCTTCATATTGTGATCTTTCCTACTTTTATAAACGCCATTCAAACTTATTCGTCTACTAATGTCATTCCACGCCATCTCTCCGCTGACAGCTCGGAACACATCACTTAGTCTAGCAGCTCTTCTTCTTTTTCTCAGTTCTTCCCAACCCAAACATTGCAACATTTTTGTAACGCTACTCTTTTGTCGGAAATCACCCAGAACAAATCGAGCTGCTTTTATTTGGATTCTTTCCAGTTCTTGAATCAAGTAATCCTGGTGAGGGTCCCATACACTGGAACCATACTCTAGTTGGGGTCTTACCAGAGACTTATATGCACTCTCCTTTACATCCTTACTACAACCCCTAAACACCCTCATAACCATGTGCAGAGATCTGTACCCTTTATTTACAATCCCATTTATGTGATTACCCCAATGAAGATCTTCGTCACTAATATTGGTCATTTTCAATGATTATTACATGTCGAGCCCCCTCAACTCCAAAAAGCCGTAAGGGTGCAGAGGGTGCCTTGCCCCCACAGTATTTTTCTCCACATAGTAAGTTATCTGTATCTCAAGTTTGCTTCACAGCTGTGTTGAAACATACACACATACATAATTCACGTTATTTTGGGATATTTTCTTTCCACCTCCCCCCTCACCATACCGATGATGGTTGAACTTGGACTTAAATGTCATACGGAGTGTCACTATTCATCTGAGCTACCCAGAAAACTGTCCATTCAACACTAATATACGTCGTTTTCGGTTAGTCTTACGTGACACTCCCTCCAATCCCCTCCGCTACACAGTCTTACGAAATGAATCAAAACACAGTTTTTGTGGAATAAATGCTTTTACTATTATGTCACAGTTTATGCAAGTCAATAACAATTCACGATTATCCGCTCGAAGAAAGAATGTTAATTATTCGAACTTTTCCAGTTCAACACACAAGTCTATTGACTATTGAAGACTCGAGATTGTCAATTACCTCATATCCACACAAAATGAGAGTCCAAAGTTTTCATTTCCTGACACTTAGAAATTTAGACACGAACACTTGTACTGTTTAACACGACTATTTTTTTTTTGCTAGGGGCTTTACGTCGCACCGACACAGATAGGTCTTATGGCGACGATGGGATAGGAAAGGCCTAGGAGTTGGAAGGAATCGGCCGTGGCCTTAATTAAGGTACAGCCCCAGCATTTGCCTGGTGTGAAAATGGGAAACCACGGAAAACCATCTTCAGGGCTGCCGATAGTGGGATTCGAACCTACTATCTCCCGGATGCAAGCTCACAGCCGCACGCCTCTACGCGCACGGCCAACTCGCCCGGTAACACGACTATCAATGGCAATCTGCCGGACAGAGTAACGGCCTCGAATAGACATCCACAGCTGACCGGCACACCGTGGCAGCTGGAAGTACACGCAGATACTGATTTATGCTAGCCCAACGAGCTCCTTTTATATCCGTAGTCCAGGCAGTGTGGTTTCAAATTCGACTAGCTTCTACCTCCAATTACTCGGCTATCCCATCGTCGATTTTGATTAAATTTGGTATATTACCCTTTGTTATTAGAGGCTACACGGTGATGTGATCAGAATTTCCATATCACATTTGGTTCTGGAGATAATAAGATGGAAGGGATGGAATGGTCGAAGGCTACGTCATCTGTCCTTGGCTGGCTTTCCTGGAAGGAATCGGGTTGCGCGCATAGCTGCTACATCCGTCACGCGCGCACACAGTGGTCTTTTCAAACTTTCAGTACAGGTGTTGTTACGAGTAGCGCTAGAAATACTTTAATAGAGAATGTCGCGGTGACATTCCGTTTAATATAGATAGTGAGGAGTTGATAATAAAATGATTGTTTTGTACAGTTGACAAATGTTGTTTCATGCACAAGTTTGGGAGATGTGGTTTTTCGGGATTTGGATTGAATATTTCAAGGCAGTCACAACATTGAGCTTGAATGAAGACGAAAAGGAGAGGACTATTGATAGAATGCGATGGTTGGTTCGTATGTTGTTTTCTTTTCCTCACGTACCTCATTGGGTTGTATTTTCGGACGTTTTGAATCTAATCGTCGGATCTTTTATTAGCCCTTTCTTTGATCTTCGAAGACTATTGTGTCAATTCGACGGGGGCTGCCTGTAGCAGAGAGACCGTGAACCTCCTCGAGCACTGTAAAGCCCGAGTCCCTTAACGCTTGAGCAATGGCAGATCGTATTTTATGATGCCTTGTATTTCGTAGAGCAATAACATTATCTACGAAATACTGTACTCGGGATTCGCTTAGCAATATATATTCTACCTTTCGATTGAACGTTTCGTAAACCAGTTACACATAAAAACCGTGAAACTACAGTGCTGAAGGGCCTTGGCCAACCAAGCGACCACTGCTCAGCCCGAAGGCCTGCAGATTACGAGGTGTAGTGTGGTCAGCATGACGAATCCTCTCGGCCGTTTTTCTTGGCTTTCTAGACCGGGGTCGCTATCTCACCGTCAGATAGCTCCTCAGTTTTAACACATTGAGGTCGAAGGCTGTACGCCGTTCGGGCTGTGTCATTTACTGTAGAGAACGAAGCCCGCACGACGTACGTTCTCTGGTTGCCATCGTTGTTACTACGAAACAAAAGTGTCATGTGCTTTGATTGGTATTGCAGTGTAAGATTTTTGTTTCCAATACTTCATGGAACAAAATAGATGGCAGCTCTACACATCAAAATGTTCCTTTCAAATAGTGTCAGAGCTCTGTCGACTCGACAGCATTTTGTACGTACTGACGGCTGCGCGCGAACACATACTAAACAACAGTGATTTATACAAACGGCACAGACCAATCAGATCACACATAATAAGATTGTTCTCCTGTACAAACCATTTTGAACGGCCTCAAACCCAAATAAACTCAATATCAGCCACATTTTGTTAGTTAAGGTTATACGTTGAACTTTTCCAAAAAAAAAAAAAAAAAAAAAGAAAACCTACACAATCCACTCTCTCGATGGTAAAGGGTCTATAAGTCCGCCTCTGTGGTGTATTGGTTAGCGTGATTAGCTGCCCGGGTTCGATTCCCGGCCCTGCCACTAGATTTGAAAAGTGGTACGATGGCTGGAACGGGGTCCACTCATCCTTGGGAGGTCGCCTGAGTAGAGGTGGGTTCAATTCCCCCCTTGGCCATCCTCGTTGTTCTCCGTGGTTTCCCACTTCTCTTCCAGGAAAATACCGGGATGGCACCTAACTTACGGCCACGACCGCTTCATTCCCTCTTGCTTGCCTGTCTCTTCCAATCTTCCCACCCAAGCACAAGGCCCCTGTACAGCATAGCATGTGAGGCCACCTGGGTGAGGTATTGGTGCTCCTCCCCAGTTGTATCCCCCGACCCAATGTCTCGCGCTCCAAGACACTGCCCTTGAGGTGGCAGAGATGGGATCCCTCGCTGAGTGCGAGGGAAAACCGCCGACCTTGGAGGGTAAACGAATTAAGGAAGAAGAAAGAAAGATTCCATAAATTGTATTACAGTGTTTACAGATATGAAGTAGAAAGTGTAAAGTCAAATACAGTGAAATAAACCTAAGTTCAAAACTAGTATTTAATTTTTAAATCTGAATTTAGTGCAACATGGCCAGTCCGGAGAATTAAAATGCATGGAAGGTAGCGAGACCTGAAAGTGCTAATCACGTAGGCTGAGCAGCCCTCGAATCAGCTATCAGATCCAGGTAAAATCCCTGCCCTGGCCGGGAATCGAGCCCAGGTCCTCCACGTAAGAGTAGGCTCGCTAACCCTACACCACGGGATCGGCGGCACCATACAGAGTGAAATTATAGTATTATCTCCCATCATGTCTTCTCAAGCCCTTCTAGGCTTTGATGTCCTTAAATTACCCACTTATAACAGTCTAATTTAAAAATTGATACGCTCAGAACTTTTGCCGACTACAGTCTTCGAGCAATACACCACTGATTGTAGCTGCGTATATTTACATACACATAGGTTTAATATCATTATGTCCCTGGTTAAAAGCAATTTGCTACACATATACACATAATAATTACAGTATAATAGGGGGTGGAACACACATATGGTGACCTCCTTCGCATGTTTTGAATTCATAGTGAATGTTGCTTATTAATAATGAGTAAATATTCCAGGTAATTTATATTACAAACGCAAAGTATAAACAATGATTCATATTAAGCTAATATAAACAAAATACCTATTCATAGATGAAAATTTAATATCGAGCATACAACATTATTCAAACACTAAGTTTGTGGAATTAAGTGGATTTTTAAAATAATACAGAGAATGTGGTTGAAAATTAAAAACATTCGGTAAATATAAATGTTGAGCTTGTCTGGTAATTAGAAAAATGGTTATTGCACAACTTGAGGCTATATCTGTCAGCTTTATTGTTATGTTTGTTTTACTCTTTTATTTACAAATGACGTGGTAATTTTGACTGAGTTTAACCCTCTCACAGTTAATTGTAAGAAAATGCATTTCAGGGCCACCTTGTAAACCTCATGATAGCTGAAGTACAAAGGAAACTATTCTTCTTCAAATTGCCTGGGGGCCGTGGTCTCTAAGGCGTCACCATAGTTAGCGGGTTCGATTCCTGACAGTGGAGAAAAACTCACCATCAGAATGTTGGCCGGCAGGATAGAAGGTGATGGTATACAATGTCTAATTACTGCATTGCGTGCTGAAAGCCTGGGTTCGGATCCAAACCTGTCCGCAGTGTTCATATGGAGTGAGGGCATATGACGCTGTTGATGGTGATTTTTCGGGTGGAGAAATTAATGCTTGAGTAGACCCCTTGGTATTATACGACAGGACTTGTTTGTACGATGACATCCTAAATACCATAAAGCATCTAGTGGTCGGGAAAGTAAAACCGAGTGCATACTTTGTGCATCAAGAACCCCAAAGTGTCTCACTTCAGCAACAGGGATTCGGTTGTGAGTATGAACGCATTTCATGTGGTCTATAAACGGCAAGGAACAATTTCATTATAGACTGTAAGAGTAATAATGTACCTTACACGTTCTTAAAACACAAAGCCCACTCCACAGTAAAATGATGTATTAAACAATTCAACAATCACTTCGTACACAAGTTGTCCGACTCTTGGCTGAATGGTCAGCGTACTGGCCTTCGGTTCAGAGGGTCGCGGGTTCTATTCCCGGCCGGGTCGGGGATTTTAACCTTCATTGGTTAATGCCAGTCGCCCGGGGGCTGAGTGTTTGTGCTGTTCCCAACATTCCTGCATCTGACACACCACACATACTACTATCTTCTACTACAATAACAACCAGTTGCCTACAAATGGCAGATACCGCCCACCCTCATCGAAGGGTCTGCCTTACAAGGGCTGCACTCAGCTAGAAATAGCCACACGAAATTCTTCTTACACATAAGTTTGGATACGTTCTGGACCACAACAAAAATAACAAATCGTTATAGTTAACTTAAGAATTGGATACTTAACTGTAGAAAGGTGCAAAGTGCCAAATTCATGACAAATGTGATATGTGGTTTGAAAGGTTCAGGATACTGAGGAGGATTACTTGTGAAAAGGGCGATGTGTGAGAATTCAAAGCGGTCATCAATTCCGCCACTAGACGGGAGTAATGCTAGGTTGCCTAATGATTTCTTAAGAATGGAACATTGAGCCCATTCAACTGTTTTTGTTTCTCTTCCATGGCGGGATAAGTGTATGCATAGATTTTTGTTCAGCCCTTTTTTTGTGAATAATTGGCCTTCAAATTGTTATTATATAACATTGTCATATAAGTGGAATATTATATACGTACAGGTTTTCCTTAAATAATTTTGTACATACAGTATGAGTTGTGCATATTTTAGGTTATGACGGATGAAAGTCACATGGGTAGGCGATGAAGGAAAAATGATAGTGGAACATTAAGAGATGAACAGAAAATATCGAAGACTAAAGGCTTAGCATATAAAACACACACAAAAAGAAGGATTTAAACGCTATGATCCTTTATCTGGAAGGGAATGAGCATAAAGAATATTATATGAAGATCTGTGGAGAGTGACTGAAAACGCATCATCTAGAATAATTTAATGGGACATAGCACCTCCCATATATGTCTTAATTTGAATTTCCTTCAGCACCAAAATATTACAACTTTGTCATGAAGCTACCAATAATGTATCATAAGAAACTCTCGTTTGTAACTTTCAAACGTTTGAGGAATAAATAATTAAAATACCACACTATAGAGAGTTTTTGGTTATAATTTCTGTTCACAAATTTGGCACTTAACACGTTTCTACAGTTTTTAAATTTATGCAATCAAGGGATCCCCAAATGGACATCATGTCAGTCAATGAGTTATTACGGGATTCACTCAATTCAGATCAGTGTGAATGGGGTTTGCGAGTTGAAAATCCTCGGTAACCTCTGTCTTAGATCACAATTCCATCATATTTACAACATAATTGCATGTATATGTTCATTAGTGTACCCCAGGCATCACGTGATGTTGGTAGCTTAGAGCGAGTGATTCATACAGAGGACTACCTGTCATTGTGATGGTTGGGGCTCCATTACGCTCTGGGTAATGGACATTACAGTGCATTCCGCCACCCTCATTGTGTTGTAATGTGCTGCTCGTACATTATGTGAGTCCTATTTTATATTGACCTCACTTCATCATGATCATCATCGTCATCAAAAGTTGTCACTACCACTTTTAGAACAAAGTTATGAACTGCATTGGAAAAGTGGATTCTACAATATACTCCGTGAATTTGAAAACATAATATAGTGTGAGTACAATTTGCAAGTGTGAAATATTTGCACCCACAATAGCTGTTTCATTTCCTTCCTATTATATGCTCATCTTCTTCAGCGCGGAAAGTAATCTTTCTTCTTTGTCTTTTGTTATCCATTCCATATATTAGTGTTCCTGGGTACTCCGTGGAACAGAGAGATGTAAGAAGGTGCTGGTGGGAATGGGTCTAACTACGATATCAAATATTAATTTAAAACTTTAAATAAAGGTTATATTTCTTTTCTGATCTCAAACTTAACAACATTCTTCACTTAGTGAAGAGAAACCAATGCATCAGGCACAATGAGAATTTCGATACCAGAATAGAAAACCCCAGAATAGGGAATTTAACAGTTTTAGGTTTCAAGCCCCAAATTTACAAGTTTAAAATGTCACCAAAGTAGCGTTTAATTAGATGCAAATTTCCAGAGCACATTGATCCAACCGATACAATTTACGGCCTTACAATGGCACCACTCAATATTACACTAAACCAGAAAAGAGTTTACATGCTCTCCGAATTCAACAAAGGAGACTGGCTCCCTACCCAAGGCAACTTTACAAAAATATTATGATCTCTGGCCTCTTTAGGCACAACCTACCACTTACAGTTTAGTTGATACAGGGGTGTCTAGTGCCCATGCTACTGGGCCTTGGTGAAAAGAAAGAACAGGTTAATATTACTGGCCCAAACTCAAAAATGTATGGAGGCATACACTTGCGCTCCTTGAAAACCAAGTTTTAAAACCGCACTTGGGCAGAGGCTAATACCAAATTACTGACGTGACTAGAAGAACAAGTTATTTGGTAAATTTACAGGAGAAAAACGGTTACAAAATCGTTATCACCTAAAGAAAATTTTAAGGGGAACTCGAGAGGGTAACACACTCTCTATCCCCGATTTACAGTTTAAGTCTTTTATGAAATCTTACATTAGCCGAAAGAAGGTTTACATTTTTAGGAAACGGATTGATAGTTAGAAATTAGAAACTTCCCCTCAGGTAAGTCTACGGAGAGAGCTACAGAGATATAAAACTGGTGGCCATTACCTGGGCTGATGTTCTACCTGTCGAAGAATGAGGCACCCCGCCTCCTGTCTTAACACACACACTCAGTAATTCGACGATCAATAAGACAAGATAACTAGGAAAAGCCGCAGCTTATATACCCGAGGGGAGGGTTCGAGAAGGCTCTGAACTAAATCCTGACACACCCTCTCGTTTTATTGGATGAACCAAAAACCTACAAGAACCCTGTGATTGGCTAAAAAGTAAATACGGAAGATTTGTTATTGATCAGACTCAAAAGCTGGCGGGATGAGAGGGAAGTGTTGCAAACCTTGAAGTACCAAAATAAACGAAAGGCAATTCTGTTGAGAAAACCTATAAACACAAAACTTCTTCCAATCACTAATTATTCCACCTTGCACCAGAGTGCATTACACCAAAACAAAACAAATAAATTCAATCAGTTTAGGAAACTCAGTCATTCAGTAGTGACATCTTCTGATTAATTTCCCAACTTTATGAATTAGCTGTTTCAATATTTGTTTCATAGATAGCGTTCCTTAAGGTGCTTCTTTTAAATGTGCGAGGTTGAGTTGCACCTCCCGATACAATTAGTATCAAAGATATATGGAGCAAAATAAGAAAAACACTGATCTACAATTCAGTCTGTACACCATTGATGACTATCTCCCCCCTTAACTTCACAAATACCTGAATCATTATTAACGGTTCTCAGGGAATATTAACTACCCTCTATAAAAAGCCATATGGGCTGCCTAGCAGAGGCAGTGAAGGCGTGCTTGGTTCATCTGCATGAAGGTGGGTTCGATTCCCCACTAGGAAGTCTAAAAATTGATGATACGAAACTTTCCACTTCTGGAATAGCACATGATTCTCAGGATCACTCAGCCTACATTAAAACTGACTATCAGGTTAATGTCCGGCTCCATGGCTAAATGGTTAGCGTGCTGGCCTTTGGTCACAGGGGTCCCGGGTTCGATTCCCGGCAGGATCGGGAATTTTAACCATAATTGGTTAATTTCGCTGGCATGGGGTCATGTGTCGTCATCAACATAATTTCATCCTCATAACGACGCGCAGGTCGCCTACGGGAGTCATATCCTGCACCTGGCGAGCCAAACTTGTCCTCAGACACTCCCAGTACTAAAAGCCATTTCATCAGGTTAATTTTCCGCTGTGGATAGGAGCAGTAGAGTACATCTTACTATACGGCTCAACTTGAGGGCATGGTTTGGCGACCACGGGGCCCATAGCTGAATCCTAGCATTGCTTCCAGGTACTTGTGCCAGGCTGCTCAGTTTCTTCTATCCTATCCAACCCCCTTGTTCAACTCTTGTTCTTTTCCGACCCCAACGGTATTGGAGCCCTCGAGGCATAGAGAGTCTTTCATTTTCACACCCTTGGTGGCCCTTGTCTGTCTTTGATCGGTACCTTCATGTTTCGAAATGTCGGATCTCTTCGATGTTTTCGCTCTGATTAGTTAGATAGAGGACTAGCTGATATACCAGTGCTTCGCTACGGGATTCTCAGAAAGACTGTCCTTGTGGTTTTCCTACCTGAAGTCGTCAGAAGGAATGTAGTGATGAAAAGCAATGCTATATAAAATACTCGATCAAAATAATAAACCGCACATTTTCTCACTTTTAACGAACAGTACTACGGTGCCGATCTAACGGTCCAGAGTTCCAGTGCTGCAATCACCAGACCGCAGACAGCCGTGAACACTTCTCTGACATTATTCCGTTAAATATGCACACTGCTCATTCCAATCACTGCCTCAGAGTAGGAATTGAATAGCTCGAATTCTATGATGAACCAGTTTGAGTAGTATAATAAGCGGGTTCTGCGGCACCTCCGCCCGCCTCCTCCTCCGCCGCCGCCTCCGCCTCCGCCGCCGCCGCCCGCGGGAAATTTGAATTTTGGCGGGAAATTTGAATTTTGGCGGGAGATTTGAATTTGTAAACAAAGCCACGTGCTTTTTGACAGCTGTCATCGACAACAACGCATCGCTAACCTCACTGCTGCCATCTTGACGGGCCTAAACCTCACTAGTACCAACTTAACCTAACTAGCGTGAGGTAAACAAAGCCACGTGTTTTTTGACAGCCACGTGCTTTTTGACAGACAACAACGCATCGCTAACCTCAGTACTACCATCTTGACGGGCCTAAACCTCAGTAGTGCCAACTTAACCTCACTAGCGCGAGGTAAACAAAGCCACGTGTTTTTTGACAGCCACGTGCTTTTTGACAGATTTGTAAACAAAGCCACGTGCTTTTTGACAGCTCTCATCAACAACAACGCATCGCAAACCTCAGTACTACCATCTTGACGGGCCTAAACCTTAGTGGTACCAGCTTAACCTAACTAGCATGAGGTAAACAAAGCCACGTGTTTTTTTGACAGCCACGTGCTTTTCGACAGATTTGTAAACAAAGCCACGTGCTTTTTGACAGCTGTCATCGACAACAACGCATCGCTAACCCCAGTACTGCCATCTTGACGGGCCTAAACCTCAGTAGTACCAACTTAACCTAACTAGCGCGAGATAAACAAAGCCACGTGCTTTTTGACAGCCACGTGCTTTTTTGACAGCTGTCATCCGCCATCTTTAAACTACAGAGCACCGTGCTGCCCTCTTTCGTCACCTGTCATCGGCAGTGCTGCCATCTTGACGGGCCTAAACCTTAGTGCTACCAACTTAACCTCACTAGCTCGAGATAAACAAATCCACGTGCTTTTTGACAGCTACGTGCTTTTTTGATAGCTGTCATCCGCCATCTTTAATCTATAGAGCACAGTGCTGCCCTCTTTAGCTACTTACCTTCGAAATGTGGTGGCGGATAATTTGAAAAATGCTTTTCGACAAGCAGCCATCTTTAATCCAGAGAGAACAGTGCTGCCCTCTATGTGGTGGCGGCAAATTGAAAAATTCCACGTGCTCTTGTTTGAAAACAAACTCACGTGCTTTTTTGACAGCTGTCATCTGCCATCTTTAATCTATAGAGCACAGTGCTGCCCTCTTTAGTTTGAAATGTGGTGGTGGTAAATTCTACGTGCTCTTGTTTGGAAACAAAGCCACGTGAAGCTGTCATCCGCCATCTTTAATCAACAGAGCACTGTGCTACTATCATGCGGGCAATTTCATCACCTGTCATCCGCCATCTTTAATCCACAGAACACCGTGCTGCCCTCTTTATGGCTACTACCTTAAGCACGTAGTAGCGGACAATTTGAAAAGTTCTGTTAGCTATCATCCGCCATCTTTAATCAAGAGAGCACCGTGCTGCCATCTTTAGCTAGATACCTTTGAAATGTGGTGGCGGCAAATTGAAAAATTCCACGTGCTCTTGTTTGGAAACAAACTCACGTGCTTTTTCGACAGCTACCATCCGCCATCTTTAATCAACAGAGCATAGTGCTGCCCTCTTTAGTTTGAAATGTGATGGCGGCAAATTCCACGTGCTCTTGTTTGGTAAACATAGCCATGTGCTTTTTTGACAGCTGTCATCCGCCATCTTTAATACAGAGAGCACCGTGCTGCCCTCTTTATCGTAGTAGATGTAAATTCGTCATCTGTCATCCGCGGTGCTGCCATCTTTAGCTAGATACCTTTGAAAAGTGGGGGCGGATAATTTAAAAAGAAAAATTCTACAGCAGCCCTCTCTCGACGCTAATTGCATAAGATGGTGGCTATACATGACTCCTTAAGGGTGCTTACGCAAGATGGCTGCTATACACAGGTTCTTATGAGACGCCCTTGGGATGCTTGCGCAAGATGGCAGTTATACATGGCTCCTTATGAGATACCCTAGGGATGCTTGCGCAAGATAGCGGCTGATCTTATGGGATGGCTTAAGGGTCCTTGCACAAGATGGCTTGAGACGCCCTAAGGATGCTTGCGCAAGATGGCGGACACAAGATGGCAGCTATACATAACTCCTTATGAGACGCTTTAAGGGTGCTTGCGCAAGATAGTTGCTACTCTTAGCTTAGAGGCTAACGTGTCGTGATAGTTCGATTCATTAAATTTAGGGCTTAAATGCAAAATGTTAAATATATCGAAAACGGTGCACCGTAGAGCAAAACGGACAAAATTTTTCTGCCTAATACCGAAGTTAGCAGTATGAGGAACAAGAAAATCATAGTCTAATGATGGGATCAACGGTTCGGTTCCTACTTAGGCCCTTTGGCATTTGCTCTGTTTTAGCTTGTATTGAAGCGAGTCTTCGTAACATGATCAGGTCTAGCTATGGTAGAGAGTATAACGTACCGTGCAGGTTCGATTCATAAAATTTGGAGGCTTAAATGCAAAATGTTAAATATCTCGAAAACGATGCATCGTAGAGCAAAACGGACAAAATTTTTCCGCCTAATACGTAGGTTCGTAGTATCAGGAACAAGAAAAAACATAGTCTAATGATGAGATCAACGGTTCGATTCCTACTTAAGCCCTTTGGCATTCGCAGCTATCTATTTCTACAAGATGGTGGCTACTCTTATGAGAAACAAGAGGCCTTGAGACGTCCTAGGGATGCTTACGCAAGATGGCAGACACAAAATGGTGACTATACATAGCTCCTTATGAGACGGCCTAGGGGTGCTCGCACAAGATGGCGGCTACTCTTATGAAGAAAGCTAGCTTAGAGGCTACTGCGCAAGATAACAGCTGCTGTTATGCATGTGGTGGAGGGCAATTTGAAATTCTATGTGCTTAATCAACAGAGCACCCTGCTGCCCTCTTTAGCTGAAATGTGGTGGTGGATAATTTGAAAAATTCTTTTGACAGCTATCATCTTTAAAAACAATGGCGACTATACATAGGCTGTTAAGGTCTTATCATTCTCCTCCTCCTCCTCCTCCTCCTCCTCCTCCCCCTCCTCCTTCTCTACCTCCTCCTCCGCCTCTTATGTCAAGGCATAGCTTTATATCGAACAAGTTTAAACCTGCATCGCGAAGTCAAGCGTGTGCAGCGATAACATTATTGTGCATGTTTAGACTTTCGAAACATAAGAAGAGTAGAATCAAACGCTGTACTCGATACGACATGTGATCAGAACATTGATTGATGCGTTCAGAAAACAAAATAAGTGATCAAGACTAGAATCGAACAATGTACTCAATACATCATGTGTTTAGAATATGTCAGGGGATACGCTTGTTCTAAGAAGATCAGATTGAAACATAACAAGACTAGAATAGAACACTGTAATCGATGTTGTTAACTTCAACATGTGATCAGAACATTGATTGATGTGTTCAGAACACAAAATAAGTGATCATGACTAGAATCGAACACTGTACTCGATACAACATGTGATCAGAACATTGATCGATGTGTTCAGAACACGAAATAAGTGATCAAGACTAGAATCGAACACTGTACTCAATACAACATGTGTTTAGAACATGTTAGGGGGTACCCTTGTTCTAAGAAGATCAGAATGAAACATAACAAGACTAGAATCGAACACTGTAATCGATGTTGTTAACCTCAACATATGATCAGAACATTGTTTGATGTGTTCAGAGCAAAAGTACAATTTTGATGATTTGCTTAGTGTAAAATCAAAAACTATGGAAACACACTGTGCACATATCGCGTAGCTAACTCGCTCAGTAAGCAATATTGCAAAACTACAACTTCAATGATTTGCATAGTGTAAAAATCAAAAACACACTGTACCCATACTGCGCAGCTAACTCGCTCGGTAAACGATATAGCCAAAGTATAACTTCAAATTATTTACCTTCCATCATTCGTCTTGTGTGTAAAAATCAGTCGAACAAGTTATCGCAAAAACATGGCTGAAAAAAAATCGTGATAGGGTATGGAACCCAGGGGTTACATCTTATCAGAAGGGCAAAAAGGATGAAAGGACTCTTCCTCCTCCTTACCGCACATTCCTTGAAGGGCTAATTGGCTGAAGGGCTAATTGGCTAAAGGGCTAAAGGGCTAATGGGCTAAAGGGCTAAAGGAGCAACAACCTCGTCGATCGCTATCAGCAAGAACGCTTGTACTTTGTTAAGTGTAGAAAATTAATCTTTATTTTTAAATGGTTTCATGTTCAGAACAAGGAATGGAAAATCCCCGAGGTGCGATGAGTTACGTTTTTCGAACTAGTGTTTGGAACACTGAACTTTTCAAGATGATAGCAGAGAGTTTAGCAATGTTCTGTTGTTGGATTTTAAATTCCGCGCTACAACATGCATAAGGTGGTAGCCTTGAGGTTTACCGCCGTAAAGATGGCAAGAGTGAGGTTAACAATGTTCTGTTGTTGGATTTTAAATTCCGCGCTACAACATGCATAAGGTGGCAGCCTTGAGGTTTACCGCCGTAAAGATGGCAAGAGTGAGGTTAACAATGTTCTGCTGTTGGATTTTAAATTCCGCGCTATAACATGCATAAGGTGGCAGCCTTGAGGTTTACCGCCGTAAAGATGGCAGCAGTGAGGTTAGCGACGCTCTATTGTCCTTCAAAGTGAGGTTAGGGTTCGTCAAGAAGACAGCTGTCAAAAAAGCACGTGGCTATGTTTACCAAACAAGAGCACGTGGTCGTGACATCACGGTCACGTAGTATGTTGCCTCAGCATGTAAAGTTCAATGTCTACACCTACGTAGTTAACACTCTGCTATGTTCACAAATTTTTTACACATAACAATTCTTTATGCTTTAAGTTCATGCACATAGACTATACTAAGATAGCAGTACAAACACATGCGAACTTTGTACATTCTAATGGAATAAGTTTAGTACTGTGTGCATTATGGATACATGATGTGTGCACGCATTTAATCTTGACTATACGTAATGCTGCTGCTTTGTTTACAAGATTTTTATACATTGCTATTCTTTATGCTTTAAGTTCGTGCACGCACAAGCGATACTCGTACGCTCTAGCAGGAGAAGTTTAGTACGATATTCGATACATACATTATCGATAGGTGATGTGTACACGCTTTAGAACATAGCTCATCTTTATGCTTTAAGTTCGTGCACAGGGGTTTGGGATACACAAAAGCGATTGCTACATGCTCTAGCGGAAGAAGTCTAGTACGATAGTCGATGCATGTAAAATCGATAGGTTATACTAAGATAGCAGCACACTTACATGATTTTAGCACAATCTAGTGGAAAAAGTTTAGTATGATAGTCGTTTCGTGCAAAATCATTAGGTAATGTGTAAACGCTTTGAAACAAGGCTATTCTTTGTACTTTAAGTTCATGTGTATGAGTTATGCTAAGATAGCAGCACAATCTAGCGGAAGAAGTTTTGTACGAGAGTCGATACATGCAAAGTCGATAGGTAATGTGTACACGCTTTGAAACATGGCTATTCTTTGTACCTTAAAGTCATACGTATAGGTTATGCTAAGATAGCAGCACAATCTGGCGGAAGAAGTTCAGGGTGATCTGTACACGCTTTGAAACAAGGCTATTCTTTGTACTTTAAGTTCATGCGTCTTAGTTATGCTTGCGATAGTCGATGCATGTAAAATCGATAGGTTATGCTAAGATAGCAGCACACTTACACGATTTTAGCACAATCTAGTGGAAGAAGTTTAGTACGAGAGTCGACGCTTGCAAAATCATTAGGTAATGTGTACACGCTTTGAAACAAGGCTATTCTTTGTACTTTAAGTTCATGCGTCTTAGTTATGCTAAGATAGCAGCACTATCTACCTGAAGAAGTTTTGCACGAGAGTCGATAATGCAAAATCGATAGTTGATGCGTACACGCTTTAAAACATGACTATTCATTGTACTTTAAGTTCATGGGTATAGGTTATGCTAAGATAGCAGCACAATCTAGCGGAAGAAATTTAGTACGAGATTCGATGAATGCAAAATCAATAAGTAATGTGTACACGCATTGAAACATGGCTACTCTTCGTACTTTAAGTTCATGTGTATAAGTTATGCTAAGATAGCAGCACAACCTAGCGGAAGAAGTTTAGTACGATATTTGTTGCATGCAAAGTCGATAGGTAATGTGTACACGCTTGGAAACATGGCTATTCTTTGTACCTTAAGGTCATGCGTATAGGTTACGCTAAGATAGCAGCACAACCTAGCGGAAGAAGTTTAGTACGAGAGTCGATGCTTGCAAAATCGATAGGTAATGTGTACACGTTTTGAGACATAGCTCTTCTTTGTTCTTTAAGTTCATGCGTCTTAGTTATGCTGAGATAGCAGCACAATCTACCTGCAGAACTTTAGTACGAGAGTCGATACATGCAAATTCGATAGTTGATGTGTACACGCTTTGAAACATGACTATTCATTATACTTTAAGTTCATGGGTATAGGTTATGCTAAGATAGCAGCACAATCTAGCGGAAGAAATTTAGTACGATATTTGATGCATGCAAAATCAATAAGTAATGTGTACACGCTTTGAAACATGGCTATTCTTTGTACTTTAAGTTCATGTGTATAAGTTATGCTAAGATAGCAGCACAACCTAGCGGAAGAAGTTTAGTACGATATTTGTTGCATGCAAAGTCGATAGGTAATGTGTACACGCTTTGAAACATGGCTATTCTTTGTACCTTAAGGTCACGCGTATAGGTTATGCTAAGATAGCAGCACAATCTAGCGGAAGAAGTTTAGTACGAGAGTCGATGTGTGCAAAATCGATAGGTGATGTGTACACGCTTTGAAACATGGCTATTCATTGTACTTTAATTTTATGGGTATAGGTTATGCTAAGATAACAGCACGATCTAGCGGATGAAGTTTAGTTCGATGGTCGATGCATGTAAAATCGATAGGTCATGTGTACACGCTTTGAAACATAGCAATTCATACTGCTGCTCTGTTCCCAAGACTTTTAAGCATAGCTAACCCTAATACTGCTCTTAACGACGTCGAGCTAAGGATTGATTACGTGACCGTGACGTCACGACCACGTGCTCTTGTTTGGTAAACATAGCCACGTGCTTTTTTGACAGCTGTCTTCTTGACGAACCCTAACCTCACTTTGAAGGACAATAGAGCGTCGCTAACCTCACTGCTGCCATCTTTACGGCGGTAAACCTCAAGGCTGCCACCTTATGCATGTTATAGCGCGGAATTTAAAATCCAACGGCAGAACATTGTTAACCTCACTCTTGCCATCTTTACGGCGGTAAACCTCAAGGCTGCCACCTTATGCATGTTGTAGCGCGGAATTTAAAATCCAACAACAGAACATTGTTAACCTCACTCTTGCCATCTTTACGGCGGTAAACCTCAAGGCTACCACCTTATGCATGTTGTAGCGCGGAATTTAAAATCCAACAACAGAACATTGCTAAACTCTCTGCTATCATCTTGAAAAGTTCAGTGTTCCAAACACTAGTTCGAAAAACGTAACTCATCGCACCTCGGGGATTTTCCATTCCTTGTTCTGAACATGAAACCATTTAAAAATAAAGATTAATTTTCTACACTTAACAAAGTACAAGCGTTCTTGCTGATAGCGATCGACGAGGTTGTTGCTCCTTTAGCCCTTTAGCCCATTAGCCCTTTAGCCCATTAGCCCTTTAGCCCTTTAGCCCATTAGCCCTTCAGCCAATTAGCCCTTCAAGGAATGTGCGGTAAGGAGGAGGAAGAGCCCTTTCATCCTTTTTGCCCTTCTGATAAGATGTAACCCCTGGGTTCCATACCCTATCACGATTTTTTTTCAGCCATGTTTATGCGATAACTTGTTCGACTGATTTTTACACACAAGACGAATGATGGAAGGTAAATAATTTGAAGTTATACTTTGGCTATATCGTTTACCGAGCGAGTTAGCTGCGCAGTATGGGTACAGTGTGTTTTTTGATTTTTACACTATGCAAATCATTGAAGTTGTAGTTTTGCAATATTGCTTACTGAGCGAGTTAGCTACGCGATATGTGCACAGTGTGTTTCCATAGTTTTTGATTTTACACTAAGCAAATCATCAAAATTGTACTTTTGCTCTGAACACATCAAACAATGTTCTGATCATATGTTGAGGTTAACAACATCGATTACAGTGTTCGATTCTAGTCTTGTTATGTTTCATTCTGATCTTCTTAGAACAAGGGTACCCCCTAACATGTTCTAAACACATGTTGTATTGAGTACAGTGTTCGATTCTAGTCTTGATCACTTATTTCGTGTTCTGAACACATCGATCAATGTTCTGATCACATGTTGTATCGAGTACAGTGTTCGATTCTAGTCATGATCACTTATTTTGTGTTCTGAACACATCAATCAATGTTCTGATCACATGTTGAAGTTAACAACATCGATTACAGTGTTCTATTCTAGTCTTGTTATGTTTCAATCTGATCTTCTTAGAACAAGCGTATCCCCTGACATATTCTAAACACATGATGTATTGAGTACATTGTTCGATTCTAGTCTTGATCACTTATTTTGTTTTTCTGAACGCATCAATCAATGTTCTGATCACATGTCGTATCGAGTACAGCGTTTGATTCTACTCTTCTTATGTTTCGAAAGCCTAAACATGCACAATAATGTTATCGCTGCACACGCTTGCCTTCGCGATGCAGGTTTAAACTTGTTCGATATAAAGCTATGCCTTGACATAAGAGGCGGAGGAGGAGGTAGAGAAGGAGGAGGGGGAGGAGGAGGAGGAGGAGGAGGAGGAGGAGAATGATAAGACCTTAACAGCCTATGTATAGTCGCCATTGTTTTTAAAGATGATAGCTGTCAAAAGAATTTTTCAAATTATCCACCACCACATTTCAGCTAAAGAGGGCAGCAGGGTGCTCTGTTGATTAAGCACATAGAATTTCAAATTGCCCTCCACCACATGCATAACAGCAGCTGTTATCTTGCGCAGTAGCCTCTAAGCTAGCTTTCTTCATAAGAGTAGCCGCCATCTTGTGCGAGCACCCCTAGGCCGTCTCATAAGGAGCTATGTATAGTCACCATTTTGTGTCTGCCATCTTGCGTAAGCATCCCTAGGACGTCTCAAGGCATCTTGTTTCTCATAAGAGTAGCCACCATCTTGTAGAAATAGATAGCTGCGAATGCCAAAGGGCTTAAGTAGGAATCGAACCGTTGATCTCATCATTAGACTATGTTTTTTCTTGTTCCTGATACTACGAACCTACGTATTAGGCGGGAAAATTTTGTCCGTTTTGCTCTACGATGCATCGTTTTCGAGATATTTAACATTTTGCATTTAAGCCTCCAAATTTTATGAATCGAACCTGCACGGTACGTTATACTCTCTACCATAGCTAGACCTGATCATGTTACGAAGACTCGCTTCAATACAAGCTAAAACAGAGCAAATGCCAAAGGGCCTAAGTAGGAACCGAACCGTTGATCCCATCATTAGACTATGATTTTCTTGTTCCTCATACTGCTAACTTCGGTATTAGGCAGAAAAATTTTGTCCGTTTTGCTCTACGGTGCACCGTTTTCGATATATTTAACATTTTGCATTTAAGCCCTAAATTTAATGAATCGAACTATCACGACACGTTAGCCTCTAAGCTAAGAGTAGCAACTATCTTGCGCAAGCACCCTTAAAGCGTCTCATAAGGAGTTATGTATAGCTGCCATCTTGTGTCCGCCATCTTGCGCAAGCATCCTTAGGGCGTCTCAAGCCATCTTGTGCAAGGACCCTTAAGCCATCCCATAAGATCAGCCGCTATCTTGCGCAAGCATCCCTAGGGTATCTCATAAGGAGCCATGTATAACTGCCATCTTGCGCAAGCATCCCAAGGGCGTCTCATAAGAACCTGTGTATAGCAGCCATCTTGCGTAAGCACCCTTAAGGAGTCATGTATAGCCACCATCTTATGCAATTAGCGTCGAGAGAGGGCTGCTGTAGCATTTTTCTTTTTAAATTATCCGCCCCCACTTTTCAAAGGTATCTAGCTAAAGATGGCAGCACCGCGGATGACAGGTGACGAATTTACATCTACTACGATAAAGAGGGCAGCACGGTGCTCTCTGTATTAAAGATGGCGGATGACAGCTGTCAAAAAAGCACATGGCTATGTTTACCAAACAAGAGCACGTGGAATTTGCCGCCATCACATTTCAAACTAAAGAGGGCAGCACTATGCTCTGTTGATTAAAGATGGCGGATGGTAGCTGTCGAAAAAGCACGTGAGTTTGTTTCCAAACAAGAGCACGTGGAATTTTTCAATTTGCCGCCACCACATTTCAAAGGTATCTAGCTAAAGATGGCAGCACGGTGCTCTCTTGATTAAAGATGGCGGATGATAGCTAACAGAACTTTTCAAATTGTCCGCTACTACGTGCCTAAGGTAGTAGCCATAAAGAGGTCAGCACGGTGTTCTGTGGATTAAAGATGGCGGATGACAGGTGATGAAATTGCCCGCATGATAGTAGCACAGTGCTCTGTTGATTAAAGATGGCGGATGACAGCTGCACGTGGCTTTGTTTCCAAACAAGAGCACGTAGAATTTACCACCACCACATTTCAAACTAAAGAGGGCAGCACTGTGCTCTATAGATTAAAGATGGCAGATGACAGCTGTCAAAAAAGCACGTGAGTTTGTTTTCAAACAAGAGCACGTGGAATTTTTCAATTTGCCGCCACCACATAGAGGGCAGCACTGTTCTCTCTGGATTAAAGATGGCTGCTTGTCGAAAAGCATTTTTCAAATTATCCGCCACCACATTTCGAAGGTAAGTAGCTAAAGAGGGCAGCACTGTGCTCTATAGATTAAAGATGGCGGATGACAGCTATCAAAAAAGCACGTAGCTGTCAAAAAGCACGTGGATTTGTTTATCTCGAGCTAGTGAGGTTAAGTTGGTAGCACTAAGGTTTAGGCCCGTCAAGATGGCAGCACTGCCGATGACAGGTGACGAAAGAGGGCAGCACGGTGCTCTGTAGTTTAAAGATGGCGGATGACAGCTGTCAAAAAAGCACGTGGCTGTCAAAAAGCACGTGGCTTTGTTTATCTCGCGCTAGTTAGGTTAAGTTGGTACTACTGAGGTTTAGGCCCGTCAAGATGGCAGTACTGGGGTTAGCGATGCGTTGTTGTCGATGACAGCTCTCAAAAAGCACGTGGCTTTGTTTACAAATCTGTCGAAAAGCACGTGGCTGTCAAAAAAACACGTGGCTTTGTTTACCTCATGCTAGTTAGGTTAAGTTGGTACCACTAAGGTTTAGGCCCGTCAAGATGGTAGTACTGAGGTTTGCGATGCGTTGTTGTTGATGAGAGCTGTCAAAAAGCACGTGGCTTTGTTTACAAATCTGTCAAAAAGCACGTGGCTGTCAAAAAACACGTGGCTTTGTTTACCTCGCGCTAGTGAGGTTAAGTTGGCACTACTGAGGTTTAGGCCCGTCAAGATGGTAGTACTGAGGTTAGCGATGCGTTGTTGTCTGTCAAAAAGCACGTGGCTGTCAAAAAACACGTGGCTTTGTTTACCTCACGCTAGTTAGGTTAAGTTGGTACTAGTGAGGTTTAGGCCCGTCAAGATGGCAGCAGTGAGGTTAGCGATGCGTTGTTGTCGATGACAGCTGTCAAAAAGCACGTGGCTTTGTTTACAAATTCAAATCTCCCGCCAAAATTCAAATTTCCCGCCAAAATTCAAATTTCCCGCGGGCGGCGGCGGCGGAGGCGGAGGCGGCGGCGGAGGAGGAGGCGGGCGGAGGCGTGCGGCGGCGGAGGTGCCGCAGAACCCGCTTATTATACTACTAGTTTGTCACGCATCAGTAGTATCAGAAATATATCTAAATCCCCAGCTACTTTCCGCCAATTTTCAGGCAGGCTGTTATACTCGGAACGACCGGGTGAGTTGGCTGTACGGTTAGGGGCGCATAGCTATGGGCTTGGATCCGGGAGGTAGTGGGTTCGTACTCCACTGTCGACAGCTTTGAAGATGGCTTTCCGTGGTCTCCAATTTTCACACTAGGCTGTAACATAATTAACGTAGGGGCTGCTTCCTTCACACCCCTAGCCCTTTCGTATCCCATCGTCGCCATGAGTCCTACCTGTGTCGGCGTGACATAGAGCTAATTAAAAAACTCGTTATACAGCAGTAATCCCATCTATCGGAGATGAATGGCAGGAGAGACACAAAGCAAATCACAACAAACAATGGTCAATGTAATGTTATTGTTGATCAAGTTATGAGCTTTCTGTATTATAGGCCTTCACATTAGGTTTTCTTTCGACTCTGTAATATAATGCCGGCTTATAAAATTAATTATAGCGTAGACTATAGTTCATTATTCCCCGACTTTACATACCGATTCTCATTAAATTCTGTTTACCCATTTTCCCGTGACGGCGCTGATATGATCTTAGCAACAAAAATCCATATTCATGAATATCTCCGTTATCATAGCCGGTACTTTCAAAATCAATAAGACATAAATGATCGGAAATGTAATACCGGTACTATGTAACTTTATTTATTGTCATAAAGACTACTAATAACACAAATATTCGAGAATTAAATTTTGGGCCTTCCCCTAAACTACCATTTCGCTCAGCGTGAATAAGATTATTTATGGCGTAGATTGTAGCGACTTTTTCGCCGACTTTGCGTAGCTATTTTAAGATAGAACCACTAATAACATAAATATTTGGGAATAAAGTTTTAGGCCTTACCCTAAACTACAATTTCTTTCAGAGTGAATAAGATTATTTATAGTTCATATTGTAGCGACTTATTCCTGGACTTTACATACCGGTTTTCATTACGATAGGACCACTAATAACATAAATATTTGAGAATTAAATGTTAGGCCTTCCCATAAACTACCATTTCTCTTAGCGCGAAAAGGATTATTTATGGCCTAGATTGTAGCGACTTATTCCTGGACTTTACATACCGATTTTCATTAGATTCTCTTCAGCCGTTTTCTCGTGATGCGTGCACAGACAGACAGACAGACAGACAGACAGACAGACAGACAGACAGACAGACAGACAGACAGACAGACAGACAGACAGACAGACAGACAGACAGACAGACAGACAGACAGAAATTACGGAAAATGCATTTCCTTGTTACTGTGGACATGACTGATACAGAAATGCCATCCTTTTCAAATTTTGAGCAATGTACAGACAAAACTCTTATTTTATATATATAGATGGTTGAACAGTTGTACTTCCTCTTAAAATAATAATCACCACCACCTCCACCACCAGGTTAATTCCTGGGGGCAAAGGTGGCCGGACGTAGTGGTGGTGGTGGCGGTGGTGATCAGTTTTAAGTGGAAGTACAAATGGGCAACGAGCCTCTGTATAGTACTAATGGGAGGGAAAATATTTGAAGGGTCCGACACTTCGAAAAATGAAAGGCAAGAGCCACGAAGGACGCGAAAATGAAAGACTCCCTAGGCCTCGAGGGCTCAAATACCGTCGGGGTCGGAAAAGAACAAGAGTTGAACGAGGGAGGTCGGATAGGATCAATGAAAGTGAGGAACCTGGCACAAGTACGTGGAAGCAATGCCAGGATCCTTCTGACTCGGGGATTGGGAATTTGTGTTGTTTCCAACACTTTCATCTTCATTTTCAGACAACATACCACACTACCATCCACCATGGAGGCACCCAATAATCTGTCCATATAGGGTATATTTAGTACCGACGCTGAGATGATTCTCGAAGCGGATTCAATACATTAGGTTAGCCTTTAGCAAAGCAAAAAGCAAAGCACATTCACCTCCGTACAGGCCATGAAGGCCCTTGGAGGGGTGGAAGGTAAAGGCTTCCACTATCCGCAACCTCGGCACGTGATGGGGTAGAGTGTTTAGCTCTACGCCCGGCCACCTTTGCCCCCAGGAAAAAATGAAATGGCGTATGGCTTTTAGTGCCGGGAGTGTCCGAGGACATGTTCGGCTCGCCAAGTGCAGGTCTTTTGATTTGACACCCGTAGGCGACCTGCGCGTCGTGATGAGGATGAAACGATGATGAAGACTACACACACACCCAGCCCCCGTGCCAGAGAAATTAATCAATCAAGGTTAAAATTCCAGGCCCCGCCGGGAATCGAACCCGGGACCCCTGTGACCAAAGGCCAGCACGGTAACCATTTAGCCATGGAGCCGGACTGCCCCCAGGAATTAACCTGGTACTCATTTTCGGTGTAGGCTGAGTGAACCTCAGGGCCATTTGCACCCCCGAAAGTTGAAATCTCGTTTCTCAAAATTTTACGACTTCCTGACGGGGATTCGAACCCACGTCCTTTCGGGCGAACCAAGCACTCTTTTACCGCCTTGGCCAGGCAGCCCCTAGGTTAGCCTTTAGCAACTGAAAATATTTTAATTTTGTACTAATGTATTATTAATAACCAATATAATATGCTTAACTTTATTATACTGATGAAAATACTTGGTTTTCTAATTGCGGCAAAATTATTGCCCAGTGGCGAAACAGTATTTCTGAGCACAATCTCGTGAGTAAAAGTATTCAAATTTGACAACCCTAACTGAAGTTCCGTCAGATTTAAAAAACTCTCAACCCTAACGTACAATATCGGGAACCAAATGAGATTCAGAAACGACACGAATCAAATTTGTGTAACTTCTTCCGGAAAGTACACTCCGACAATGTCTGGTAAAACTGTGAACCAACAGCAACTACGCTGTTCAGATGTTAAAATGTATTATTGATTAGGACTTTTTTAAAGCAAGTTTTGATTCATTCCCTGAAGGAGAAGGCGGACCACCTAAAACGTAACGCCTTCTCTCCGGCCAGGAGATTCAGGCAGGTTAATGCTGAAGTGAGGGATTGAGAAGTTGGGTAAGGGGTTTGTGGAAATAAGGAGATGGGAGGGGTTTGGCCTATTAGTTAGTGAGGCAGTATTAAGACAGCAGTGTGAATCGATGGAAATTTCTTAATTTATTGTTGTAATTTCTTTTTGGTGTTGTATAACATCTTGTTTGGACCTTTGAACTTGGAAGAATTCTCTTTTGGAAACTCTTTTTAATGTGTTGTATCAAAATTATCATTTATCTGCGAATTTTAATTTTTGTCAAAAATTTGTGAAAAGACATGTACCTACGCGTGCAGTTTTAGAAGCGCAGTTCCTGTTGCGTAAAATACTTTTTCTGGAACATTTATTATCAACAAGAACGAAGATACTTTTGATTGGAGAAAATAAGAGTTAATGTAATTCGTGAATGTGAAAGTCGAGGGTAAAGCCTGTTTTCTGATTGGTTCTCTTAGGTGGTTGCACCATTTCCTGTTTCTCGATTTACCCGCTCCTTCGATGGGAGCGAGAAAGTCTATGCGTCTTTGATCATGTGACCATCCTAGAGAGGGGACGCCCTCCTCCATCCGTCCCGCCATGGGATACCTGGTCTCGGGGTTTCTTCTTTTATTTCGGTTATTAACTTCATTTAATTTTAATAATTTATTTTCTTGCGCAGGAGTTTATCCTCGAGATCCACGTTCGCCGCTAAATTTGTCGAAATGACTTAGCTTTCCAGTTAAAATCTTGTACATTTTGTTTCGGAGGCAATTTTTTTAAGACCCTGTAACTAATAATGTAATAACTTATCCCTCGGGTTTGCCTCCCGGTATTTCTGTGTCACATAATACATGCGCTCAAAATCTATGCTCAGTTTTAGGTAGTGATGCAAGTTTTCTGTGCCTCTAGGTTAGGATTTTTTTCTACCTTGTGTAGATTTGGATTAGCACTCATTTTAATCGTCATGTATCGTTGGATGCTTCCTTTTAAAGTTGTGATTAAAATTCCTTTGTGCTTTGTGCATGTCTGCACGCACGGTTAACACTTACATTTACCTTGGAAATATCTTTGAGTTTTATTTTGTTCTTTCTATTGTGAGTTTTGCTTTGTTTCTTTTTTAAAATCCAAGGGCAATTACCCTCTACGTTTTCTTCCTTCACAAAAGCTACGTTCTATTACCTCGCAGGGTTCTATGCCGCTTTCCACATCCACTTAGAGATGACAAATGAATATCGGTATATCGGAAATAGAGATATGTTAGATGGAAATATCGATATATCGACATCGATATTTTGAGGTCCGATATATTGTCGATTTCGATATTTTGTGCCCATTATATGGATATTTCTGTCTAATTTAATACTTTTGGCTACGATTTGATTCTTTGAATTTTGAATTTTCATTTCTCAATTCACTTCGGTAAATACAGTGATAATATCACAACTCATTCATCGTGCATACCTTGTATGCATAGCTTTACACGTTAGCTAGGCAAAACTTGACCATTATAGCGACCTCTGTCCCAGCAGAGAGACTGTTTTCAAAGGCCACTAACACCATCACGGAAAAGAGAAACCGATTAAATAGCAAAATGTAATCCAAGTGCTTTTTCTAAATGACTTACCTAAGACCTAAGATCATCATCATGTATTTTTTCTCGAACAAATAGAATTGCAGTGCTGAGGAAGAAGTTATGAGGAAAATGTTTTATTATTTTATAGAACTCTGATAATTATCAGATGTACTTCTTACACAAATTATACGTTTGTAGTTTTTTCATATGGTTTTTCGGTGAAAGTTATTAGCTCATTACCAGACACCTTGTATATTCTGTTCTTCTATGTATCATAACATATTTCGGCTGTAAACGTTTTTATAATGTGTCATTGTAGTAAAACGTCATGTTAATTGGTCATTGTTTTAAGCTTGTTTTCTGATCTGTGTCAAGACTTATTCAACCTAATGAATCCTTTAATCATTGTGTTAAATGTAAAACTAGACTTACAATAATGGATAATAGCACCAATATTTAAAAAACGGATATATATCGGCAATATATCACTATTTCGAGGATCGATATTTCAATGAGATCGATATTTTAACACCGATGTATCGAAAACCGGTATATCGATATTTTAAAAAGTTTTGCCATCACTACATCCACTCGGTGGTAGTCATGTTTCCTAACCTGTTGTTTACGTTTTGTAGTGCATCGCTCTCTGAGTCCATTTGGCCAGGAGATCAACGACTGTTGATAGTTTGGTAGCCGATGTGTTGTTGCTCGCTTAGCACCACCCGGGGAACACGTGCAGGGCAATGTGGAGGTAAATCCTGAGGACGTGTGGAACTTCATGGGGTGCTTCAGCGGACACATTACAGTGTACTGCGCTTGGCCTCGTGTTTTCTTCAACTGCATACTGTTCTTCAGTATGGCTTAACAGTTGCCACGTGAAGAAAGTCGATGTACAATTTAACACCACCATGGTACTCTGAAGCCTACTGCAACACACTGGCTGCCAGTCCTGTCCCACATTGCTCCACCAAGCCTGCGACGTTCAAGAGCACTTGTTCAAGAATATGATAAGATCATGTCCAATCCAACTCTACCCATCCACAGGGATGTTGCAGATCTCTGGAGACAAAGGCTGAAATCCCGTAAGCCACCAATGAAAATAGCTAAGCTGGTTTCAATTTAAAAGAGGAATGGAAAGAGCAATGGTTTCGTACAGCTCCGGAGTGGCCAAGCCTCTTTAATCCAAACGACGCCCCAGCTGGTTTCAGTTTGCCAAGAAGAAAGACGTCATCACTAAGCAGGTTTCGCACTAATTGTGGAAGATCTGCATTCTCCCTTCACCAGTGGGGCTTCGGGGACTCTCCAGCGTGTGACCGTGGTGAATTGGTCCAGACCATGTACCATATAATGGACGAATGCCCTCTGCGTGCTTATGGGGGAGACCGCAAAGACTTTGCTGATGTCTCAGTATCTCTAGTGCGGTGAATAAATAATTTAGATATCCATGTGTAATTGTTCCCTACTGGTTTTTCTTTTGTATAATATTGTATATACTTGTCCATTATGTAAATTCCATACGCTTAATAATAATAATAATAATAATAATAATAATAATAATAATAATAATAATAATAATAATAATAATAATAATAATAATAATAATAGTGCATCGCTTCTGTTGAACTTTATTTTACTGTGATCATACATTTATTATTATTATGTTATTTGTGTAACCGAACCGTTTAACGGTTACAGTTAATAGTATATTATTTCATTTGTATTCTATAATTCTAGTTTATTTATTTTTATAAAGTTGTACGTTTATAACGATAACGTGAAGCCTTTCGTTAGTGTATTTGCCGGAATATTGGTTAACCTTGACATTTGTTAGTTGATTAAGATTAGAGGCTTTTATTTCTGCCACGAAAGATTAACTATCCCCAATCACGTGGCTCTTTTAGAAGGACACTCCCCACACACGTCCCTGCTTCGTTCTGGGCTATGAGAGGAACTGTCGTGGCTACACTCGCCACACCATCTGTTCTTTGCAGAAAGCGACGACACTATGCAGCCAGTTCATGAAGTGACCAGTAATTTGTGAGGGTTCTAGGACATTTCGTACCACGGACATTTCGTACCACCGGACATTTCGTACCACTTGACCGTGCGAAGTGCGAAGTATCAGCCGATGACTTTAAAATATTTAGGAAAGGACATTCCGTACCACTTGAAAGAGTGGAAAATATTGCGAAGTATAAACAATATCCTAAAGAATGTAATTCATATGCATATTCATTGCTCACTACTGGCGCAGAAGCTTCCGCACTGTGTGACCTCTACTGGTGTTAACCTTCCGTCAAGTTCAACTGATCTGACTGACACACGTATTAATTCTCATCTGGTATTCGTCATTCGCTGGTGGGGGGGCTATATACGAGCTACTTCCACCTTTCAGTAGTATCCTATTTCCCCGTGACCTTCATTCAAGCTCATATCGGCCAGTTCATCAGAATCTTTTATTTTACTTACTTGATAATGAAATAATGCAGGAGTTTATAAATATTCACAATAATGGTAATATTATCCATCCTTACGCTCGTCAGGCACATTGCGCCCGAACTCGATGTGTATTTCTATTGCATTGTTTTGTTTTAGGATTTATACTTCAAAAATTCTACTTTCTTGTGATAATAGGGCCTATTTACATTAACATAAGTGATAAGTATAGTATGACTCGTTGGCTGAATGGTCAGCGTACTGGCCTTCGGTTCAGAGGGACCCGCGTTCGATTCCCGGCCGGGTCGGCGATTTTAATCGCTTCTGATAAATTCTTCTGACCCGGGGACTGGGTATATATTTCCGTCCCAACACTCTTCTCCTCATATGCAGACAACATACCACACTACCAACCACAACAGAAACACGCAATAGTGATTACATCCCTCCATACAGGTTTGGCGTCAAGAAGGACATCCGGCCGTAGAACAGGGCCAAATCCACATGTGCGCCGCAGTTCGTGGGAAAACGTGGCAGGAAAAGAAGAATAAGTTATAAGTATAGTTTAAAGGACTATTATTGAAAATTGTATAGAAGTTTTCTTCAATAAATGTTGTAAATTATTTTTGTTTCTAATTTATAAAGTGTTTATGTCAGGCTCATTACGCCCGCTGGCGTGGACATGGAATTCCAATTTGACATCAAGTGGTACGGATTGTCCTGACGTAAATATTTGGAGATTACGGGAAAACCGTTCGCAGATAGATAACGACCTAGGTGGTACGAAATGTCCTCAAAAATCAAGTGGTACGGAATGTCCGTGGTACGAAATGTCCGGACACCATTTGTGAGGGGGTGTCGAAACTTCAGTATGTGGACAAGACCGTGCTCATTGCCGTGGATGAGACACAAATGTGATACAGAGGGAAAGAAGCACGGATCCGAAAGCCATAAATTTATACGAAAGAGGAGTAGGTATAAGTATAGACCTGTAAACATGATGTATGTAATTGTAATGATTGAAACCTGTTATTAAAGGGAACAAAGTTAAACACAAGCTATTAAATAATTATTGATATACTGTACTAGGCATTTCTTAACCATTTCAGTGAAAAGAAGAGTAATGATTCCTTGTACTTCATCATGTTCTTGAGGTCTTCGAATTATGATTTTCTGGGTTTTCCTCAGTCCATTATTCCCAGCAATTTTCTTTCAGAAATGTTCGTCGAGGAATGTATCGTGTCTCAACAGGTGACCTACAAGGTTTATTTTCCTTCTTTCCATCTCTTTACTGGGTGTCTGGTTTTCACCGATCTCTTTTAAAATTTTAAGGTTTGATTTCTTATTAGTTCAGCTCGTTGTGGTGATCTTCCTCCATAACAACATCTCCATTGCTCTAGTTGTCCAGCTGTCCAACTGTCCAGCTCTCACACATCTCTATGAGGAGAAATGACTACGCCGTCCGCACACTGCAACAATGGATCTTATCTTTCTGGGAGTGGTGTGTCAGGACGAAAATAAATCCCACTAAAACTCAGGCAATTATTTTCACCAAGCGTCGGCCTACATTTGGTCAACTTAGTATTAATAATGTCCCCTTGTCTTGGGGAAACAAAATTGAATGTCTTCAACTAAGTATGGTCAGAATTTTGTCCAGGGGATACAATATAGAACAAACAGTTCAGCGTGCCACGGCACGGTTGAAAGCTATGAAACCTATTCTGGGAAATAAATATATCTGTAGAAGTATTAAGAGATATATTTACCCCGCATGTATCAGGCCCATGGTTGCGAGACCTGGAGCTGTATTGCTAAAACGCCTCTTTCAAAATTACAAGTTTTTGAAAACAAGATACTTTCAATTATGACCAAAGCAAGAATATTGACGTCTAACACGAAAATTCCTACTGTTAGATCTCAGATTGACAAAATAGTCAAGATGGTCAAAGCTAGAATCCTCCTTAGCCATTCAACCGACCCTGGCATTCTACTCTTAAAACAGGTCATAAGAACCAAGAAGCCGAACACACCTTCCAAACACCGCGGCCCTTGGCTCACGTACGACTTTTTTTTAACAGGAAATATAAATTGTTTTCAGCATTTTCTAAATTTAATTTCATTCTCTCACTAAATTAAACACAGAATTTAACCCCTGAAACGGACCGTTTGTTAAGAATGGAGGCTCCCCTCCCTCCCTACCCCAATTCTTCTCTGACATAAAATTAGACTCCATTCCTCAGCAAAGAGGGGATTTCTTCTCTCAGCCAGATCGTTTTTCCCCCGCCGGAGTAGAACCAGAGACTTTTCCGACTCATCGGCCTTTCTCGGAAACCAATGAGTGAAGGGACATAGTCTTCCCCCTGGGACTCTCAGGCATTCGCCCTCAAAATAAACATACAGTAATACAGTCCAAAAGAAGGACTTAGCCAAAGCTAAATGCTCATGTGCCTGCTAGTTGGAAAGCTTCTTTAGCCAATGCTGTTTATTTCAGAAGCACATCTGTACTGCCCAGTGACAGTGCTTCCCAAGTAACAGAATTGTTTTACTTGTGCTATATTAGATGTTCCTGGTTTTATTGTTGCAGTAATTCTCGGCGTATTCTTCTTCACTATTAGAATCTTTGTTTCCTGAATACTAATCCTTTCCTGTACCTTGTACTGTCTGAGTGCAGCTCCCAGCACTTTCTACAACCTGCTTATCTCCTGTAGTGAATCTGCAACCAGTGCGATGTCGTATGATACAGTGGATTGGTTGTCGGTAGATGCAGGGGGGGGGGGGGGGGACTCTGCCCTCAAATGGCCACGGCTTGTCCGTGATCCAACAGCTCTGCACTCTGACCGGCCAACCGAGCAGAGGAGCACTACGTGGCTCTACATCTCTGCATTCAGGAGACGGAAAGGGGCTGGACCTCGCGGCTGGCTCCAACCGTCGGCTGTCCTAAGAATGGTTTTAAATGGTTTTCTATTCTCCTGCTCTAAGGCGAATGCCGGAACAGTTCCTAGTAGCCTATAAGCCACTCAGCTTCTCGAAGAATCTCGTTCAGAGCAACAAATCTCCCGGTCTGAGAGACGGCTCTATCATCTAAGAGGCCCGCCGCCCCCCTTCAGGGGAGGAATGAAAACGTTTTAGTAGTAGCAGACGTAGTAGTAGGAAATTGGTTCTCTGGTACGGGGTCGGGATGAGGTGATACGAAATCGTGTGGTATGTTTTACGGCCGGGTGCCCTTCCTGACGTCAACCTCAGTTGAAGTGTTAATGAAGATGAAATGAATAGTGGTGAAGGAAATTCGGTACGGAGGCTGAAGTAATCGTCTGTAATGAATAGGAACTGTCCCAGCATATTCCTGAAAGTGAGAATGGAAAACAACGGAAAACCATTCTCAGGGCAACCGACGGTGAGGTTCGAACCGCCGGATCTCCCGAATACACAGCCTGGCTCGTTAGCTGTTATGCGTTAACACACACGGCCACACCGCTCGGTAAAAATATTTATTTATTCACTTATTTATTATCACTGAAAAGACAATGGGGTGAAAATACGCGGATTTACCTTTGCTGTTTAGGAAGCTCGTTAGTTTTGTGGAACTATTGAATTTGAGATGAAGTTGTGTAGCGGTCCACGAAATTACTTTGAGTCGTAACCCAATTTCGCCTCTTCTGACAGCGCTGAGCATACAATGCATGAGCATAGAGAAAGTAATGAAGGCTTCTGTTTACATCTTGCAGTAGTGGTGGTCATTGTTCATGTTCTAGTTTAACCAACAAACATATTGCAGGTTCAGTTCAGGACTGCCTTTTGTGCGACCGTATTTACCATGTTGCATAACAACAGAGTAATGATTCAGTTACTTTGAAATGGAATTACGAAGTTTTTAGATGTATTTATTTTTTATTTACCGCCTGATATTTAACACTGTTTGAATAACTTAAAAAAAAAAAAAACAAGAACAACAGAAATGCGGCTTCAGAACATTTCCTGGAATTTGTCAACCTTTATCACGCAGCTTGGCGTCACATTCGCGCTCTCGCTGACGGCAACCTGGGCGCCCATAATATTTGATCATTTTCTAGCTATTTGCTTTTACGTCGCACCGACACAGTTTCTCAGTTACTCGCAGTTCCTGTATGCCTTTCATACTTCTGTTAGTAATGGTGTCTCTATCTTCCTGTTCTTCCAGTAGTTGAGAAGCCGGCAAGTCATCCGGTTGGGTTCATCCCAGTGACATGACCATAGGAAATAAGGCACTTCTTTCTGGCTACGTCTGTGATTATTATATTATGTTGTCCAATGTTTCATGTCACACCAACACAGATAGTCTTATGGCGACGATGGGACAGTAAAGGCCTAGGAATGGGAAGGAAGCAGCCGTGGCCTTAATTAAGGTACAGGCTGGTGTGAAAAGACGGAAAACCATCTTCAGGGCTGCCGACAGTGGGGTTCGAACCCACTATCTCCCGAATGCGAGCTCACAGCTGCGTGCTCCTAACAGCACGGACAACTCGCCCGGTTTGATAATTTTTGTTCCGAGGTATCTGTGGAACAGCAGATGTGAAAGAAAGAAGGTGCGGGCTGGAATGGCTCTAACTACAAGTCCGAAAGATGAATTAAAAATTTAAATAAAGGTTATATTTTCAACAGACAAAATTTAACAAATTTTTACATAGAATTTGAAAACTTAACGAGCACAACAAGTCAACACCTATCCAATAATCAGGTACACGACCAGAAAAGCAAGGATTTAGAGGCAAATTAATGATCTGGGCTTCAAGTCCCAACTTTTACAGTCTCTGAGCTCTCAGCTCACAACCACAAATTACCAAAGGGCAGAAAACCCCTCATTACATGGAGCACTTGCTCCCATCTAGTAATGTCAAGCCTCCTAGAGGCACCTTTCAAAACACCATAAAGAGCTGACCGCTCTCAATCTTTCAAGCCTATTAAAGGCCACAACAACTTTTGCATTGCCTGCCTCTCAAGGCACACTTACAAATGAACAGGAGTACCTTGTACCCATTCTACCGGACCTTAAATTTAAAAAAAGGTTAATTTAAACGGCCCTAAATACAAAAGGAATGGAGGCGAGAACTTGCACTCCTACATGAAACTAGGTAAAACCTAACTGGCGCTAGGCCAATTCAACAGGGGCTATTCCCACACTAGGGAGGTGACTCGTATAAGAAAATTTTAATACGTTAGGAAAGAGAAGAAAATCGGTTATGTAAACCTAGTCACCTCAGATCAAAATGCAGAGGAGCTCGAGAGGGTAAAGCACTCTCTATCCCCGATTTACAGTTAAAGTAACATGAAAATTTTACATCGAAATGGAATGGGTTACATCAAAACGGTTTCGGACCTTCCCCGAGGATTAAACTGCTGAGGTAGCAAGAAAATAAAGATGTTCAACGGCCATTACCTTATTGAAGGGCGGCTGACTGATGAAAGAGGCGCTTCCTGCCTCCTGCTATTCTTCCATACACTAAGCTAGATGTTGTACGAGTGACGGAGAGCCTTTTTTTTAATGTGGGCGTTGAAATGGAGAGTCCCAGGGCGAAAACTATGCCCTTTTACTCATCTATGTCCAAGGAATAGCCGATGAGTAGGAAAATCGCAATTATGCACTGGCGGGGGAGAAAGCAATCTGTCTTGAGGGCATTAGGCCCACAAGTCAGAGGAGAAAACCCCCTCTTCGCTACGTGATTGGTATCATGTTATTCTAATGTTAGCGGAGAAGAAGGGTATAATTTCTAGGTATTTAATGGTGGGGAAGTATCATAATTTGGAAAAGTCCGAAATTGTTTCTAATTAGAGGTCATAAAGTAGCCAAGGGCCGCGATACTTGTAACGAGTATTCGGCTTCTTGGTCCTTATGACCTGTTTTAATAGCATGATGCCCTGATCTGTAGACTGGGCTTGGAGAATTCTAGCCCTGGTCATCCTCGTTAGCTTGTTTATCTGAGTTCTAATAGTCGGAATACGGACTTCTGTGCGTATCTTCCTATTAGATCTCAGAAGGGGGCCTCTTGTCATCTTTCTCAATATTTTGTTTTGGAATATTTCTAACTTGGGAATATAGCCCCAGGCCTCGCACCCGTAAAGCAGTATGGGCCTGACACATGCTAAATAGAGCTTTCTCTTGATGGAGTTAGATATGATCTATTATAAAACAGAGGTGCCAGGTTAGCCACACGAGCCCACGCTCGTTGCAGGGCCTGTTCTATATTCCCTCTCCAGATAAGACTTCTGTCCATTGTTACGCCGAGATACTTGATTTTATTAGTCCAGGACAGGGGGGTATCGTGTAAAAGAAGATGACCAAGACTAGGCCTTCGTCTAGAAAAAATAATTGCTTGGGTCTTGCCGGCATTTATTTTAATTCTGTACCGAAGGCACCACTTCTCGAACAGAGAGATCCAAGATTGCAATGCGGAGATGGTATCTCTGTTTCTCCTTCTAGAGGCGAAAACAGCTATATCATCAGCGTACTGCTGGATTTCCACTCCCTGGCACTGTGGTAGATCATTAACATATAGGGCGTAGAGTATGGGGGAGATTTTTCCACCCTGAGGGACTCCGGCTCGGAGCCTCCGAGGGGTGGATTTTTCTCCGTCTACTGTTACATAGAATTTCCTATGCGTTAGATAGGAGGTGATAATTTTGATTAAGTAATTTGGTATGACATTCAGGTCCAAAAGTTTGGCTATTAAATTTTCGTGCCAGACGGTGTCAAAGGCCTTTTCTACATCAAAAAATACCGCTGGCACGCTACGCCGCAGGTTAAATGATCTACAGACATACTGCATGAGGCGCAGCGCCGCTAGAGGGGCACTGCGTTTCGACCGGAACCCAAATTGCTCCGGACACAGTATATTCTGGGCGTTCAGGCAAGCATTGCGGCGGTTTAGAATAAGTCTCTCGAGTACCTTAGAGATGTGAGATAATAGGTTTATTGGTCTGTAATTTTGAGGGAACAACCTGTCCTTCCCCGATTTTGGAATGACGACCACACGGCCCGTCTTCCAAACCTTGGGGAAATAACCGTTTGAAACAAGCCGAAAAGATGGTGGCCAGAAATAGAACTGCTCTATAAGGCAGTGATTTAATTTCTTTGTTACTAAGCCTATCATCTCCGGGAGACTTTTTCTCATTAAGATCTTTAATGACCCTGCGGACCTCTGCAGGCGTGACGTCAGAAATGTCGTTGTCAGGCGTCCATTGTTGTATAAAAGCTGAGACCTTTCTGTGAACCTTACGGGTCCGTGGTTCGTTATCGTCGTCGTCTTCGTCAGAAATATCGTGGGGTACACTTTGGCTTTCAATTGTATCAGCGAAAGCCTCAGCTTTATCGTAAGGGGAGAACGCTAAACCGTGGCGGCCATGAATTGCTCGCCTGGGGCGGGGGGGGGAATTCAGAGAACGAGTAACCCGCCAGAACTCGTGATCTGATTCGTTTTCAGTGAGGGTACGGCAGAATTCTTCCTATCTTTCCACCTTTCGTTCCAGTAATCGTTTTCGGACCTCTTGAGCGAGTTCACGGTATTCCGCTCTGTCCGCTGGGTCCCGAAATCTTTGCCATCTTTTACGGTATGCATTTATAATTTTAATTAAGTCCTTAATAATTTCGGGGGTGGGGTCTTCTTGGCTGTCAGTGCGACGTCCTAGATTAATGTTATTATTATTATTATTATTAATATGAGAGTTATGACGTATCGTATTCCCGCCATGTTGTGTGGGCGTACGATTGTCATTGTTGCCCCTATCGCTGTTTACTGAATTTCGAGCTGCATTCAGGATGTATTTACGGGCGTTTTGCATCTTATTAGTAAGATGCTCCACGGCCCGGTCAATATCATCCCGGCTGTTAATGACGAAAGTAGGGATGGCAACGATATATCGGTTTTTACGAAATACCGATATTTTCCTTTCGATTTATCGGTATATCGATACCGAAATTTTGATTCAATTTACCGGATAATATATCGGTTGTTCCGTAAATGTATCGTTTTTCTTTGAATTATTATTTTCATAAATACATCCGCACTAGAGAACGCCGATAATTCTTCAATAGATGTGCTAGTGAAAGTGGAATTGCAACCTGGAAATATCCAATTTAATCAATAACTTGCTCTGAGACTCTGATAGGCTGGATTATAATTCGAATACAAACGGTGGAATATGTAACACCGTTGCCTACGTGATTAGTTATAAGGCGTCCGCATGGCAGTTTACACAGCGCGAAATACGTTCTAGTTCCAGAGTCGCCGCTAGACTTTGTGTTAGCCCTCCATTGTTTAACAACACAGACGTATAAGGAAACTGTGAAGCAAAAAGGTAAGTCAGTGAGTTTTTAGGTGAGATAAGCCTTAAAATTAATAATAAGAGACGTTGATTTGTATTCAGCTTGGGGTGAGTATATGGTTTATATTTAAACTTAAGATTAAGAAAATAGAATCCTCCGTGACTCAGGAGGCAGCGCGCCGGCCTCTCACCGCGGGGTTTCGTGGTTCAAATCCCGGTCACTCCATGTGAGATTTGTGCTGGACAAAGCGGAGGCAGGACAGGTTATTCTCCGGTTTTCCCTGTCATCTTTCATTCCAGCAACACTCTCCACTATCATTTCATTTCATCTGTCAACCATTAATCATTGCCCCAAGAAGTGTGGCAGGCTTCGGCAGCCGACACAGTTCCCATCCTCGCCGCTAGATGAGGCCTTATTCGTTCCATTCCTGACCCGGTCATATGTTAAACAACCTGAGGATTTACATTAAGAAAATGTTTTGTGCATATTGATTAATATGCAAGAGCCGAGAGAGTTTTTTTTTTTTTTTTTGTAAACATTATATTCAGAGGATGTTTAATGCGCGTGATAAATAATGGTTTATTGCTGTGTACCATTCTGTCATAGTAAACTTCAGAAAGGTAGCGGCATTTCTTTCCGCGAGAAAATGTAGAACTACGAGAAAAATGGGTCAAAATTCTATCATGTCAGGGTGACGAGAAGAATAGCATGTGGCAACCTTCCTCGAAGTCTGTAGTATGTAGTGAACATTTCGAAAGCACATGCTTTAGCATTTCTACTAAAACTAGCCGCAATCAATGCCAACACTTTCTTCAGGGTGTCCATCATATTTTCATGGCAGACTAGGCTATGTACTACTACTAAAATGTTCTCATTCATCACCTGAAGGAGGAGGCGGGCCTCTTAGACGGTGACGCCGTCTCTCAGGCCGGGAGATTTGTCACGTTGAAGGAGATGCTCGGAGAGGTGAGAGGGTTGGTGGCCGTGGCCTATACTAGGAATTGTTCCGGCATTCGCCTTAGTGCAGAAGAATGGAAAACCACGAAAAACCATTCTCAGGACAGTCGACAGTGGGGACCAGCCGTGAGGTCCAGCCCTGTCCCGTCTTCCGAATACAGAGTTGAAGAGCCACGGTAGAGCCTTGGCCACCCCTCCTCTGTTCGGTTGGCCGGTCGGAGTGCAGAGTTGTGGGACCACGGGCCAGCCGTGGCCACTTGTGGACCGAGACCCACTCTGCATTCATCGACGTACGCTGTGTGAATACTGCAGTGTTTTAAAATATGCTATGGAGTATTTTCATTTTTATTAGGACGTGAACTTTCCGGTTGCAATGATACTACCTGATTCGTATGACCTCAACTTGAATTACTGGGTGATTAAACGTCATAGAAATATCACTTTCCTACTCAAAACGCAATGTTTTATATTTGTAATGTGCTTTTATCTGCAACTTATTTTCGTAATGCCAATTGGAATCGTGCTGAGGAATAGAGGGAAAACCTAACATCCAGCGGCGCTATTTGAACTGCTGCTACTCTGTCAATTTAGTAATTGAAGGGACCGTGCATGCAGAGGCCTTTACTTATCTCGTAGGTAACGATAACATGTAGGGATGTTCCAATATACCGTACTAAAATATCGATATTTCCTTCGATATCGGCATGCCGATATTATCCTATTATCAAAACAAAATATCGATATATCTCGATATCATTTTTTTTTTCATAATACAAGGATTTGAAATTATATTGAAGTTCTATAAAACGGGGACCACGACAGTTCCAAGAAAAACAAGATAATTAAGGGAATCAAATATAATGACCAAAATATTTTGTGTAAAATGGCATTAGCAGTAAAGTACAAAACATCAAAACCTAATTCAACCATGAATTCCAAAACTTTAAGTGTCTGAGTTATTGTTATTCACCAGAAAAAAGAAAGACCAATGATATTTTTATTCCCAGAATGCAATGATAAAGCCATAAATACTTGCACGGTAGATTCTGCATCATATTCTTAACTATTTTCGGCCATTCCTACTAATTTACGAGGTTTATACGGACTTCATCAATCATTACTGACATTATTTTTTCACTCTCTTTCACAGGTGTACTTAATTCTTTAAAAAAGCTAATTATTCAGGGTCTATGCCTCGACTGCTGGCGCCTATTGACATAAGTATATCTTGTGGCTGAGGGTCAATGAAAATTTGCGTTTCGGAAGTATAACCCTAGCACCGTGCAGGCTGGTGCTCATCTGAAATTAGCAGCCGTTGATGGATATATTCCATGGATAATTAAACCGCGAATTCCAGTAGCAAGATAAACTAAACCAACCAGTCGCGTGCACAGGCAGAATACCAATATTGATAAATATGCATTGAGGTCTGGTGATATTGTTGTTGGTCTTGGACTCTTAGGTTATCATTAACGATATATCGATATCGTTTGAATATACCGATATATTATGTGTACTAAATATCGATTATCAAAAATAAGTTTTCAATATATCGCAATATCGATATATCGGTATTTAAATTTTTTTGCCATCCCTAGTCGAAAGGTTTCAAGATTTTGTTGACATGCCAAGAAAACTTATTGTAGTCCAAAGATGAGTTCAACAATGGAAAAGATGGCTCAGATAACCTAACCCAAGAAAGATGAAAAAGAATGGGGTCATGGTCCGAATTTAATTCTCTACGTACAGTAAAGTCAATAGGATGATTATCAAATTTTGTCACTGCTACATCAATGACATCAGGACGCGAACCAATGCTGGGATAAATAGTAGGTTCGGTGGGAGCAAAGACCCCGATGTCATTTTCCGTCATGTATTTTTGTAGCGTTCTGCCCTTAGGACTAATCACTCGTGAGTTCCAATCTGGATGCCTGGCGTTCAAGTCACCAATGATGAAAGAGGAGACTCTGGACGGGCGGAGAGCCAGGAAAATCAGCATTTTTTATACTCTCGGGGAAGATTCGAGACCTTTCATGAATGATTAAGGCACACCCACAGTCGTTTATCTGGTAGCTTACAGTTACACATCGAGATTGGTAAAGAAAGACGCCATTGGCTGAAAATTAATTACAGAAATTTACGATTGGCTAATTTCAAAACTGGCGGAAAGAAAAGATTTATATTGTCAACCTACAAATGAAAGAACGAAATTTTGTTATAGGAAAACTTATGAGTATAAAATATCTTCAAGAAAAGTTCCATCACTTCGCACCAGGGTGCATGATCATAGTTTTTGGTAGAGACATCTGTGAGAGAATGTCCACACTTCTTGATCATTAGAAAACAAAAATAATTCGAAATTAACACGGTGACATCTTCAGATAAACGGTTGAATTAACTCAATTTCAAAGTTCGGAGTTTTCAACTGTAGAGGAGTACTTTAAGGCGGAAAATTCAAATGTGCGGCGTGTAGGTGTACCAACCGGTACAATTTTCATTACATTTCATCGCACAGCTTCAAAATAATGAGGACTTCATTTCTGACAAAACTTCACAAGCACAGTTTTGACCAAAAACATTTATTAAATAATTCACAGAAATATTTATTCAGAACACCGCCTAAATTAATTCAGTTCTCTTTATCTTTTGATCAGTAAATTGATAAGATATTTTCAGTCCTTCAAGTTTATTTTTTCATTACTATTTCACCCAAAGAAAGGCCACGGTACATAGTCCCGCAGATTGCCCACTGACCTCCTTCATATAGGTCGCGAAGGCTCTCGTGTACCAGCTCGTCCCGGGAGGGAGCGTTTTGTTTAAACAATACTAAGAATGGCTAGTATGGCCAAAACCGAAATTAAGTTATGACATTAAAAAAGCAATAGGTATTAATTGAATTCATTTACCGAAGATATTTAAATTAGATCAGTCTTTGCCCTAGGTTGCAAACCAAAACCCGGAAAGTAATAAGGTAATAATAATAATAATAATAATAATAATAATAATAATAATAATAATATCGTGTGGCTATTTCTAGCCGAGTGCAGCCCTTGTACGGCAGACCCTCCGATGAGGGTGGGCGGCATCTGCCAATTGTAGGTAACTGCGTGTTATTGTTATGGAGGATAGTGTTATGTGTGGTGTGTGAGTTGCAGAGATGTTGGGGACAGCACAAACACCCAGCCCTCGGGCCATTGGAATTAACCAATGAAGGTTAAAATCCCCGACCCGGCCGGGAATCGAACCCGGGACCCTCTGAACCGAAGGCCAGTACGTTGACCATTCAGCCAACGAGTCGGACAGTAATAAGATAATCAGTAGATAGAATATAGTAATACATTTTAATGGGACAGAATTACTAGGAAGCCTTGAACTGTAACGAAGTAAGGTTACACTTAATTAAAGATCAAAAACACTACGTCGAAAGAAAATAAGTACCGAATATTAAAGAAGGTATCAGGGGTCCTGGGAATCAACCTGGGAGGAGTCATTATGACTCTGGCAAATAGGAGTGAAATGCGTTGTTGCCAATCATCTGCAACAAGAAAATATTGGATTCAGCAAGAGAATCCAACTAGCCTCTTTCACTCCAACTCCAGCACATAACCTGCAAGAGGTGCCCCTGCTAAGCCGAGCAACCCAGTGGAAGGTTGGGTACCAATCCCAGCGGGAAGTTGGGTCGGCGAACAGATCAGTGCTGGGGGCTTCAAGGCTTACAACCTTGACAGTTAACAAATTGTTACCTGCGGGTAACCACCCTAAACTTTTTCTTAACCCTCGCAACATGGAGAAAACAACCAACGGAAAAACTACCCCAGGTTGTATAAAATCCACCCCCAGTTTTGATGGGGCAGGCAAGTATTTGGATTCTGGGGAGCTTGCACCTTCATGTGGGACGAAGAAACGTTTTAAGTTCTTGGCGACCATCAACATCAACTCCCTCCTAGAGACAGGAAAACTAAAACGTACACTAGATGTTTTAACTGAACAGCTGAACAGCCTGATAACAGCTGTACAAGAGACCAGATTCCTCGGTCAATAAGTGATAGAATCACAAGGTTATGGGATCTGCAAAGGGCAACCCGGTGAAAGAGTGTTGAAGAATATGCCTCACTTGGGGACAGGCTTCATAGTTAGCAACAAAATGATCAACTCCATCACCTCCTTTTCATCTCCAAGTGGAAGAACGTCCACTATAGCTTTCAAATCTCTCAAAAAAGCATACACAGTTGTTAACTTCCATACACCTACCAATGACACCAACAGGAAAGATATTGAAAATGTGGAAAACTTTTGGAGGTTACTCAAAGAGACAATGGACCGGATCCCAAAGCACCACATAACTATTTTAATGGGAGAATTTAACGCCCAGATTGGCGAAGAGAGAAAATTCAAGAACATAGTTGGAGATTACCCAGCCCACAAGAGGACCAATAGGAATGGAGAAAGGCTGATTGATCGGTGCAGAAATTACAACTTAGTCCTCAAATCTACAGCTTTCAAACGCCTCCCTAGGAAAGCTATGACTTGGAGATGCCCTAACCCAATGCTTGGTGAATTCCAGTTGGACCACGTAGCCATCAGTAGAAGCAACAGCAAAGAAATTATGAATGTCAAAGTATTGAGAAATGCAAATATTGATTCAGACCACTATCTTTCTTTGATCAAAACCAATTTCATCCCTCTTAAAAGAAGCATAGAAAACCACTGCATCAAGTCCCGAATTCCAAGGTTCAATCCAGCCAAGCTGAAAGATAACAATAACTTCACCGAGACCCTGGCTAAAAACAAAGACAAAAACGATTGGCCCCAACTACAGAAGGCACTAATAGATGCAGCGACAACCACCATCCCGGCGGTCAGAAAGAACAAACATACATGGTGGACAACTATTTGTGACAAAGTAATAGAAGAGAGAAAGCAAGCATAGCTAAAATGGAACCGTAACAAAAGTCTGGATAACCATAAAAACTTCTTAAAAGCTAGGAAAATTGCTACTAAAATGATCAGGAACACCAAGAGGTGGTACAATAAAGATATCACTGAAAAAGCAGAGAGGGATTTTCAAAGAAACAACACTAGAGACTTCTACCAAACTTTTAAATCTCAAACAACACCCTACTCAGCCCCTACACTTCACCTTCGGGGAGCTCACAGAAAGCTGAAAATGAACAATGAAGTGTGCACCACAGTTCTGGAGAGTATTTCAACAACCTTCTAAATTCAAAGTAGCCCAAGGAGAAACTGCATTTCGAACCTCAGAATGTTACTAAGTTGGACTCTCTCCCACCAACAAAGGGGGAGATCCAGAAAGCCATTTCAGAATTGAAATGTAACAAAGCAGCGGGCGAGGATGGAATCATAGCAGAGCTCTGGATATACGCTGATGAGGAGTCAATCCAAAGTATCCATGAAATTATATCTAATATCTGGGTGACAGAAGCGTTACCTAGCGATTGGACCTCAGCTATCATCCACCCGTTTCACAAAAAAGGCGACAAATCCGATCTCAACAACTACAGAGGGATTTCCCTTGTATGAATGACGTACAAGATACTCTCCAAAGTATTACTCACAAGAGTAGAGGCTCAACTAGACTCCTGCATCGGAGAGTACCAGGCCTGGGTTTCGCAAGTCAAGGTCATGCGCCGAACAAATCCTGAACCTCAAAACCATCATCACTTACAAAAACCTAAGCGCCTCACCCTACGTAGCAACATTTGTTGACTTTCAGAAGGCCTACGATTCAGTAGATAGAGAGCCACTCTTCGAGGCACTTGCTGAACTGGGACTAGATAAGAAAACCTTAAATCTAGTGAAAGCAACTCTTACCAACAATACAGCCAGAATCAAATTCAGAGGGGAACTGTCCCAGAGCTTTGAGATCAAAACAGGTGTTAGACAAGGGGATGCCCTATCTCCAATCCTCTTTAACTGCCTTCTCGAAAAAGCCATTCGTGAGTGGACGAAAATGCTAAAGGATGACTCTGGATTGAGAATAGGCTACAAGAAAGACACGTTAACATTCAACTGTTAAGCCTTCGCAGACGACCTTTCACTCATAGCATCCAGTGTGGAGGAAGCTATCCATCAACTATCCTCTCTCGACCACATAGCAGCTAAAGTAGGGCTGAAGATCGCCATCAACAAAACACAGTTTATCACCAACATCAAAGATGCACCCAAATCAATCCCACTGGGGGACAAAACAGTACAAAGGACTAACTCCTTCAGACATCTAGGAGAATGGATAACCCCAAACATGAATGAAGATCAGGCCATAAACAGCAGATGCATCAAACTGGAAAGCGCGTACCACATACAGTATGTCAGAATATGTACAAATCCAAATCCCTCTCCCTTAACCTCAAAATCAGGCATTGCACTACTGTAGTGAGACCGTCAGTACTATATGCCTCAGAATGCTTAAACATGGTACGAAAAGGGCAACTTAGAAAACTGGATCTGAAGGAAAGGAAGATCTTGAGAAAAATCATGAGCCCTATTAAAGATGAAGGCAAGTACAGAATCAGGCAAAATTTGTGAAGAATTTCGTCAACGTTTCTAATTGAAATTAAATCGGCCTTTTGAGAAACGTGCCAAGAGCTTGGATTCAGTTTCAAAACTTTACACGTTTTCTATATCGAGTAAGGGCATATATCGCTATTGAGTGTGATTCGTCCGTCGGATGAAGACCTCAAGACTTGCGCAGACTCCTTGGTGTTATTTGACAGGAATAGGCTATGTGCCGAAATTGGGTTTCACACTCTCACTGCCTCACATCGTGATGCAAAGTTCGCCCATAGGCGTCAAATACAAAAAAACCTGCACCAGGAGAGCCGAGCATTTCCTCGGACACTCCCCGCATTGAAAGCCAAATAAATACGTCAACTCCGATACATTATGTGGGGTACAGTTACAAGAATTTGTCCCAGTCCAAGATGATGAGAACAGAACAGTTGCCTTACAAATCTTGAGGGCAAAGTTATGTGGGATTGAGAATGTGCGAATTTCTTAACTCCTTTCATGTCGTTAGTTCGTTCCATTTATTTCATTTTAATTATTTACAATCACTTGATTCAAGAACTCGAAAGTATCCAAAGGAAAGCACCACACATTTTTTCCGAGCGATTTCAGACAGCCGAGTAGTGTTACGAAAATTTTACATTCTTTGGGCTGGAAAAGCTTGGAAGTAAGGATACGAGCTGCTGGCTGTGATGTAAGGTATGGCTTGTTAGACAATGTTACGTAGCAACCATGCAGGCAGTGCCTTACGGCTACTGGCCATCTGAAGTTGGCAACCGTTGATGTACGAGACTTATAAGACATATTTTCGATTTTTGTTTTTCCCAAAGATAAACTCGACACCACGTTTTACGACACAATTGCTTGTTATCTGTTCAATTCGTGTCTTAAATCACCTACCATTGCATTGAATTTACTATCTAATCTATCTGTCATTTCACCCAAGTGCGACTTGTGTCACGTGACGTTACAAATTATCGATGCAGTAGTCAGTTCCGAACTCTGTAGTAGACTGACACGGAAGATTTCCACAGCTTTATATCGCTAAGTGTCTCTCCCTGTCCAGACTACCCTTGTAAACGCTAACACAAGCAACAGGTTTCAACTACCTCGCCATAGAGTCTTTACAATAATATTGCTCCAGCACTGGAGCTCTTTGCTCTCTGCTATTTGCCTACGGGATTCGTGGATAACCTCAAGGAGGTGCTTTATCCCCCACAGTCTACTGAAGATTTGTCAGGGGTTACATGAACCACAATATTGAATGTAAAGCTAACAAAGTCTTCATCCAGCACTCAGAAGTGCGATAACGAAGTCTGAGGAAAGAGTTCCGGAAAGTGCGTATACGGTACGAATACTAGGGTAATCCAGTAAATAAGGCTGACTGACCGCTCGAGGCGATGAAGGCGTGTTCGGTTCACCCGGAAGGACGTCGGGTCGAAGTCAGGAAGTCGAAAAATTTAAGAAAGAGAATTCCACTTCCAGAGGTGCACATTGTCATGAGGTTCACTCGGTCTACAACAGGACTGAGTGCCAGGTTATTTCCTCGAGGCAGAGGTGGCTAACCACTCTACTCCACCAAGTGCCGAGGTTTCGGGTAGTGGAAGCCTCTACCTTCCACCCCTCCAAGGGCCTTCGTGGCCTCCCGTAACGAAACTGAACGCCCACCGCGCTGCTGCAGGTTACCAGTGAGTCTCTGCACAGTGCCATCACTTGGCATTTCCTCGCACTATATTACGGCTGGGGCCGGAAGTGACGTCGCAAAATATTTTACTTAGCAACAATGACCTTGAGAGGTGCAACTTCTGTAGGTATGTATAAAGAGAGAGTATTGAAATAGAAGGCAGTTATCATGGGCAAGGGGGGGCAAGGGGGGGCACTTGCCCCCCCCCCCTGGAATTCTAAAGATGTTGATGTTCAATTGTTTAATATCATACCAGATTATTTCATAAACTGAAATTACTGAGAGTCATCTAGCATATGTTATAACTGGAAGTTTCTGTAAATAATTTAATGTTGCCGATGTTATATTGGTTTTTATATTCAAGAAAATTGTTAATGTCCCCCCCCCCCCGTGGAAAAGATCCTGCGGGCGCCCATGGCAGTTATAGTTTTTACTTGACGTTTGGCGCGATGTTGTAAAATGAAGCAGTCGTATTGGCTCAATAACAATAACAATAATAATAATAATAATTGTTCCGAGGTTTTTGGTGGATCAGCAGAGGTGAAAGAAGGTGCGGGCTGGAATGCGTCTAACTACAAGTTTTAAAGATGAATTTAAAATTTAAATAAAGGTTATATTTTCAACAGCCAACAACATTTAACAATTTTCACTAGGTGAAATAACAAAGAAAATCAGGTACAATGCAGCTTTACAAAGAAAGCACAAGTTAAGGGGTCTTTACAAATTCTGGGCTACGAGCCCAAATTCGTCAATCCTTGAGCTCTCAGCTCACAACCACAAAATACCAAAGGGCAGAACGCCCCTAATTACATGGAGCCCTAGCTCCCAGCAATCAAAATGTCACGCCTCCGCGAGGCACCTTGCAAAATACTAGAAAGAGCTGACACGCTCTCAATCTTTCAAACCTATTAAGAGGTCATAAACGGACTTTACTACAAACTGCCCTCAAGGCACACTTACAAATAAACAGGGGTAACTTGTACCCATTCTACTAGGCCTTAGTGGACAAAAACTAGATTAATTTTAAATGGCCCAAAACACAAAAGGAATGGAGGCGTGAATTAGCACTCCTAAATACACATTTTAAAACCTAAGAGGCACTAGGCCGATTACACAGGGGCTAATCCCAATCTATGGAGGTGACTAGTATACAAAATTAATTTCAACGGTTACGAGAACATAGTCACCTCAAATTCGAAAATGAAGGGGAGCTCGAGAGGGTAAAACACTCTATATCCCCGAATTTACAGTTCAAGATAAATGAAGTTTTACCAGATAGGAAGGATTACATGTTTTAAGTTATGGTTTACATATTAAAGGTTTCGAACCTGCCCCGCGGGTTAAACTGCTGAGTTAGCAAGAAAAGATGTTAAACGGCCATTACCTTGTTGAAGAGCTGCTGCCTGAAGAACGAGGCGCTTCCCGCCCCCTGCTACATATTCACACACTGAGCTAGATGTTATTCGAGTGGCCCGGAGACAAGAAAATCAGCAGTTTTTATACCCTCGTGGAAAGTTCGAGACCTTTCATGAATGATAACAACCCGCCCTCAAACTTTTATTGGCTACAGTACACAGTTACATACAAAATTGAAGAAGAAAGCACCGATTGGCCGAAAATTAATTACAGAAATTCCTGATTGGCTACATTCAAAACAGGCGGAAAGAAAGGATTAATATTCCCAACCCACAAACCACAGAACAAAATTTAGTAAGGACAAAACTTATGAATACAAAATTTCTCCAAGAAAGTTCATTCCTTCACACCAGAGTGAATTATCATAGTTTTTTGGTAGAGACATCTGTTAGAGAATGTCCACACTTCTTGACCAATTAAAAACAAAAGCAAATCAAAAACACTCATTGACATCTTCTGATAAACCGTAGAGTTGATTCACTTGTTAAACTTCAGGGAAAATTCAAATGTGCGGCGCAGAGGTGTACCAACCGGTACAATAATAATAATAATAATAATAATAATAATAATAATAATAATAATAATAATAATAATAATAATAATAATAATAATAATAATAATAGCATTTTTATTTAACGCCAACTAGGCTGCTTGCAGGTCAATTTTGAAGTTCCGTTTTACTCTATCAGGTGGCACAGTAAATCGTATGTCTGTTGCCCAGCCTATGAATGAGTTTTAAGTAATAATTTCTGGTTAACGCCAGATGTGTCACCAAAGATCTTTTGCATGCCGTCTTCGTGCGGCATGGAGTGTCGAATATACATCTTCCCGTCCTTCAAAGATCTTGGGATTCCGTGCTCGACATTTCACCACTGATCCAAAGAAGTGTAGATCTTTCCGAGATCACAGAGCTAGTATGTGGAAGCGCGTAGTTAATTCATAGAGACTGCAGACCGAATGTCTTTAATGAGGAAGTAGGCCTGCGTATGTTCTTTCCTCAGTATATCTCGTCACGTAACGCTATACACTAAAGGGCAAATACCGCGGCCCTGTCTTCTCTTTTTTAATGGCTCATGACTGCTGCCAACTTGACTAATTACATAATGAAATCACGAGACATAACTTCAACAAACTAACCTCAAAGCGTTGCCTACGAGATATACAAGGCCGGGACATAGCCACTAATTTGTCGCTGAAAAAGCGGCCCGACCGTGTTCACTGTTTGGCCGCTAGATGTCAGGTTTTCGTTCTGTTCTTGGCGGACTTTAACATTGTGATATGCAGAGTAATTGTGATGCTGTATTGATTTTGTGCAATTTATTGTGAATATTGTTTCTGTCGGTGAGTGTCTGTGAGGTTGAGAAGAAGGTGCACTGTTGTGTACCTCTTTGTATTTCGGGTGACACTGAAAAAGCATGAAAATTGACGTTCCATAGTTTCCCTTCCGAGTGCGGTTTAAGGGAGAAATGGAAGCAAACTATTTCTAGGCAAAGTGATATAGTAGGATCTCTTTAGGTACCTAGCAATTCTTCTCATAAAACAGATTTCAGGGTAAGCACATCAACCAAACTTCCTTCTGTTTTCATTGTGTATCCTGTACACAAACAGGAAAATGTCAAACGCAGGAAGCATCCAGCTCCCAAAAATGATGTATTGCCATCAATTTTTTTGCTAGTGCCTTTACGTGGCACCGACACAGATAGGTCTTATGGCGACGATGGGATAGGAAAAGCCGAGGAGTGGGAAGGAAGCGGCCGTGGCCTTAATTAAGGTACAGCCCCAGCATTTGTCTGGTGTGAAATTGGGAAACCACGGAAAACCATCTTCAGGGCTGCCGACAGTGGATTTCGAACCCACTATCTCTCGGATGCAAGCTCACAGCCGCGCGCCCCTATCCGCACTGCCAACTCGCCCGGTCCATCAAATTTTAGTAAAAGTTCCGATTCAGATAACGATGAACATACCATATCTTCATACGTCAGCCACAAACGAAAAAGGAGTACATGTCTCGTTTCTATATCAAGGAAAGTCTAAGAGTATCTCTGTTAAATCTATATTAAAAAAATTATACGGATGAGAAAATTAAATACCAGATTACAGAAATGCAATCTGTAAATTGAGAAGTAGGATACGGGTAATGAAATCGGAAAAAAAAAGTTTTACGGTATCTGTACTTGACAAAAAAGTAGCAAACCAAATTTAAAAGCATGCTAAAATTGGTCATTTAGGAGCTCTATTCCTGTTAGAACGAATTTAATTTTCTTCTTCTTTCTTCATCCGTTTACCCTCCAAGGTCGGTTTTTCCCTCGGACTCAGCGAGGAATCCCACCTCTACCGCCTCAAGGGTAGTGTCCTGGAGCACCAGACTTTGGGTCGGGGGATACAGCTGGGGAGGATGACCAGTACCTCGCCCAGGCAGCCTCACCTGCTATCCTGAACAGGGGCCTTGTGGAGGGATGGGAAGATTGGAAAGGACAGGCAAGGAAGAGGGAAAGAAGCGGCCGTGGCCTTAAGTTAGGTACTATCCCGATATTTGCCTGGAGGAGAAGTGGGAAACCACGGAAAACCGCTTGCAGGATGGCTGAGCTGGGAATCGAACCCACCTCTACTCAGTTGACCTCCCGAGGCTGAGTGGACCCCGTTCCAGCCCTCGTACAACTTTTCAAATTTCGTGGCAGGGCCGGGAATCGAACCCGGACCTCCGGGAGTGACAGCCAATCACACTAACCACTACACCACAGAAGCGAACAAAAATTTAATTTTACGGGAAGAAAAAAGAGAAATACGGTGAAACGCCGCTAAATATTTGCGTAACGGGTGTAACATCGCTCTCCAAACAGCGAATGTCAAAATATCAGATGTGTGGAAGAAAAGATCGGATCGCTGATAATTGGTGAAAGGGCGATTAAACAAAAAGTTATTTATGACCGCAATCTCGATCCGCTTATCGAATATTCTGAGGCACAATTAAAGGAATCGGTAAGAAGTGACAAACTCACTATCAGATTTATCTGCTTCTTTCGTGAATTACTTATTTCGTTTAAGCATATTGTAAGAAATACGTTGTAGAAAATAAGTCAAAGAATTGCTCTTGGTCTATCTTTGACCTCACATCTGTTTGCTGCCTTCTGAAATTACTATTTTTAATGAATTTTTATATTTTTTCATATTCGAACGTGTTGCAATGAGCGGGCGAGACAGAACAGTAAAGAGAACTCTAGCGGCACTTGCCGGAAGTATCTCGAGGACGAGTCTAGTGTGCAGTATTTCCCGGCCTTGTGTATCTCGTAGGCAACGCTCAAAGTAATTATCAGTAATGGACGTTCTCACACTCAAGTAAATGATAATTATGATCAATCAAGATATTCATAATCAAGTCGGTTTTCAAGCTTAATGAGGAGTAAAGTAAATACACACGCTCTCTCTCTCACCCTCACTCAGTTCAATGTTATATATTTCTGCCTTTATTTTAATATACGCATTACTATAACCGTATTCTTCACTGTTTGCCTTTTGTAAATAATTGACCTCCCTTCTTGAAATTTGCTACAGTATTACTTGTCCGCCTAAAGAGAAACCACACTTTAATAACACACACAAGCAAAATATATTACATGTATATATGCCGTAAGTCAATCAGAATTTACAAAAGTAAAGACTGAAAACCGTACCACAGTCATGACAAGACAAGGTTACGTTACGTTAGGCTGATAACGAAATTTCCTTCCATTTGAAATAAACAGATCATTATTGAAATGGTAAGGTCGCAAGGGCTCCCATACCCGGGGGTAAGGTGCCCCTACCCCCCCCCCCCCTAGCTCTCAGGGAAAGGCAAAATTCTAATGTTGTGATGTTTGGGACATCACTGCATATTTTTAATTATTGAACTATGAAATTAATTGATAAGATGTGTATATTTAATCATTGATAGGCCATGTTTAAATTAATATGTATATATATATATATAGGGTTTTTATCATCCATTTCAATCATCATTTCATTTCTTTGTATCGCGGCTATAACGAATTCTGAACGAACAAATTATTCGGTCAAGTATTTCAACATCATGCATATTTATAACTTGCAGTAAATTTTCCAATGGCCGTTGTGAGGTGACCAGAGTCAGCAGGCTAATTTCAGCCCAATTCCAGGAAAAGTACGTCATCTAGGTTACGAGAGACCTTACCCTCTCTACCTCATGAAGAGACAGTTGATACATTATTAACACCCACTTTTCAAACTCCGCTTCGGGACGCTTTATTTCAGCGGGAAAGTTCAGCCTATGTGAATGAACGTAATGAAGCAACGTGATGGATTCACAGCAATACATAGGAGAAGGGATGAGACCTCGAATCTTACTGGACCATGTGATATGGCTGATGGAAGGATACTTTTGAACCGATATATACCACCGACAAGAGCTGGAGAGGACATTCATACTCTTATTCTTACTCGTGAGCAGATTGTCACTTGTATTCGGACATTCTGATTCTGATTCTCACTCTTGGAAGACACTCTTACTACGATTCTACGTCTGCACATCGGAGAAGATTTTAACTTAGTTCACTTCGCATCTGAGTATATACTACTCAAAAGTTACTCTCATTGGGACTTGTTATCTCAATGACGAGAGGTAGTCAACGGGAGACCGGTTCTGACTAGTATAGGGGAGGAGAGCTTTGATTATGAATTTAGCTACGCTACTGTTCCGTAATACGGAAGAATACAAGTGTAGTCTCTCCATGAACATAACCCATGGTGGTTTTGCATTTAAAATTAGGACTCATTACGACTTTATGTAAGGAGTACAGTAGGAAGTGTTAAGGACAGGAAATGTAGAAGTAGGACTGGTATCCAACAACAGAGAAGGCAGCCGGTACGAGATCCACACATCATCAGCTTCAAGACAACAGAGTCTACATATGGTGAGCTTATGGCATAAGTTACTGCAAGTCTTCGCGCAACAATTCATTTTTAAAATTAATTTCATTCAATTTTTCTTTTGCTTCCGTAACTTCAGATGTCCTTAAAACGCCGTTACGTCACGTTTTTCATCTTAATAAATAGCTGTTTTAATTTGTATTTTATGAAATGATTATTAATGATCCTTAAATTCCAAGTTAGTGTACTTAATGGTTTGTGTTCCGTTCACCTCACCCCTGGGAGTTTTTTGAGTCTCATTACGTATTGTTACTATTATTATTATTATTAATTATCTACTTTTGTTTTCAAGCCATAAGCTTGAGGACTGGCGCCCTTGGGATACTGTTTATGGAGAAACAATGACATATCATTTATTTATTTTAATATTAAAGTGACCCGCCACGTTATAATTTTGTCATACATATGTGGGCCAAGTGGGTACGTCACAATGTAGTCGGGTGTTTCCCTTTCAAGAAAATGATTTAAAAGTCAGTATTACGTAGAAGTGGTAGTATTGTCCCCCACCAACAGGCAGGGGATACCGTGGGTTATTCTACCGCCATTTATCTTCCAAAATATTAAAAATACTACCTGACCCCTCCCTACAAACTGTCATATGGGTGCCCATGTAAGGTCGCTTTCCTTTTCGGAGAATTTCTTGCAGATTTTTCTTGCTTCTTACACATCCTAATCAAATCTATAAGTAATGATTGGATGAAATAAGACCGTAATTCTGCGTTCGTCATTTCACACCAACTGGGTTATTAAATGCATTATTCGAACGTGCCAAAATTCTACCTACCTGGCATTGCCCACATAGACCTACAGTCCCACAGGAAAAGAAAATATGCTTTGTTTACACCCGCAGATGTAACCCTCGTGACTTTAACAATACCGCAGTGGCAATACGTAATTCTCGCTAGTCACGAAATAATCCTTGACTGTATAGTGGTAACGTGCCAGATTAACAAGAATTGTAAGACGTCGTAATTAGGGTCCCTAAACTGTGTGGTTAGCGACACTGAATCGAACCCAACAGCTAATAAAAATAATTACCTTCAGTATTTACACGGGAGAAAGATTAAGGTAGCTAAGATAACGTACTAGGGAGTATAATGGCATCCTGTTCCGAAGCCTCACATCAATTATAACATTTTCAGGAATCTATCGAACCCCATGAGAAACTACGACGAAGAATGATGGCTTAACTACACATCTCAGAGATCGAATACTGTTTTATAGGGAGGTCCCCTTCTGTAACACCCTATCTGTTTAATTACCGGATGAAGGGGAATTTTATTCCTAAGAGCTACATGCATTTTTAAAAACCCGTAGTGGCTGTGAACGTGAGTCTACATCCACTTAGGGTTCCTGGCTCGGCTGTGGAGAAGAATCACCAGCTGTAATAAACGAGTAGACGGGGATTGGAAGGGAGGGTGGAATTAGGGTAAGCTCTGCAGTAGCAAGCCAAGACCAATTTTATTGGAAGGAAGGAAAGGTCTGGGGTGTGAAATGTGCTAAAGTAGGTTAGTAGGTATGAGACTGTGTAATTTAGACGTCGTCGTAAAGTGTCAGATAAGAACAGGAACGATAAAAGTCTTTAGAATAACCTGAGATTGATTCTACATATAGATAGAAGAGTACTGACGGGGTATCATTCTTTATTTTCTAATATTAACTCAATTAATACCGTAAAAGTGGTTTATAATATACTAGTACGCAAGCCTGTTTTCGACAGTCCAAATTAGTATGTGTTATTATTTTTTATTTAATATCGTCTTGTTTCCTACTGCGTGGCTCAGGCTATAGAGCGTGCAGTTATTCCCAACCACAATACACTGTTTAATTTATATTAAATTCTACAACGTACTAAAATTATGTAACTTATAGACTAACTGCAAAAGTTTATCGCCTAGGTCCTACGGTTAATATATATATGTATATATATAAAGAAAGAGCATTATCATAGATAGGCTATGTTATTATATATAAGTAATGTATGCAACACCTTCTTTTGAACAGCTGAGTACCAGCAATGTCTCTAATTTCAGCCGGCAGGGAGTTCCACAGGCGGATAGTACCGGGGATGAATGAATGAATGAATGAATGGTAGAGTGATGGCAGGGAAAATTAGCAGGGAGTTAGATAATGACCTTATTTGGTGATTATTTCTGGATGATAGGTACTGAAGGTCATCTCTCAAGTAAACCGTTGTTTCGCTCCGTAGAACACTATGTACACTGACTGACAGAGCAAATGCAACACCAAGAAGGAGTGGTCAGAACTTTATGCCAATTGCACGGTAGACTGACGTCACTGAGGTATGCTCATGATGTGAAATGCGCCGCTGTGCTGCGCACGTAGCGAACGATAAATGGGACACAGCGTTGGCGAATGGCCCACTTCGTACCGTGATTTCTCAGCCGACAGTCATTGTAGAACGTGTTGTCGTGTGCCACAGGACACGTGTATAGCTAAGAATGCCAGGCCGCCGTCAACGGAGGCATTTCCAGCAGACAGACGACTTTACGAGGGGTATGGTGATCGGGCTGAGAAGGGCAGGTTGGTCGCTTCGTCAAATCGCAGCCGATACCCATAGGGATGTGTCCACGGTGCAGCGCCTGTGGCGAAGATGGTTGGCGCAGGGACATGTGGTACGTGCGAGGGGTCCAGGCGCAGCCCGAGTGACGTCAGCAACGAAATCTCATGCATACAAACTCAAGAGAGTCATCGGCAAGATGACGGACTTTCATTAGTTCCCTGAAATTTGGTACTAAACAAAATCATGAGAGAATGTACAAATTTATTTCATGTAAAAACTATATAAGGAATGAATTTGGGACAATGGAAAGAAATATCTGAAATAATATAGCAATATAACAATAACAATTTTTAATATAACTATAATTTCGGAGGGCAAATTACAGACAAAAAATAATAATGACAGAAACTCTTCATGACATATCGGTTAAAACTGGTCTCGAATTTAGTATGGCAGAAATAAATATGACAAAATGGACAAAATACCTAATAACACAACATAGACAGATGTGAATAGTTGATGGAAATACTTTAGAGTAGGGATCCAATCAAATAGACTCTAGAACACGACCTGCAAAGTGAGGGTCAAAAATATGGAAATGGCTTACCAACTTTCACAAAAGCGTTACAACAAAATATCGATATCATTCCAGGCAAAGATAGGCACTACACAACTGTAATTAAACCAGAGAAACTATGAATCAGAATGCATAACATTGAACGAAACGGGTTAACAAGAGGAACTCTAGAAGAAAGAAAGGAAAATGCGAGTACTACGGAAAAATGAAGACCTCTACAGAAATAGGAAAAATGCAGATAAAATAAAAGAAGGCTACAATTTTATGGACACTTCATAGAATGAACAAGAAGAGGCTAACTAAAAAAAAGATTTTAGGTTATATCTCCAAATTTAAAATAATAATAATAATATTATTTTTACGTCTCAGTAACCACTTTTACGGTTTTCGGAGACGTGCAAGTGCCGGAGTTTTGCCCCGCAGACAATTTACACGAGGCTTACGTATTTGAGCACCTTCAAATAGCACCGGGCTGAGCCAGAATTGAACCTGCCAATTTGGGCTCAGAAAGCCATCGCCTCATCGCTCTGAGCCACTCAGCCCGGCTCAAGATTTTAAAAATACACCCCATGCTGGTTGCAAGAGACAAGAGGGGATCTATAAAGACTGACGATGTGATAAAAAAAAACTAGGAGAAATTCCGGTGACCGATCAGTCGGGAAAATTTTGCACGTTCAGCGACAAAGTGAATGTTGTCAGAGGAACACACACAGGCTATCAGCCACTGTATGAATAAGTTCTTGGAAGAAAGGAAGAAGAATACTGTACCATATTATTAGGTACCACGCAGAATATAATTGGTCATAAATAAATAAATAAAACTGAATATTGATCTCTTTGTCTGCCTGTGTTTCTTTCACGTAAAAATTACTTGAGCAATGAAGCTCAAATTCGGCAAGCGCACATCTGACGCCTATGGGTAACATATGGGATATTTCCCACCACACTGTCCCTTAAGGGGACCATGCAGTGAAAGAAAACGTGAAGCAATTCGGAGGAAAATGTATGCCTGGGAAACGTTTTTCCACTTGCTGGCCAAGTACTGGAATGTCCCTAAAAGTAAGCCTGACTCCAAATTAAATACTAAATCCGAACTCTCCCTCCATTCCAGCGAACAGCGAAGCAGGCATTGCTCGTAAATCATTCACTGTGGGGCAAATGTTCTTAGAGACTTTTTGTGTTTTGGAGTGTACACAACCCTGCCCCTCCCCTTCCCCCCCCCCCCTCCACCGACATTACTTCACATAGGTTTGGAAGCATCCTCCATTATTATGTTTACCTACAAACAGATGATGATCATTTAACCCACAAATGGTGAGGTGAAACTTTATGTACGTAAATGGTGAAGAGGGGGGTCAAAACTGCTATTACATTACCTATTCTAAATGTATCTGGAAAGACCAACGAATCGTTCACAGTGACAAAGTCAGAAATTATTACGTAGCCTATGTGAATGTGTTAACAAATTTGGTAAGAATGATATTCTTCCACCAAACTCGAGAAGGAATTGCAAGATACTAAATTTCACATTTAAAGAGGGAGGTGATTCCAACGTTTATACTGAGGAATCAATGTCAAATCCTATCAGAATCTAAAAATACACAAGTGAGAAACTGTTTTTTTAAATTTATTGAATTTCGCAAGAGTGAAATTACTTCACAATCTGTTCTTTGGACACTCTCGGGAAACAACAGAAAGACATTGTTGGCACACTAGAAGGCTGAAAGCGACAACACTGCTTGTCCGAAACTGCTTCATAACTTAAAAATTGAAACATCGTTATCCACCAATCTCGTGCGCTGATCTCATCGCAGTCATCATTTAGCACACTGTTGACTAAGTGTGGAAAATCGGCATCAGTACTACAAAATATTCCTCGAAAGCTGAAGTTGATTAGAGACATTTCGACTTCCATATTTGCACGAAGAATTGATCGTCAAATTGATAAAACATGTAAGGAAATTAAAATACATTAAACTTACACAAACTGCGAAGTAGGTAGGCACCACTATTATTTCAACACTGGATGCAACGAAGACGGCCAACATTAGTGAATGGCCGATTCCGTCAAGATCTGTCCTTCGGCTGAGGGCAAGGAACAAGGAAACGCAATGGTTATGGACTAAAGCGTGGAACGTGGTACAGTACAGGTATAAAGTCTAACTAGTGCCATAACGACATCATCTCACTATAAGCAGGTTAAAGGATGTAACCATCTTCATTCACACGCTTTCTCATTACTGTTGGTAAAAATCTGTTGAACCCTGTTCTAGATCAAAAGATCCATTCTCAAGAACTACTTTCATAAACGGGACTACTGACCAAAATAGTGAGATTTATTTTTAGAAATTTCCACTTTGGTCTGCCAACTCACCTGCGGAGTTGATAACACAAGACGTTCAGTTAAATTTTTCATTTTGTTGGCTTCACGTGGAACTTCTCTTAGCCTCTGTTTAATTTATGTGGAGGTGACAGTGGATGAAACGTCCAAAGTAAGGAAGGTAATGGAGTTTCTTTTCAAGCAAAGACTTCTCTTTATTCAATGCTCAACAAGTTATTTACAATTTTACTTTACGTCGCACCGACATAGATATGTCTTATGGCGACGAGAGGACTGGAGGGTACGAGTGGGAAGGAATCGACCGTGGCCTTGATTGAGGTACAACCCCAGCATTTGCCTGGTGTGAACATGGGAATCCTCGGAAGGCTATGTCCCCCTGTGGGTGGGGGTGGTAGGATAACACCCACGGTATCCCCTGCCTGTCGTAAGAGGCGACTAAAAGGGGCCCCAGGGGCTCTGAACTGTGGAGCGTGGGTTGGCAACCACGGGGCCCTCAGCTGAGTCCTGGCATTGCTTCCACTTACTTGTGTCAGGCTCCTCACTTTCATCTATCCTATCCGACCTCCCTTGGTCAACTCTTATTCTTTTCCGACCCCGACGCTATTAGGTTTGCGAGGGCTAGGGAGTCTTTCATTTTCACGCCCTTCGTGGCCCTTGTCTTGCTTTAGCCGATATCTTCATTTTTCGAAGTGTCGGATCCCTTCCATTTTTCCGTCTGATTAGTGTTATATAGAGGATGGTTGCCTAGTTGTACTTCCTCTTAAAACAATAATCACCACCACCACCACTCGGAAGGCTATGTTCAGAGCTGCAGACAGTGAGCGAGAGGGAACCAAACCACGCCGCCACATGCTCGGTGAACTACATTTAAGGCGACGATTTACCTTCCCAGCCCTAGACCTTTCCTATTCTTACCTAAAAAGTAAAAGTTGATGGGCTGTTAAAAACCAATAGCAAAAATTATTTCCATCTAGCTATCTATTTATCCATCTATCTACGTTGTTTTCCAATTCTGTATACCATTCCACTAACTTCATTCCAGTCTGTTCTTCCAAACTGCTATGTTCCTCACCGATTTACTCTATCGTGCAGCGTGATGACATTATGTATTATTATAAGAGGAATATGGGAAAATAAATTAAAAGAGGATGAAACCGGGGAAAAAGCATGTAGTTAATAGTAAGAACATGTAGAGACGTTGTTAAACACAAGGTAGTACCTTAAATGCTAAGGTTCTGTGATATACTGTAGTAGTAAATGGTAGTGTAATCATGTATTGTGACAGTTTTCGTTACGGCAATTCCGTGGCTCACAGAGGGATAACAAGCGTGTGAGTTGATTGGCTGGGCGAGCAGAGCGCAACATATTCTGAAATTTTATTTCTTTCCCTTTTTCCTAGTTTAAAACTTGCAAAATAGAAAATCTGAATGAATAACAACATATTAATGAGCTCCACAGCTCTAACAATAAGAGGGACTTAAAAGCCCAAAAATCAGGTACAAGAACCTGTAATAATTAGCAAAAACAGAAAAGAGCCTTAATGCTCTTAACAGATACGGAATTTACAAGAGCACGATTTTCTCCGATCATTTACACTACATGGGAGTCTGCGCTTCAAAAATACCTACGTCCAGCCTCGCAGGGGCATCAATTTCTTATGGCACACTCAACTTCCAGCTGACAACCTATCGGTTGTCCTCAATTAAAATATTTTTACACAGTTGCCCGATGTTGGCTTATCTATTCCTCAAGAGTTAAATAATTCGGTGTTCCCAAAAGGAACTAATACCGGAAAAAATTTCCGAAAAACAGGGGCATGATTGCCCATACTAAATGACCTTAATGACGAAAGAAAATTGTTGGTTGTAACCGGCTATAAACAAAATACAAAGAGGCGAAAGACCTGCACTCCTTCTAGTAACAGTTAAGATCCTAAGAGGGCTTGCGACTAAATGATACAGAGGCTAATACTACGTCGGGGTGAATAAATGAGAAACATTACGGCCAAAAGGTTTTACGAAATTTGGAGGTTTTGAAAACTTTAGTAACCCCATGAAAGGTTGAATGGGTTATGGCAGGGGTCAACACTATTTGTTCCCTTACATTACCGATTTCCCTGTAGGGAATAGAATAGATTCCTCAGACTTGCCGACAAATTCTATATTTAAACCACCAGGTTTAGAATTTCACATTAAATAACGGAGATCTGATGGTGGTGGTGGTGATTATTGTTTTAAGAGGAAGTACAACTAGGCAACCATCCTTTATATAACATTAATCAGAGAGAAAAATGCAAGGAATCCGACACTTCAAAAAATGAAAGTATCGGCCAAGGGAAGACAAGGGCTACGAAGGGCGTGAAAATGAAAGACTCCCTAGGCCTCCATACGTAATACCTTCGGGGTCGGCAAAGAACAAACGTTGACCAAGGGAGGTCGGATAGGATAGATATAAGTGAGCAGCCTGGTACAAGTAAGTGGAAGCAATGCCAGGACTCAGCTGAGGGCACCGTGGTCGCCAACCCACGCTCCAAAGTTCAGAGCCCTTAAGGCCCCTCTTAGTTGCCTCTTACGACAGGCAAGGGATACCGTGGGAGTTATTCTACCGTTCCCACCCACAGGGGGAGACGGAGGTTTGAAACCTTCCGCTCAAACTATCCGCGGTAGCTATCACATGTCTAAGAAAATTCTGCCATTACTTTGAGTCGCTGGGCCTTCCTCACGCAGACCGCTCCCCTGGCTCCCTCCGGACATACTGCTCTCACAATCACCCGAACAATTCAGAACATATGTCCCCAAAGCGTACTGCTTAATAGTAAGTTAAGGGGAAGCTTCCAGAACTCTTTACTGATAGGCTGGATTCCTATACACACACCCTGTTTTAATTGCAAGTTTTGAGAGGTTGATTACAATCGAGGAAGAACCAGCTGAAGTGTTGACAACTTCGGAACATTTAAAAAAATTTGCTCAGAACCAGATTTAATAACATCAAAAATAAACACTTTTTGTGAAATAATTAGAGTTTAGCCCGCGAGAGGGAGCAAATAAACCGATGGTAGAGACATCTAACAGTAGAAGACCAAAGTTTCTTGTAGTTCACAAGTTTACGTTTGTTTACCTAGATGGCGTGCAGTTTAACTAGCCAGGAAAGGGGTACCACTGATACACTTTTGGATGGAATAAGTTTGGTACTTCTTATTATTAAAAAACTAATTGCATATGACTGTGATGGCGGCTGTGAGTTTATGTTCTCTCCACCAGGTGGTAGTCATCCGTGACTGGGAGAGGAACGTATTTTATTCATTCATTCATTCATTCATTCATTCATTCATTCATACAGCGTGAAGACAGAAATATTCACACGTTTTAATAATAATAATAATATTAATAATAATAATAATAATAATAATAATAATAATAATAATAATAATAATAATAATAATAATAATAATAATAATTGTACCGGGAGGTACACCTCAATTCCGCACATTCAAAAGAAGCGTCTTAAAGAACTCTATCTATTAAACAAAACGTGAAACAGCTACTGCATGAAGTCAGGACATTAATCAGAAGATGTTACTACTGAATAACTGAGAAGTTTGTCATTTCTAAGTTTCCTAAATTGATTGGATTTATTTTGTTTTGTTTTGGTGTACATTAAGAAGTTGGAACATTTCTCCATAGATGTCTCTACAAAAACTGAGGTCACGCAGTCTGGTGCAGGGTGGAATAATTTGTTATTGAAAGAAAGTTTGTGTTTATAGGTTTTCTGAAGGAAATTAACTTTCATTTAATTTTTATATATTTCAAGGTTTGCAACACTTCCTTCTCTACCCGCCAGCTTTGGTGTCTGGCTAATCAAATTTTTCTGTAATTATGTTTCAGCCTATCACAGGCTTCTTCTTGGTTTTTGGGTGTAACTTTTGATTCTGCCAATAAAAATGAGAGGGTGTGTCCGGATTTGGTCCAGAATCCGCTCGAACAATCCCCTCGAGTATATAACCTGAGTCTTTTCTGGCTACCTTGTCTTCTTGATCGACGTCTTTCTGATTGTGTATATTAAGACAGGAGGCGGGGTGCCTCATTCTTCGGCAGGCAAAACAACAGCCCAGGCAATGGCTACCAATTTTCTATCTTTGTACCTGTCTCCCCAAACTTATCCCAGGGGAAGATTCTAAACTTTAACTATGTAACCATCTCCTTCTGAAATGTAACGTACAGTTCATTAAAGTTTTTAACTGTAAATCGGGGATAGAGAGTGCGTTACCCTCGCGTGTTCCCCTTCAGCTTGGTTTGAGGTGACTACGATTTTGTAACTGTTTTTCTTTCCTGTAATGCATTAAATTAACCTTCATTCTAGTCACCTCAGTAGCTTGGGATTAGCCTCTGCTTCATCGGGCCGAGAGCCCAATTAGGGTTTGGATTTAATTTTCTAGGAGCGCAAGTGTACGCCTCCATTAATTTTGTGTTCGGGCCAGTAATTTAACCTGTTCTTTCTCCACGAAGGCCTAGTAGGTTGGGTACTAGTTACCACTGTGTACTAAATTCTAAAATTGCAAGTTGGGCCTAGAGAGGCCAGAAATTCGTTAGATTTTGTAAGAAACTGGGAGCGCAATCTCCTTGGTTAATTTTGGAGAGCATGCAAGCTCCTTTCTTTGATTGCTGTAATATTGAGGGTACCTTTGGAAGGCTGTAAATTTGTTGGAGCAAAGTGCTCTTGTTTTTGGAGATTTCTCCCGGTCTATGTAAACACTAATTGGCGATATTGTAAAGTGGAAATTAGGGGCATGAAGCCAAAACCTGTTAATTCTCTAATCTATGGATTTCCAATTCTTGTTTCAAGATTGATATTTGTACCTGCCAGTTTATCATTTCACCAAGTGAAAAGTTTGTTAACTTTGTGATTTAAAAAGAAATATAAAGTATGTTAAAGTTTTTTGCAAGTTGCTTTACGTTGCGCCGATACAGATAGGTCTTATGGCGACGATGGGACAGGGATGGGCTAGGAGTGGGAAGGAAGCGGCCGTGGCCTTAATTAAGGTACAGCCCCAGCATTTACCTGGTGTGAAAATGGAAAACCATGGAAAAACATCTTTAGGGCTGCCGACAGTGGGGTTCGAACCCACTATCTCCCGAATACTGGATACTGGCCGCACTTGTTAAAGTTTTAACTTAATCTTTCATATAGTAGATAGACCCATTCCCACCAGCACCTTCCTTCACCTCTTTCTGCGCCACGGAAACTCCGTAATAATAATAATAATAATAATAATAATAATAATAATAATAATAATAATAATGTTTTATTATTATTATTATAAAGAGAATAATAATAATAACAATAATTGTTTCCGAAAAGGAAGATCTTGTACAGAACAAATCCTTAATCTTAAAACTATCCTACAAATACGCAAAACTAGACAAACTGACATTACTTTTGTAGATTTCAAAAAAAGCATACGCTTTTATAGACCATCAGACACTTTTCAATACTCTAGAAGAATTTCAAGTGGATAAAGAAAACAAGGGCCTTAATCAGACAAAACTTAACTGGCACTACTTCAGATGTTAAATTCCTATGCGAGATATCTGAGCCTTTTACTATTAACACCGGGTTCCGTCAAAGAGACATTATCTCCATTACTGTTCAATCTCGTACTTGAGAAAGTAATCAGGACGTGGAAGTTGGTGATGGTGATTATTGTTTTAAGAGGAAGTACAACTAGGCAACCATCCTCTATATAACACTAATCAGAGAGAAAAAATTGAAGGAGTCCGACACTTCGAAAACTAAAGATATCGGCGAAAGGAAGACAAGGGCCACGAAGGGCGTGAAAATGAAAGACCTCCATACGTAATACCGTCGAGGTCTGAAAAGAACAAGAGTTGACCAAGGAAGGTCGGATAGGATAGATGAAAGTGAGGAGTCTGGCACAAGTAAGTGGAAGCAATGCCAGGACTCAGCTAAGGGCCCCTTGGTCGCCAGAACACGCTCCAAAGTTTAGAACCACTGGTGCCCCTTTTAGTCGCCTCTTATGACACGCAGGGTATACAGTGGGTGTTATTCTACCGCCCCCACCCACAGGGGTATCAGGGTGTGGGAAAAGGAAATTACAGGAATAACTCTTGGCAGACTACTCAAAGATAGAATTCACTTCAGCTGTCTGGTCTTTGCGGATGACAGCAATCTTTTCCAATAACAGACAAGAGGCGATTCAATCCATTGAAAAAATACATGAAATTGCCATCAAAACGGGACTTCAAATCTCGTGTGAGAAAACTCAATACATGGAAAGAGCTTCACGGTACTTAGATGGACAACCTATGATAATTAAATTCCGTAAAATCTTTCAGGTGAACCACATCAAATATTTGGGAGAAATTATTCAACTCTCTGGTTTAAACCGCGAAGCGAATAAAGAATTACCAAATCACAGAAAGCTTACAGGATAACTTGGAACAGGTACAATAAAAAATCAATATCTCGGAAAGCAAAACTTAAGAGGCGGCCGGAGCTGGAACGGCCGGCCACCAGCTCAGTAGTTGTTGTAACATGGGTCAAATGTTTGTAAGAGTTTCTATAAGGAAACGGAAAAAGGTAAAATTATTTTGTTTTTATAGCGTACGGTAGTCTGTGATACACTTCTCATTAGTGTAAAAGCATTTTAAAAAGAAATGCAAGTATAGTTATAAAATGGTATTTAAAATAACGAATCTCCATATGAAATTGAGCTCTGAACCGCGGTTTTCCTAAACTTGTTTTAAGTCAAGATGGTGTTCAAATTAGAAGCAAACTATACCGTAGGGAAGTTTATTTTTTTCTCTAAGCGGCTACTTTAACATACTTCAAAATTAGGGATTCTTTATATATTTAATCGTGATTTTAATAAAGCTCTGCTTATTGACTTCCGAGTGTCGGCCGAATTCTAGTGCTGGTAGTTCAGCCAGTTTCCGTCAGATGCCGCAGCGTCACAAAGCCTTGTCCTTGAAGAGGGATGATGACAGATTAGCTCTTACCCATGCAGGGAAGTGGTGAGTGAGATCTTCAGCTGCTATCAGTTGCTTCCTCACCCTTGCTTCATAACAAGCGGCAGTGGACACGCTGACAATACTTCGTTACTCGCTACTTGTGGTATGACCTTTCAATAGCACGTTATATTTTTTTACCGAGTGCAATGGAATGGCAAAATGCTTGATTTGTAATAAGACATTAAACTTTATTAACAATTTTAACACTGGGCGAGTTGGCCGTGTGGCTGTGAGCTTGCATCCGGGAGATAGTGGGTTCGAACCCCACTGTCGGCAGCACTGAAGATGGTTATACGTGGTTTCCCATTTTCACACCAGGCAAATGCTGTGGCTGTACCTTAATTAAGGCCGCGGCCGCTTCCTTCCAACTCCTAGGCCTTTCCTATCCCATCGTCGTCATAAGGCCTATCTGTGTCGGTGCGACGTAAAACCACTAGCAAAAAATATTAACATTCATCGACATTATTCTTTAAAACACGCCGAAGAATATGACAAATATGTTGGTGAAGAACACCATGAAACTGCGAATGAACTTAAAACAGCTGCCTTATCTGAGGTAGATGTTACCTGACTTTAATGAATTGTCTTTGTTATATTAGTGACGCAAGGATGCGTACTATTCAAAATAAGCCAATTAACTTATTTTTATTGGTAATTGTAGGTCGGAGGTGAATCGTCAGTTCGAATAAGCTACAACATATCTCACTAAAAGAATGGCTAAATGGCGTAACGTTACAGAAAGAGATGCAGTAATGGTTGAGAACCCTCATACTGAATAAGAATAAATTGCTATAAATATACGTTGTTCCTCTTTCAGTTGTAGCCTATTACAATATGTGCAGTGGCGGTTCTAGATACTTAAAAACCGAGCTCGATAGCTGCAGTCGCTTAAGTGCGGCCAGTATTCAGTATTCGGGAAATAGTAGGTTTGAACCCCACTGTCGGCAGCCCTGAAGATTGTTTTCTGTGGTTTCCTATTTTCACACCAGGCAAATGCCGGGGCTGTACCTTAATTAAGGCCACGGCCGCTTTCTTCCCACTCCTAGCCCTTCCCTCTCCCATCGTCGCCATAAGACCTGTCTGTGTCGGTGCGACGTAAAGCAACTAGCAACAAAAAAAAAAAAAAAAAAAAAAAGGGGGGGGGTGCTGTTTGGAATTGAAAGTCTTGGTAACAGAATTCAAAAGAAAAGTAACCATGTTTATGAAAATACAATGGGCAACATTAGCACAACCATTAACATGTTTATTTCAAATACGTTATATCTGTAAATTATCAATTTCTTTATTAATCAAGGAATTTTAAAATAATTAATTCACTAAAACCGAGCCCCCAGCCCCGCCAGGGCTAGAATCGCCAGTGGATATGGGTTTAAATCTACGTTTGTTACTAGTGTGCACGGAAACTCACCGCTGCACTGCTTCCCTTGCTCTCGATACGAGGCTTGCAGGCGGACCTCCCCTGTTTCTGCATTACAACCCTCCTTGAGGCTCCGTGCATGTGTCACTGTTTGTAATACCCACTACAACTGAGACAGATAGAACGCAACCGTTTCGGGAACACAACCGTTGTTGAATGAAACAATTACAAGAATATAACCGTTTTTCAGTTGCAGTGCGGTGGTGGTGATTATTGTTTGGTTTTTTGCTAGGGGCTTTACGTCGCGATTATTGTTTTAAGAGAAAGTACAACTAGGCAACCATCCGCTATATAACTCTAATCAGAGAGAAAAAATGGAAGGGATCCGACACTTCGAAAAATGAAGGTATCGGCCTAGGAAAGACAAGGGCCACGAAGGGCGTGAAAATGAAAGACTCCATAGGCCTCCTTACGTAATACCGTCGGGGTCGGAAAAGAACAAGAGTTGACTAAATGTGGTCGGATAGGATAGATGAGAGAAGAGAATATCGTCTACTGCAGCTGGTTATTCAAGGGAAGATACAAGGCAAAAGATGACCAGGAAGAAGGCGCATTCCTTGGATTGATAATTTGAAAACTTGGTTCAACTGTTCCACTACTGAGCAACATCCTAAGCAAGAATCTCTATTATGGTAGCCGATCTTCTGAAAGGAGATGAACCGAGCTCGATAGCTGCAGTCGCTTAAGTGCAGCCAGTATCCAGTATTCGGGAGGTAGTAGGTTCGAACCCCACTGACGCCCCCTGTGGGTGGGGGTAGTAGAACAACACCCACGGTATCCCCTGCCTGTCGTAAGAGGTGACTAATAGGGGGCCCAGTGGCTCTGTACTTTGGAGCGTGGGCTGGCGACCACGGGGCCCTTAGCTGAGTCCTGGCATTGCTTCCACTTACTTGTGCCAGGCTCCTCACGTTCATCTATCCTATCCGACCTCCCTTTGGTCTACTCTTGTTCTCTTCCGACCCCGACGCTATTAGGTATGCGAGAGCTAGGGAGTCCTTCATTTTCGCGCCCTTCGTGGCCTTTGTCTTCCTTTGACCGATATCTTCATTTTTCGAAGTGTCGGATCCCTTCAATTTTTTTTTCTCTGATTAGTGTTAATAGAGGATGGTTGGCTAGTTGTACTTTCTCTTAAAACAATAATCACCACCACCACCTGAGTCATATGATGAGCACACAAGTACAGTGTAGTGCAAACTGATTGATATCTGTCAAGTATACGCGTCCAGATGAATACAATAATCACCACCCCATTGTCGGCAGCCCTGAAAATGGTTTTCCGTGGTTTCCCATTCACACCAGGCAAATGCTGGGGCTGTACCTTAATTGAATCGATTATTTCAGAAACCAGTCAAGCACTAAGTCTGTTATTTTTTGGAAAATGGAAACAGTTGTCTAGCATCAGACAAAATGTAATGGTAGGGGTTTTAATATTTTACACGAAAGTATTATATCTCTTAATAATTTCTATCTAAGGAAAATATTTTGTGCTTATTAACTTTGCTATAAAAACCGGAAAATATTTCCACTTAACTGGTCGCTGAAATAAACGAGTGTTGCAAACATATTTTTATGGGATAATTCTTGAGTTTTGAAGGGATTTTGTCATAAACCCCATATTTGTTTAAAAAAAACATTTTAATAGGTTTAGACTGTATTGCTGATACAAAAGGATGAAATAAGCAATGCCTACTCATCATGACAAGAGGTAATCAGTCCTCATAAACAAACTCCGCAGCACATTCTGTCTCTGTATTCGGCCATTGTAAAATGTTGTCATAAAAGTATTCATATTCCATCAGGTAAGGCTTTAAGGCATTTAATTCACGTACCTTATTGATATTGATGGGCACCTAAAACAAACAATAACAAAGAATAATGTAGGGCTCAGACCAGGTACTTCCTTGTCTGAGTAGGAAATGTAACCTTCTCCTTTTACCCTTGCATTCCGAATAATATTACGCGTGTGAGTTTGTTTGTCTACCACTCCTCGTTTCCTTTTTAGATACAAGTTCGTCTTCTGATTTTTATTTTTTATTTTTTTTGCTAGTGGCTTTACGTCGCACCGACACAGATAGGTCTTATGGCGACGACGGCATAGGAAAGGCCTAGGAGTTGGAAGGAAGCGTCCGTGGCCTTAATTAAGTTACAGCCTGATGTGAAAATGGGAAACCACGGAAAACCATCTTCAGGGCTGCCGACAGTGGGATTCGAACCCGCTTCTGAATTTTCAGACATATCACTAAGAATATAAAAAACACTGCACTAAACAAAAGAAACATTTTTTGAATCATTTGTTCACAAAATTAGGAACATGCGATTCCAGAAACACAACAATGACAACAAAAACAGATGAACAGCTGGTTATTCTGGATTCAGAACAGCAGCTCCAACCGGAAAGGTACCAGCAGTTTACCGCAGAAACCAACCAAGCGGTGTCACTTTACTGGTTTCTGAACTAAATACGAAATTCAACGTAATGCCTGACCATTATAGGACGACGTTTCTTGACTGGTTTCAGCACCAAAATGTGCGTATACCCTCTTAGTAACATATTCTGCCATTAACTCATTTTTCCATTTTTTTTTGGCACTTGACTGCTTTCTGAAATAATCGATTCAGTTTAGGCCACGGCCGCTTCCTTCCCACTCCTAGCCCTTTCCTGTCCCATCGTCGCCATAAGACCTATCTGTGTCGGTGCGACGTAAAGCAACTAGCAAAAAAAAAAAAAAAAGAAAGATGACACTTGATGAAGAGGGATATATCAAAGTGAGGAGCCCGGCACAAGTAAGTGGAAATAAAGCTAGGACTCAGCTAAGGGCTCCGTGGTCGCCTACCCAGACTCCCAAGTTCACAGCCCATGGGGCCCGCTTTAGTCGCCTCTTACGACAGGCAGGTGATACTGTGGGTGTTGTTTTACTACCCCCACCTACAGAGGGAAGTGTCAGTGCCCCTCAGCTGTGGCGTTCTTTACCAGCACCGTTTCAGAGTTTCATAACGGGTAGGTATACAAAACCGTCGTTTACAATCCTTGTATTTCTTGGAAATGGGGTTTTCCAACGTAACTAGAATAACTCACAGGTCAGATAGGTCATTCCGGTGAGCAGCGTTGCTATTGGCCAAAGCGCCTGACGTCACCGAATGCGAGAATGAAGTGGTATTCTTTTGAGCTTAGTAGTTACTCGAATTACACTCCACTCAAGTCATGAAATACAGAACTAATGGATATTTAGATGCTGTAACATTTATTATTTAAAACTTATACGAAAATATACGACTTCAAATCCGTCTTTGTAAAGACAAAGAGACTCTCACAACGGCTCGAAGGTTGGAACACAGGCCTTCTGCCCCTTGGTAGGTTCGATCCTGGCTCAGTGCGGTGGTATTGGAAGGTCGACACGTTAAAGAACTCTTGCGGGACAACATTCCGCCACATCTGCGTCTCCGAAAACAAGTTATTTTATCGAATTCAAATTTTAACACAATATGCAATGGGATGTTTTATAGCCTACATTGTTTATATATTTCAGAACTGTTTGTTTCCAAGAGAAAAAAACTGTTATAAATTTGTAAGGCTTTTTTTATAACTCAGGGTTGTTGGAAAATTCCGTTCTTGGTCGCGTTACAATCTTTATCGTATGTCCAAAGTATCACTGTGTGACTAAAAAATGCGTAAATGCATTCTTCTGTTATATCAGTTTGTGTTTTCATTGGATAGAATTATATTATGTATCACTTACTGGCCGGTACAGGGAAAGACGTGAGGCGGGGACGGGGTTGATGCACTATTTCATTTCAACATCGGAAACAGTGTCCGGCGTGCTGGCCGTTGGTCACAAGGGTCCCGGGTTCGATTCCCGGCAGGGTCGGGAATTTTAACCATAATTGGTCAATTTCTCTGGCATGGGGCTGGGTGTATATGTCGTCTCCATCATTTCATTCTCATCACGACGCGCAGGTCGTCGCCTACGGGAGTTAAATCAAAAGACCTGCATCTGGCGAGCCGAACTTGTCTTCAGACACTCCCGACACTAAAAGCCATACGCCATTTCATTTATTTTTGTCGGAAACAGTACCTTATTTTGACTGCTTTGCTCAGCACTAACCGATGCTCAATAATTTCCTGGAATGTTTCGCATTCCGTACAAATGTCAACACCATCAGCTCCGTGCAAGTACTGTATCACAACTTCCTGGTGACAGACTATGTGACGTTGGAGGGTGAGAGGGGAATCGCTCGTTCGGCCTTGGCCTTTCGTACTGCCATCTATGCACCAAGGCCAACTAGATATACAGGCCATAAGGCTCCCCCTCCACTTCGGGCGCTACGTCACACTAGTCGCCAGCCGCTTCACTTCTCGCCAGTGACTTATAAGCTGATCTGAACTTCGCAGCAGTGAGGCTATCGATGGTGTTGAATGATTTAAACGTGTGTGAACATTGTGAATTATGGCCACGTCGTGTTGTATACCTGGTTGTAGAATAAACTACAGTTCAAAACAGCCTAATATTTCAGTGTTTAAATTTCCTACTGGCGTGTTTCGGAAACAAAAGTGGATCATAGCTATCCATCGAACCGAATTCATCCCTTCAGCAAGCTCAGTTGTGTGCATAAAACACTTCGACGAAGTTTCGTAATTAGGGACGATTCCGTTAAAAGACCTGATGAGTCTCTTTTAACTGTAAAACCTAACCATTTAAAACTCTCAAACGATGCTATTCCTAAGTTTTAAAATGTGTCTGCCTATCTGTATAAAAAATCTTCCAACAACGAGCAAAAATCCTATTCAAAGACAAGAAGAAATTGAAAAACGGGAAGAGGAAGGAAAGAAAGAAAGCTGAGGAAGAATATGACAGGATCAAGGACTTCGACGACGTTCAGGGTAATTTCAGTATTAAACGCAAATTAGATTTGGACAAAGTTTCCGTCAACTTTAACAGCCAAAGTCTGTATTTTCAAAATGTATGTGACTGAGGAAAATATTCCGAAAATTGGTACTTCCTTAACATTAAACGAGGCTCTTGATTTCAAATCCATTAAACATGATATTTTCATGAGTTATAACCCTGATATACGTGCATTAGGTGATGGGGGCAAGATATTAAAACGGTCAAATTAGAAAAGTATTTATAACTTCCTGTTTAGACCTGCTCGTAACTCAAAAGTGACTGTCCACGATAAAATAGAATCTGTACACAAAATCATCATCATCATCATCTGTTTACCCTCCAGGTTCGGCTTTTCCCTCGGACTCAGCGAGGGATCCCACCTCTACCGCCTCAAGGGCAGTGTCCTGGAGCTTCAGACTCTTGGTCGGGAGATACAACTGGGGAGAATGACCAGTACCTCGCCCAGGCGGCCTCACCTGCTATGCTGAACAGGGGCCTTGTGGAGGGATGGGAAGATTGGAAGGGATAGACAAGGAAGAGGGAAGGAAGCGGCCGTGGCCTTAAGTTAGGTACCATCCCGGCATTCGCCTGGAGGAGAAGTGGGAAACCACGGAAAACCACTTCGAGGATGGCTGAGGTGGGAATCGAACCCACCTCTACTCAGTTGACCTCCCGAGGCTGAGTGGACCCCGTTCCAGCCCTCGTACCACTTTTCAAATTTTCGTGGCAGAGCCGGGAATCGAACCCGGACCTCCGGGGGTGGCAGCTAATCACGCTAACCACTACACCACAGAGGCGGACATCTGTACACAAAATAATCGATGAAATTGAAAGTGAAGTTAATGAGTGTATCATTACTGATAAATTATATTTTTTTTAAGGAACAGTTAAATATAGCCTTTGCAAAGAAAGTATCTTACTCCTGTATTCTAATAACATGGTTCACTTCAATATTTTTCGCATTTCCTGGGGCGTAAAAGAAGATAAGACAGTCAATGTTTCTTACAATGCCCCACTTGGTTATTCAGTCTTTTACTGCAAAACTAGGCACGGGAAATTCGGGTATTGATGATTCACATTGGAATTACTTGAAAAAAGAAACTAAAATTGTTAAAGGAGCATGACATATTTTGTAACTTGTTGAATGGAGTCTACATAAAACGTGAGCTGAACTATAAAGGAGGAAAGGTTTTATTTTTGTTTTTGCTAGTGGCTTTACGTCGCACCGACACAGATAGGTCTTATGGCGACGATGGGATAGGAGAGGCATAACAGCTGGAGGGAAGCGGCCGTGGCCTTAATTAAGGTACAGCCCCAGCATTTGCCTGGTGTGAAAATGGGGAAACTACGGAAAACCTTCTTCAGGGCTGCCGACAGTGGGATTCGAACCCACTATCTCCCGATGCACGTTCACAGCCGCACGGCCAGATCGCCCGCTAGGAGGAAAGGTAGAGGGAGTTGCTTTTAGTAGTAAAAGCGGAGAAAATAACACTACATTAGCTACAACTGCACAAACTTTTATGTTGTCATCCAGTCTTTAAAAAAATAAAGACTTTTGTTTCCATGTAAGAACCTAATATGATATTTCTTAGAAGAACTAACTTTGCAAGTCTTTAAAGTATTAACAGATAGTCCTATAGCTTATAAGGTAGCATGCATAATTTCTAATAATAACAGGAAAATGTTTGAAAAGCTGTGCAAAAGCAATTTACAAACCACTTTTCAAAATCCATTTGACGAAACACACACACACACACACACACACACAAAATTGTTTGATACTGGTCATTTATTTAAAATCTTAATGAATAACTGGCTTAATCAAGCTGACAACTTATCCTGACTTTGACAACTCTGAGTCAAAAAAAAAAAAAAAAAAAAAAAAAAAAAAAAAAAAAAAAAAAAAAAAAAAATGTAAACCTGTATACTAATGTTTTTACATGAGGATTCTCAGAGAAAAATTCTGACTTCGCTTGTCAACAATGTTCTGGAAAACGAAAATGTTTAAACATGCTGTGATTAAATAAATAGTTTTAAACATTTCGTTGACAGATGTATATACATCTTTTGTAATATATTATTGAATAACAATAGAAAAGTTACCGTAGATAAACTCATCGCTGAGAAGAAGAAATCCTCAGAAAAATAAAAATGTACAAACTGAAACCTTAGGAATTCTTAGGTAAGTTTTAAGTTGCAGCTTAATTTCTAAGAAAGGTTCCAGGACTTTTGTTGTGAATTGCCATCATGCATTTTCCTAGTAACATTAAAACTTTTTGTATACGTATTATGCGTTCTAATCTTTTAAAGATACCGTGTTGAGTTACACGTGACAGATGTCATCATAATTTTACGTAAAGAAATGTACATGTACTGCCCTTCCAGTTTTCTCCCCGCATAAAACTCGTGTAGTATACAAGCCTAAGTAAAGCCACAATTGGAGTGTTCAATTTTATCGTTAAGGTAAAATAAATGAACAATATCATGGTGAAAGTGAGAGCGGGCCCTACACTGCCATGATGAACGCCAGCCACTAGCGTGACGTCACGCTCCGAGCCTTGTGGCCTGTCTATCTAGTGCGGCCTTGTATGCACCCGCGATGTAACTATCAGTGGAGTTAGTTGTCGACATCAACGAGACTAGTGGCGATATTTTGAAATAAAAGATGGATCTTGAGCTGACTACGGCCGCCTCTTAAGACACTATTATACAGTAATCAAACCTGAATCAATGCTTCAGTAACCTCAATCATAGGTGATGGGTTTCTAACCAAGGGCATAGAGAAGCAGGAAAGGAAACTTCTAAGAATAATTTTCGGCCCAGTTTTTGCAGAGGTAACATGGAGGAAAAAATAATCCCAGGAAATATATTGTCATTCTGAAAAATACTCACACTTTTCGGAAAAGACAATTGAAATTTTATGGGCACATTATCAGAATGAACAGTAACAGACTAACTACAAGAATTCTAAACCAGGCCCTTTCATCTAAAATCAAGATCAGCTGGCTTCGTAAAACTGAGACAGATCTTCTGGAAATCAACATGTGGATGGCTAATGATATGATCGTTTACTTGCACGTACCTGGATTAAATACAACATTAATATTAGACAAGGTTTGCTGCTTTATTATTCGGTGTACTATACGCGAACCTTTTCTTGAGCCCTGAGCTCCCTAGTACTGAATCGGTAGACCTCGGTTATCTTCGGCATCCATATTGGCAACCTTTGAAACAGAAACTATGAATCGCTTATGCATCGCTGTGCGACATCTGGCGTACACTTTACGAACTAGTACTGTTGTTGCACGGCCGACTGGATCACTCGCTGCGCTCCTTATACCGGCCTTGACAATCGCTTGTTAAGCCCAGCTTAATGCTGTAATTGGAAAGTTTCACCGTAATGCCGCTGGAGCGCTGGCCTACTACCCACTGACAGGAAGCTGTATACCGCAAATTGCCGCATTTCCAGTTGTATTTATACGGTTTTGCTGTCGTAAATGTTGGCAATGTGTTCGCAATGAGGTGTTTGTTGGCTTGATATTGAGATCTCGCTGTAACTTCGTCCTGAACAAGGATTTTAATTTATGCGCTAATTCGTTTTCTAATGGTGTAGTGATTTGCTTTTCTTTAACTGTGTTAGGAAATATTCGAATATATATTGCTGCGTGCCTTTCTTGTATTCCAAACAGGAATAAAAGAGCAAAGGGGCACTATCATTTCACGAATTCTCTGTAGACCAGGACAAAACTACGGAGTGGCTAAAAGCAGGTAGCACTCTCATCTCACTTCCGTTTCTATTTCGGGTACTTACCTTCGCTCTTTCTTTCTTTCTTACTCTGTTTACCCCTCCAGGGTTGGCTTTTCTCGCGGACTCAGTGAGGGATTCACCTCTACCACCTCGAGGGTAGTGTCCTGGAGCGTGAGACTGCGCGTCGGGGTATACAACTCGGAAGGATGACCAGTACTTCGCCCAGACGACCGCAACTTCTATGCTGAACAGGGGCCTTGTGTTGGGGATGGGAAGATTGAAAGGCATAGACAAGAAAGAGGGAAGGAAGCAGCCGTGGCCTTAAATTAGTTACCATCCCGGCATTTGCTTGGTGGAGAAGTGGGGAAACTATGGAAAACCACTTCGAGGATGGCTGAGGTGGGAATCAATACGCCCCTCTACACAGTTGACCGCCCAAGGCTGGGTGGACCCCGTTCCAGCCTTCGTACCACTTTTGAAATTTCGTGGTAGGGCCAGGAATCGAACCCGGGCCTCCGGGAATGACAGCTAATCACGCTAATCAGGTATTGTTACCCATTAATTTTCTTTCATAGAATAATCCTTTAGGCGGTATCATATTTGCCATATGACAGCAACACAACACATTTTTATCCAAGATAATCTGAACTTGAACATTTAAACATTGACAAGTAAGTATCACTACTGCTATGACGGTAAGGCCAACGTATGAAGTGTTGTTACCTGAGCAATGGGGCCGATGACCTAGATGTTAGGCCTCTTTAGACAACAAGCATCATCATCATCATCATCATCATCATCATCGGGTAGAGAACAGTTTACAATTTATTTACTCAAAATACTCTTCTCTCACGGAATTTTTATTTAAATTCTTCTTCTTCTTTTTTCGCTATTTGTTTTACGTCGCCCCGACGCAGATAGGTCTTATACCGCCGTGGAAGAGGAAAGGGCTAGCAGTGGGAAGGAATCGGCCGTGGTCTTCATTAAGGTACAGCCTGATGTGAAAATGGGAAACCACGGAAAACCATCTCCAGGGCTGCTGACAATGGGGTTCGAACCCACTATCTCCCGGATGCAAGCTTACAGCTCACAGCTGCACGCCGCGCGGCCAACTTGTTCCACCCTACTGCATTTCAAATAAAAATTATTGTCTGAATTTAGCACGGCCAACTTGCCCGGTATTTAATATTCTAGTGAAAGGTATGAATGAAATGTAATCTGAAACTATATATATATTGAAATTAAAATGTAAATATGTTTGAGTCAAAATATTTATGTTATGCATACAACGAATATGGAGAAAGTAAGGCTTTTATGTTGTGTCCAGCCCCCATCCTGAGAGCAGCGCTTGAAGAATTTAAAAACTCTAATTGAACAATGACTCTTAATCTCAATATTAAGTTCTGCTATGTATCTAAATGCCATGATAATAGAAACGATCACAATTATTCCTCACATACAAGGAACGTCAGTTGGACTACTCCATCCTCCGCAGTTTCATTTCACGACTTTATTTTGGCACATATCAATGAAAGTAGCCTTTAGGATTAATCAGTTTAACAATATTAGTCAATGTAACATACTATTTTATTCCCTAAATTAAGATACATCGGCAAACAGAGTCAATATCAGAACGTTGCTGGACTAAGTCATCTCCCCGCAGTTTCATTTCACGACATCATTTTGGCAAATATCAGCGAAAGTAACCTTTAACGTTAATCATTTTAACAGTATTAACATATGTAACATTCTCCATAACTCTAAATTACGATAAATCGGTAATCAAAGTCAATATATTTTCCATAAAGAAGTATGCATGTCTACCGCAAATAGGTCGGCCGCCAGCGCCACGTGTCGAGCTGTGTAACTACTCCGATTACAGTGCGTGGACCCGATTGTCAAGGCCGGTAAGGAGCTAGCTAGAGCGACGCATCAAGTCGGCCGTGGTTGTTGTTTACACAGCAAAGCCAAACTATATAATTCATGCTACGAACAAGATTCGCATCGAGAAATGTTATATAATGTTAAATAATGTATGTGTGACACAGTTGTTGGCGTAAGATAATAAATCTTTAGAAAATTCATATCATATTATCGATACAATTCAGATTTCATTTCCATCCAGTTGGCAGTATAACCGGAACCGTAAGTGCTCCCTCCTTACTCCTCACCCCGTAAAAATCGGGCTCAAGGAAAGGTTCGCGTATTATACAGGACTGTGCAGTTTGTTTACTCCCTTGAATCTTGTCAGTCTTAGCACGGAAGTAAAGTTATTTGTTATGTTTTCGTCGCCTAGCGACCGTCATGGAGATTCCTTGCCCTTCCTTAGAGCTGTCACCTGACGTACGTTTTTGGCTGTGGGACTCTAGCGCTGTTGTGATGTCGCCACACCAGACCCCCACGGAGTTAATGTAGTCACGGCTGAAAGTAGCCCGGAAATCTAACTCTTCGGCCGGATCGTGCTGTAGGTGCCTTGTCGCGGGATGTTGGAGCATTTTTAGGTGCTTTTGATGTTGGGGCTGTGTTATCGTGGAGAGTGTTCTCTGGGCTGATGCAATGATCCTCATTGGCATTTTGTCCGGGTAAGGATGAGTTGTCTGCCAGGAGGAAGGCAGGTTTTACCCGATCAGTGGTAACTCGGATGGGCTTGTCTCGTATCTGCACAGTCAATGCCCTATCACTTCGACGTAACACTCGATGTGAGCCAGTGCATGGCGGATGTAGGGCACCGCGGACCGTGTCATCACGTAGATAGACGTGGGTACACGTGTTCAAGTCCCTGAGATGAAAGCGGAGCGTCGATCATGTGGTGATGCTGGCAAAGGACGTAGTCGACTCATTTGTTGGCGGAGTTTGATTACGAAGCTCAAGGTGACCTCGAGGAGGTTGGTTGTCGTGGCACACTACCTTTCTCCGTAGACTAGCTCTGCCGAGGAAGCGCCGAGATCTTCTTTATGTGCACTTCGGATGCCAAGTAAGACAATTAATGAGGCTTGCAGTCAGGACATATCAGGATGGCACATGATGGCGGCCTTGAGTTGACGGTGGAAACATTATGTGCTGTGATAAATGGTCTGGGTCGACTTATTGAAGTGTCGCAGAACAAAGTGATGTTGGTTCCTGGTGTTCGGACTTGCTGCAACGGAAATGCTGATTTGCGGTTCAGCAGATCAAGGAGTTCTGCGTCCCCTACCTGTGATCTTACCAAGCGCAGAAGTCCACGGTGTTACCGGCAAAGTCGTTGGTGTGAGACAGTACATCCGCGACTACATTGGGAGGTCTTCAATGTGCTGAATGTCCGTTGTGAACTGAGCGATGAACGATAACTGGTTCAACCGCACAGGTGAAAGTTTGTCACGACATTGCTGGAAGGTGTAAGTCAGGGCGTGTATTCTGCATAAACTGTAAACTGCTGGGCTTCCAAAATGTACCTGAAGTGCTGCATTGTTTCATAAATTGCAAGTAACTCTCTGTAGTAAGCTGGCCATTCGGTTTGCTTCGGATCTAATTTCTTAGAGAAGAAGGCTAGGGGCTGCCAGGCATCGTCCACGTATTGCTGGAGGCTAGCTCCAATAGCGTTGTTGGAAGCATCAGTGAACAATCTCAATGGTACTTGTGGATCGAGATGCGCTAGGAGGGTAGCTTGGAGGGCGGCTTTCTTTACAGGCGGCAAAGATGCGTTCCATTTCTGGTGTCCAGTGTACCGCTTGAGAGCCGCGCATAATGGATACAGATGCGTGGAGTGGAGCCTGGTATGCGATGCCGAGGGAAGGAACCAACGTTAGAAGTTTATCATTCCCAAGAAACGTCTGAGATCACGTGCAGTTTTCGGGAGAGAAAAATTCTGCAAAGTTGTGATGCGTTCCGGCAGTGGTCATGTCCCTGCGGAGGAGACTTTGTATCCGAGAATGGTGACTCTCGGAGATGCAAAGACACACTTGGTAGCGTTGATGAGGATGCCATTCTCAGAGAGGCGGTGGAGGAGAGCTCGCAGGTGGTGCCTGTGTTCTTCGGGATTCTTAGAGAAGACCAAGATGTCGTCGATGTAAGCAAAACAACAAATCAAGACATCAGACTAGATAGTACTCGTCTAAGTTGACCAGTATTACGCAGTAGAAGGTCATGAAAGGAAACTCAAAGAGTCCGAAGAGCGGTATGATTGCGGTCTATGGAATGTCACTTGGGTTCACGGGAATCTGGGTGAAGGCCTTCGCTAGGTCTATAACGGAGAAAATAATGCATTCGCGAAGCTGATGGCTGAAATCATGGAGATGTGTCCTTCTTCGATACGAAATGGAGTGGTGACGACCAATGATCCTCAGAGCGTCGTGCTATACTTTCTAGAAGCATGGCATCAAACTCCTTCTTAGCGATCAGGAGACGATCATGGGCGAGACGACGAGCTCGGCAGGAGACAGTGGTCATCATGTAGTGCGGATGAAATGTACCGTAGAATGCCATACTTCTCACGGGGTTCCAGATGGACGAGTGAGGTCAGGGAATTCCTTTAAAATTTCATGAAACTTAGTCGGTACATTGAGAGACTTCACACTGAACTGTAGAGAGTTAGCAGGTTGGATGTTCACTGATAAGCATGTGATGCTTACGACCAAGCGTTTGTTACGACAGTCTGGCAGAAGATGAACATAGGGGAGGAAGTCTGATCCTGTGATAGGAAGTGCGACGTCGGCAACAACAAATTTCCGTGAAGGTTCTTGTCGGAGTCCGAGGTTCACTTTAAAGTGCAGAGTCCTGTATGTGTGGATTGAGAAATTATTGGTGGCTGCGAGTTCATAACTAGTCTGATGGCGACACCCCTTCAGGAATTTATGCGGGAATCAACACAAATCCGACCCGTTGTCGATTAAAAATTCATGTTTACTGCTCTTATCCGTGACAAGGAGTCGGTTTCCATCTGTTGGGCAACCATTTACCTTCGTCACTGGTTGCCGTTGGAGTTTGACGGGAAGCTACAAGGTGATTCGCATTTCTGTGCCTCTTTGCGGAAGCTGCAATGGTACCAGCAGACACCTTGTGAACAGGCTGTCGGAGAAGACCTGCGGCTATGGCCGGTCCCGGGAACGAGAGCGTGCGCGGAAGGAAGTTTGCAGTGCTGTCATCTTCTGTGAGAGTTCATTTACCCTCTTCGCGAGCTGACTCACCTCACTAACTGGTGGTGTGTTCACGGCGTGAACAGTGGCAGGGAATGACATGGGTGAAACCTCAAGAATTTTGTCAGCCAGCACGGCAACCCTATCTAGCGGCATCTCACTCTGTGTTTGTAAAATTGCCGCACGTGTGACGGCTGGTGCTGTATCCCTGTCTTAGGAGGTTGTATTGTAAGCCTATTTGTGTGTTGCCCGCGAGAGACCTAAGGTGTCGTGAGAACTGGGATAGATTTCGGTCACCGAGCTCAACCTCCATGAGCAGTTGACGAACACGTTGCTCTTCCGATATGGAAAGACGCCGAATGAGTTCGGTACGCAAGTACGCGCATGCATTTTGCGCCGGAAGGTTGGTAATTATATCTTCAACTTCCGTGGCATAGCGACTGTCCATATGGGAAACAACATACGCGTATTTTGCTGCATCTTGCGTGTTGCCGGATACGTTGAACTGCGCTTCAGCCTGAGCGAACCATAGCGCCGGCTTGTCTGGCCAGAAAACAGGTAACTTAACTCCAACACGGTTCACTACAGTACTATACTGTGACGGTAATAATAATAATAATAATAATAATAATAATAATAATAATAATAATAATAATAATAATAATAATAATAATAATAATAATAATAATAATAATCGTACGGCCTCAGCTCAGTTACCGGGTGCAGACATTTCAATCTGACGCCATCTGGCTGTCTGCTCGTTAATTTCAATGTCCCGTTTTACACAGGCACACTAGATGGCAGGCCGAGTAAACCGAAGCTCTCTTGGGCGTCTATGGCTGAGATTGAATTAATTTTTTCGGGTGAACACCAAATTTGTCACCAGAGATCTTTAAGATGCCGACGTCGTACGACATGGAGTATCGAATGGAATTTTATCCGCCCTTCAAAAATTCGACTACCTCTGCCGGGTTTGAACCCGCTATCTTGGGATCCGGAGACCGACTCTCTATCACTGATCCACAGATGCAGCTATAGTAATAGTAATAGTAATAGTAATAGTAATAGTAATAGTAATAATTACGTTTAAAATGAAAATCCACAGTCTGTTTCCAGTCAATCGACCGGGTCAAGAGTGGAATGAATAAAACTCCCACCTAACGGCGAAGATACGAATTGTGCCGGTTGCGAAGCCTGTTGCACATAATAATAATACCCCCCTGTGGCTGAGGGCGGTAGAATAACACACACGGCATGCCCTGCCTGTCGTAAGAGGCGACTGAAATGGGCCTCAGGGGCTAGCGACCACGGGGCCCTCAGCTGAGTCCTGGCATTGCTTCCACTTACTTGTGCCAGGTTCATCACTTTCATTTATCCTATTCGACCTCCCTTGGTCAACACTTGTTCTTTTCAGACCCCGACGGTATTACGTATGGAGGCCTAGGGAGTCTTTCATTTTCATGCAATTCGTGCCCTTGTCTTCCTTTGGCCGATACCTTCATTTATCGAAGTGTCGGACCCCTTCCATTTTTTTTCTGATTAGTGTTATATAGAGGATGGTTGCCTAGTTGTACTTCCTCTTAAAACAATAATCACCACTACCATAATAATAAAATGAGCGAGTAAAAATATGAATAATTGTTTACTACTTCCGCTATTAAATATCATGGTTATAAAATTTGAAATATCCTTCGAATTCATGCTTGTGGTGTGGGAATAGCCTTCCTATTTCCACGTATTTACATGCTGATAATATGATATTAAATGCCTACTTCTTCAGCGTAACTTATATATGTTAATAATATCGTTTACAGATATTCCCTAAAGTTAAAAGATCACATTTTATGGATTTTAAATACGGGAAAGGGTAGAAAGTTAGAATCTCGTAGACTAAAATTTAAAGGAATTCCATTCGGAGTAAGTTATTGCTAGTGTTCTATGGAATATATAGAGGCGTGTTAAAAATAATGGAACAACAAATTTAAGTTAGATAAGCCCACGGGGGAGTGTGTGAGGAGCGGGGGGAGGAAGTGGAACGCGGAATACGGGACTAGAAACTTAATTTGTGCGCGATCGAATTTAGAGCAGGCAATGTGTTGCGAGAAGATTAAAAGGGAAATGCCGTCTGAATCCCAGCACAACGGGATTGTGAGAGAGGACCTCCCCTTGTCTTAAAAACCCGTATCACCTCCTTGTGAACGACAGTAAACCTTGAAATGGTTTGCTGATTTAAGATTTGGATAGATCTGCCTGACTTCTTACTTTTCTTCTTCTCGTTATCGTTATGGGATCGCAGGTTTGAACCGGCGGAGGTATATGAATTTTTGAAAGTCTGAAAACTGTCTATGCTGCACTCTATGACGTTCGATGACGCCATGTAAATTATCTCAAGTAACACTTTTAGTATTTACGCAAAAGAATTGATCAAAACAGCCACAGATCCCCAACCGAAACCCTCTTATCCGCCACCTGGTAGAGTAAATTGACAAGCAGGCTTCCTGGATGGGGACAGTTGTTTAGTTTCAGCTGGAAGCCGACCAGAATGGATGAACTTTTCTATCTTACTTCTTAATCTTTCGAGACTGGAGCGAGGCAATAAGGACCCCCTGTGGGTGGGGGCGGTAGAATAACACCCACGGTATCCCCTGCCTGTCGTAAGAGGCGACTAAAAGGGGCCTCAGGGGCTCTGAAATTTGGAGCGTGGGTTGGCGACCACGGGGCCCTCAGCTGAGTCCTGGCATTGCTTCCACTTACTTGTGCCAGGCTCCTCACTTTCATCTATCCTATCCGACCTCCCTTGGTCAACTCTTGTTCTTTTCCGACCCCGACGCTATTAGGTTTGCGAGGGCTAGGGAGTCTTTCATTTTCACGCCCTTCGTGGCCCTTGTCTTTCTTTGGCCGATATCTTCATTTTTCGAAGTGTCGGATCCCTTCCATTTTTCCCTCTGATTAGTGTTAAATAGAGGATGGTTGCCTAGTTGTACTTCCTCTTAAAACAATAATCACCACCACCACCGAGGCAATAAGGACAATGGCAGGAAACCTTGTTTGAGATATCTCTTTAATACTGTATAGTCCAGCTCCGAGGCTGAATGATTACCGTGCTGGCCTTTTTGTACATGGAATCTCGAGTTCGATTCCCGGCCAGGTCGGGGATTTTAACCTTCATTGGTTAATTGCGATGGCTAGGGGACTGTGTGTGCGTGTGCCGTCTTTATCATTAGAATTCATCACAGATAGCGCCCCATACTTGCAGACGCGCAGGTCGCCTATGGGACGTCAACACGAAAGGCCTGCACTAGATTTCTTTCAGAGGCCACAAGCCATTATCATTATTATAATTACTACTGTATAAGGCCTAATAGCACGTAACTCAGTATCACTGTGTCTGGATTTGTGTTTGTAATTTATATGGTGATATTGTGAACTCACTCTATCATTCTTCTATAATGTACAGTAACTGAAAAGAATTTGCGCCTGGTATGTAAATGTTCCACGATTTAATATTTCATCATACTTAATTTTAATTAATATCAAAATATAATTTGCCACCCATGTAGATATAAACTCTCAGAATACCCACAACAAACATTATACCTGTAGATTCAAGTAGTGTTTCCGAGAAAAACCAGAGCGCGATGAAGACCAAAGCTGGGAGCTGGATATTCGGTGACAACTCAGAGAACTAGTCTGCAATACGAAAGTTCATGTTAGTGATTCAAATATTTATCATGAACATACCTCGCTTTACCATAGTTAAGTGTGTGAAAATGCCAGGTTCTTAAGTAGTACCCGACTGGAAGGACAATTAGGCATCTTCAATTAAAGTAGAAGGCTATGAAAAGGATTTTTTTTTTCCTGAAGGTTTAGCACCTTGGGAAAAAAGGATCCGCGCTATTTCAGGAACCAACTGTCCGGCTTCATGGCTAAATGGTTAGCGTACTGGTCTTTGGTTCATAGGGTCCTGGGTTCGATTCCTGGCCGGGTCGGAGATTTTAACCTTACATGGTTAGCTCCAGCGGCTCGGGGACTGGGTAATTGTGCTGTCCCCAACATCCCTGCAACTCACACACCACACATAATACTATTCTCCACCACAATAACACGCAGATACCTACACATGGCAGATGCCGCCCACCGCCATCGGAGGGTCTGTCTTACAAGGGCTGCACCCGGCTAGAAATAACTACATGAAATTATTATTACAAACCAATTGGGAACCAAATGAGTACTGACGTAGAACGTCTGAGGGAGTTACTTAAACACAATACAAGGATAACAACGCCTGCTCTATTCCTAGTCCTAGATAACGAAAATCGTACAGAAAAAATTGTAATTTTCTATAGTTATGTGAAAAAGAAGCAGCAATCCAGAAGGGAGTGCGGCAAGGCTGTATTTCTTTTCCCTTCTACTTTTCAGTGTTTATATAGAACAGGTGGTAAGGGAAATCAAAGTGGAATTAGCAAAATGAATCACAATCGAAGGAGAGGAAATCAAAACACCGAGATTTGTCCTGATACTGTTATTTTATCTGAGTCTGCAGGAGAACTGGAGAGATCGCTGAATCGTATGGACACATTCTTAGAGAAGGAGCACAAGATGGAAAATATATAAATCCTAACAAAAGTACTGACGTAGAAAGTCTGAGGGAGTTACTTGATGGATGCAGTATTTTTGTATCCGTCTCTTGGCACAGGCGAGAGCAAAGTGTACCTTCCAACGAAGTCCTAGTCTCATCCGTGGCTGTGACAATATGGAAGTTGCTGGGGTATGGGTGATGCTGAGTAATGACATTTGGAGCACAACTAGTGTCTGAGGATTGTGGAATGTGTTGCTCATAGGATCAGTCGTGCTGCAGTGGCACCTTCTGGTCCAGTGCGGAAAGCAATGGCAAACTACCTCACTCCTCATCTTGCCTAGTACGCCTCATTTGGTCTCTGCCATTGGTTTTTGCGGTTTCCCTTTAACTGCATAGCCTTTGGTGGTGCTATTTGGGGATCAAACCAGCCTCTGGGCTGATGACCTGACAGACAGACAACAAAAATAATGGAGTGTAGTCGACCGAAGTCAGGTGATGCAGGAGATACTAGATTAGGAAATGAAGTCGTAAAGTAAGTAGATGAATATTGTTACCTTGGGTAAAAGAATAAACTAATGATGGTAGAAGTAAGGAAGACATAACATGCAGACTAGCACAAGCAAAGAAGGCGTTTCCTAAGAAAATAAACATGCTTACTTCGAACATTGATAAGTTATAGGAATTAGAAAGACTTTTTGAAGACTTTCGTCTGGAGCCTGGCATTGTATGGAAGTGAAACATGGACGATAACTGGCTCGAAAAGAAAGAAAATAGAAGCTTTTGAAATGTGGTGCTGCAGAAGGATGCTGAAGGTGAGCTGGATAAGTCAAATTACGAATGAATCAAATTGGTGAGAGGAGAATGATTTGGCGAAATTTGACCAGAAGAAGAGATAGAATGATAGGACACATCTATAGACACCCAGGACTTGTACAGCTGGTTTTTGTGGGAGGTGTAGGCGATAAGAACGGCAGGCGTAGACCAACGTGTTACTATAATTTACCGATTCTAGTAGATGCAGGTTATAGTAGTTAACTAGTTTAGTACAGGATAGGGTGTCATGGAGTGCTGCATCAAACCAGTCTATGGACTGATGACACAAACAACAACATATAATCCAATTAACTCGGATTACACCTAGATTACGATGCCTCAACTCAAATGAATGACATGAAATTTACTTACAGTACATTTGTTATACAGAGACACCTTACGAACTACCTAACTTACTGACTAACGAATTAAATAATATTTACTGTTTCATTAGATAGTGCAATGTATGCTATTGTTAAATGAAGTAGCTCGTAACTGCTATTGCCGTGTATGTGTACGACCATATTTGATGCTGACCAAACGAATAATTCAAAGCTCACAAAGTGTACAAACCGCAAATTTCACTGCACGACACATTTACTTTATAGCGTTACTTTCAATTAATCATTTATAGCGTTCGTTATGTCACACTTTGTGGTATATTGTACTATCAGTAAGTTAATCCATTATATTAATCCACAATTGATATTTCTGACGTCATGTTCATCAATCCATATGACTAGTGGCTAAATGCCTTGCATATTGTGCGTTTACAAGCAGAACACCCTTCTCATCCTTCCACATTTATTAAGTGAAATTCAGCTTTAAACAAAAGTTCACTGTTCAAACAAAAATATGTTGGTTTCTTTTTTTTTTTTTTTTTTTACGTCGCACCGACACAGATATGTCTTACGCCGACGATGGGATAGGAAAAGCCTAGGAAATGAAAGGAAGCGGCCGTGGTCTTAATTAAGGTGCAGCCCCGGCATTTGCCTGGTGTGAAAATGGGAAACCACGGAAAACCATCTTCAGGGCTGCCGACAATGGAGCTCGAACCCACTATCTCCCGATTACTGGATACTGGCCGCACTTAAGCGACTGCAGCTATCGAGCTCGGTATATGTAGGTTTCAACTTTTGATTTAAACTATCTTATGTTTGATGCAATCTTCGTGTGTTCGGTTTTGAAGTGGACTCGAAAACGTGTATTATGCATGAAAAACAGTATGTATGTTCAGTCTTCAGCCCGAAGGCTGGTTTATCCTCAACAGCTCTGTCATAGATGGCTTAGGCATCACTGAAGAGGCGTACGAGGCATATGAAGAGTGAGATAGTTCCCCGTCGCTTTACTCACTGAACTAGAAGTTTCTTCATAATCGCTATGAATGACACAGGGAATAGGGATTTTATATATATGGATAGCCTATTTATAAAATGAGACTTTAGTACAGCATCCATGAACGCCAAAAGTCGCTGGTCTACAACGTCCTAAACCCATAAAACTTATCATAAATAACAGTTCATGAGTTCAGTTTTTTCTTGTTTATCTATAGCTCGTTTTGATCAGTCCACGTTTCCAAAGCGTAGATTGCCTTCATGAAACAGGAACCTCTACAAATAGAAAACTACATCAAATAGCTAGGTTTGAGACTAGAGATGACAACAAATACTCTCAGAATATACACCAAGCAAAGAGAAATAGCAGCCACAAAAGCCATACATGATATCAAAGAATTAACTAAGCTATCCCTCAAAACTGCGATAACAATCTTCAACACAAAGATTGTCCCCATTCTCACGCATGAACTGGACCTAACCTCGGACACACTGCTCACGAAAGACTTCCATACCCTAGCCCTCTCGTATGTATACGTACTCCCTCTGTGCTGTTTTTTAAGAATATAATACGTAGGTGGATCAAAAGGTTAGTTACATTAAAGTTCCGCAGCAGCGCGCTATGTGTCGCAAACGTGGGCACAGCGGAGAAAGGGACAGACACTGCCCACACGTCTGTTAGGCAGGTCGCTGTGGTGTCTCGTCTAGTATTGTGTGAATAGCGGCCAAATGCAATGGCGCGTCAACTGGACGTTCACTTCAAATATGAGATGCGTGCGACAATCCGATTCCTATGGGCCAAAAGAAAGAATTGCACGGACATTCATCGTGAAATTAGTGCTGTGTATGGGGAGCGGGCCATTTCTCTGCAAGGTATCGTAAAGTGGTGTCAGCAATTCGAAGCCGGACTCACGGATATCACGGACAAACATCGCGAAGGCAGGCCCGCAACGTCCAGGACCTGTGCAAAGGTCAAAAGTGTGAATGCGATCATTAGACAGAACCGGCGTATTAAACTGAGAGAAATCGTGACTCAGCTGAACATGTCGTTTGGCAGTGTGTTCGCCATTGTTCACGAGGACCTTAAATATCGTAAGCTGTGTCAAAGATGGGTCCCAAGTCTTCTCATCGATGAGCACAAGGGACAACGTTTCCAATCCTTCCTGGCATTTTTGCAACGCTATGCCGCAGATGGCAACGGGTTTCTGCGGCGAATCGTCACAGGCGATGAAACATGGATCTACCACTTCACCCCCGAAACGAAGCGAACATCAATGGAATGGGTGCACCCCTCATCACCACAAAGAAAGAAGGCCAAGGTTCAACCTTCAGCCGGTAAGGTTATGGCGGCAGCGTTCTTTGACATGGAGGGTTTGCTGTACGTGGAATTCATGCCGAAAGGAACGATGATCAATGCGGCGTCGTATTGTCAAACGTTGCACCGGTTGCGTAAAGCGATTAAAGAGAAACGCCGGGGAAAATTGAGCGCCGGTGTGATTTTGTTGCACGATGACGCAACACATCACAAGGCCTGTCAAACGAGAGAACTGCTGCATCATTTCAAGTGGGAGGTCTGGCAACATCCACCCTACAGACCCGACGTAGCGCCATGTGACTTTCATCTGTTCGGTAAGCTCAAAACGGTGCTCGGTGATCGACGTTTCCAGACCGATGAGGAGGTGAAGGCCGCTGTCTTCGAGTGGTTGCAGAACGCTGGAGGAAATTTCTATGCAACCGGCATCGACAAGTGGGTTGTGCGTTCGCAGAAATGTTTGGAGTCTCTTGGAAACTATGTGGAAAAGTGACGTTACAGTGTATGTCGTTATAGTCGTGCTGCTGTTGTATAGGTGGTGTAATAAATGGCCATAACTGGGAAGTGCAACTTATTTTCTGATCTGCCCTCGTAATTATTGAAAAATAGTTTACTGGTTATTTAAATGGCATTTTAAACATAATAAATTGAAATTAAGCTTAAATGCGCAATGCTGATGATGTCCAAAGTCTAAAAATGGACATTAATCTGGAATTGTCCAAAGCAAGATAAAAAGCACAACCCTACATCACATGATTTTCAAACATAACGGTTTTCAGTCTTGACATTAGGACTGTAAGTGCAAAATTACATATATTTTGTTGACTTTCGCATCACCACTTCTGAAATCTGCTATTTGGAGAAATTGTGTACACTGTTAACACCTTGTAATATTCATTTGTAGCCTCCACAGATGGTCGTGGTGATTATTGTTTTATAGGGGAACTACATCTAGGCAACTGTTCTCTATATAACAGTAATTAGAGAGAAAAAATGGAAGGGGTCCGACACTTCCAAAATGAAGGTATCAGCCAAAGGAAGACAAGAGCCACGAAGGGCATAAAAATTAAAGACTCCCTAAGCCTCGAGTGCTCTAATACCGTCGGAGTCGGAAAAGGAGAAGAGTTGACCAAGTGAGGTCGGATAGGATGGATGAAAGTGAGGAGCCTGGTACAAGTAAGTGGAAGCAGTGCCAGGACTCAGCTAAGGGCAACGTGGTCGCCAACCCACGCTCCCAAGCTATGAGCCCTTGGGGCCCATTTTAGTCGCCTCTTACGACAGGCAGGCAATACCGTGCTTGTTATTCTACCGCCCCCACCCACACAAAGTGTTTCCTCTACAATAACTTCTACCAGTACAGAACTGAACAAACACAGGAAGACATCTATTTCAGGAGAATCATCACGTAATACATATTATACATACACACCTGAATTGCGTGAACAGAAAGTGTAAATTATTCGAGAAAACTGTCCTACAATACAAGAGAATAGGCCTTCTGATCTTTTCTGTCCGTTTTGATGGTAAAGGTCGACCCCTTTTTACCTTAATCTTCACACTTAATGTCATTGACATTGTCCACATCTTCACGGTCACTTTGTATCACAACATTTCCAACCTCATACTCATCGTCACATTCATTGTCCAGAAGGCCACTATCCTAGTCACTATCAACTAAAAACTGTTCAATTACATAATTGCTAATTGTGAGACAGCCGTTTTTGTTGTTGTGATCGAAAGCACAGACGATACACATTTCATCATTGCTAGGAAACAAAATGCTGAGGTAAATCAACGCCACGAGGAAAAGTGAACTACTGTATCTCTCTAGAACTATCTTGCAATTCTAACGCTCCGTTTGAACTGATCAGATGCTGCAGGTAATTTTACGAACCTAGCAAAGTGAGCGATACACGAAAATGTAAATTTGCGGGTTTAGCATCGATTGGGCTAGAGAACATCAACGCTCCTTCTTGAATGTTACACCAGGAGTGTCTGAACGCATTCTCTCCAGGTTGGTGTGGTCAGTGGATGCAGAGTGGGTCTCGGCCCACAAGTGGCGACTCCTGGTCCGTGGTCCGACAGCTCTGCACTAGGACTGGCCAACCGAACAGAGCGGGGGTGGCCGCGGTTCTAATGTGGCTCTATATCTCCGTATTCGTGAGACGGGGAGGGCCTGGTCCTCACCGTCGTCTGTCCTGAGAATGGTTTTCAATTCTCCCGCACCAAGGCGAATGCCGGGACAGTTACTAGTAAAGACTACGGCCGCCAAGCCCCTTACCTCTCCACACATCTCTTTCACTGTAATAATAATCTCGCGGCCTGAGAGACGGCGTGTAGCAGTAGTTTGGTTTACGTGCTTGCCCGAGAGACCTTCTTGATAGAAGACCTCAGAATAAAACTTGACCTGCGCTACACTCCCAACTGAGATAAAGGCAATAGACGAGAGAATAAAGAAAAGAGAAGACATCTGGGAAGAATTTTACACGATGGCGGCAATAATGAACCAGACCTGGACAGGCACGAACCAGGAGCTCCTCCACTTCGTAACGTCGTTGGCGACCCATAGATACCACCTTATGATATGCGGAAATCACTCTTTCCATAAACTGGATGAAAACTGTGCGAGTATTTTAAATGAAAACTCGTACGAATCGGATAAACTTCTGCACAATCTAAGTGACAATGAGTATTTATAGTTTATACTTTGCACAAATTATGTATGTTTTGTGGCCACTTTGGCTGCAATAGATTTCTCTTCCTCTTCTTAATAACATTTCTCAGACATTTGTTAATTGTAATGAGTTGCCCGGCTCCATGGCTAAATGGTTAGCGGGCTGGCCTTTGGTCACAGGGGTCTCGGATTCGATTCCCGGCAGGGTGGGGAATTTTAACCTTAATTGTTTAATTTCGCTGGCACGGGGGCTGGGTGTACAACGAATGTTTCGTCTTCATCATCACTTCATCCTCATCACGACGCGCAGGTCTCCTACGGGGGTCAAATAGAAAGACCTGCACCTGGCGAGCCGAACCCGTCCTGGGATATCCCGGCGCTAAAAGCCACACGCCATTTCATTTACCGAAAAACCATATGAAAAAACTACAAACGTATAATTTGTGTAAGAAGTACATCTGATAATTATCAGATCTCTGTAAATTAATTAATCATTTTCTTCCTCAGCACTGCAATTCCATTTGTTCGTAAAAAAAGCATGATGATGATCTTAGGTCAATTTCCAATACCTCTTAGGTAAGCAATTTAGAAAAAGCAGCTTGGATAACAGTTTATTTAATCGGGATCTCTTTTCCGTGATGGTGTTACCGACCTGTGAAAACAATCTCTATCCTGGGACAGAGGTCGCTAAAATGTTCAAGTATTGCCTAGCTAACGTGTAAAGCTATGCCTACAAGATATGTACGATGAATGAGTTGTGATGTTAACACTGTATTTACCGAAGTGAATTTAGAAATGAAAATTCAAATTTCGTAACTGTAGCATTCAAATATTGAAAGGGTCTGAAAAAGAATCAAATCGTAGATAAAAGTATTAAATTAAGCAGAAATATATATATATTGGGCACAAAATATCGATTTAACTTCTCTCTACAGAATGGAGTTTATCCCTCAGAGTGGAAGCGTGCCAATGTACGTCCTGTGCCCAAAAAGAAAATACCAACAGTCTGTAGTGATTTTAGGCCTATCAACATCCTCTGTGCACTTAGTAAGGCACTAGAAAAAATTGTTCATGAGCAGATATGTGAATATTTGTCTAAATACAACATTCTAAATCCCTACCAATCTGGCTTCAAGAAGGGCCATAGTACTACTACTGCTCTTCTGAAGGTTACAGATGATATACGCGCGGCCACCGATAAGAGGCAGCTTACTATCTTATGTCTCTTTGATTTCTCTAAGGCATTTGACTCTGTTAATCATGAGTTGTTTCTTGCTAAGCTGAAGTCAATTGGCTTCTCCCAGAGTGCTCTGTCGTGGTTTGAATCATATCTGTCAAATAGATCACAAAGAGTCACGTTCGTTGACGGTCGATTCTCTAGCTGGGAATCAGTAAACTGTGGCGTACCACAAGGATCAGTCCTCGGTCCTTTATGTTTTTCTATTTATATTAATGACATATCTGAAGTCTTTAAAAGCAGCAGCTTTCACATGTATGCGGATGACTTACAAGCTTACTTCCACTTTTGTCCCACTAACGCATCTTCTTCTATAACGCATTTTAACCATGACATCTCTCGATTGATTGAATGGAGCGCAAATCATAACCTCCAATTAAATGTGGCTAAGACCCAGCTTATTTGCATAGGTTACACAAAACTCCTGAAAACTGTTGACCTCAAATCCCTCCCAGCAATAAAAATTCTAGAGACAGATATTCATTATAGTGACACCGTTAACAATCTAGGTCTAATTTTCGACAGAACCTTATCCTGGTCTGATCATACGTCAAATGTAACCCGAAAAGTTGTGTCATCCATGCATATTTTGAAACGTAACGTGTCATGTACACCACCCTTCATGCGAAAACTACTTGTTCAAAGTCTTATATTTCCAATAATTGACTATGGTTCAGTCGTATACATCGACTTATCTGAAACTTTGAACATAAAACTACAGAGGGTACAACACGCATGTGTTCGTTACGTTACAAATGCCAGGCGTGATGAACACATAACACCCTATTACATACAGCTACAATGGTTGAAACTCCATGAACGTCGGGAAATCGCAGTAGCTGTTGCTACGCAGAAAATTCTCAAACTGAAGACACCATCCTACCTTTATAATGCATTTAAACCTATGGAGTCGGTACATAACAGAGATAATAGGTTTACAAAAACCACCCTTCAAATTCCCCTTCATCGTACCACTAAATTTAACAAATCCTTTGTTTGCACTGCATCACGTATCTTTAACGTCTTTAATCTTCACCGTTTCGCAAGTAACACTAACTGTACCCAACTAAAGCAGTTCTTAACATCTATCTTTCTGGAGGAGTACGCAAGAGGCTGAGATCAGGCATTCTTGTGTCGAACAATCAGGAATATGTATATTTCGAAGAAAATTGTTTCTCTGCTTTAGCTTTATATTCTTTAAACCCATGTAGTCCAAAATAACAGAAGGGCTTAATGATTTACTTTCTTACTTATTATATAATGTATGTCTTAACCTTACTGGATTTGGTATCTGTATTTTCATTTTTTTAAGTTTCTTGTTTAGTTTAATACTTTAATATTATAAAAATGTAGTTACTGTTTTCATAAATCTGCATTGTATTATAAGAAGACGCTGCATAAAGGGGCTTTTCAGTCTCAGTGGCATGTAAATCATGATCAATAAATTCAAATTCAATTCAAATTCGACGAACAGCATAGCAGGCCTATGTAGCCCGGGGATGCACGATTTGCTCTGCTCTTCGATGATATGATCACATCCGCCTTATCGATTCGATAACGGCACACTGGTGGTAGGCTGAAGTTGAAAGACTCGAAGAAACGTTTATCTTCAATACATAACAATGTTATGTGTTTACGTCCCAATATCTACTTTTACGGTTTTCGGAGACGCCGAGGTGCCGGAACATAGCTCCTTGACTTGTATAACCTGTCTTACGCACGATGCCTAGCGCCAGTATGCCAGCATGCATTTAATCCTGGTGACAGCAGGTTGGATTGGCATATCTCAACACACGATTCTGGCCCTTTTTACGTTCAATATACACAAACGAACGCGAAAATGAAAAATTCGGCTTCGAGGTACAGTTGGAACCTTCCTTCCATCCATGTTAATAATTTCCGATCTCTGAGTACCGTACATTTGGCTAGACATCGTACACAGAAACACTTCCTTTTACTATTATAGGAAATAGAAACAAGATAGATCACAAGGTGAATCTCGTGGCTGTACTCAGCTCGGTCTTTCTCGGTCACTCTGGCTACGTTCTCTATACCTAAACAGTGAATGGCATAGGAGAAAGGAATATTCGCCACACGGACATCTTTTCCCTTTCCGATAGCTTACAACACTAGAACAGTCACGTAGCATATCATCGCTCACAATCCATAGCGCAGACAACCTGTGCACGCTTCAGTGGCTCCTTCCACAGGACATCAATCTGCTGAGCAGTCCGTTTCCTAAAGAGACGTAAGGAATGGTATCGAGAGCTTATGACGGATCACTTTCAGCAGGCCAAAGGCGGCGAAGGATATTCCTCATTTCCGGCCCATTGTGTGCTATTGATGGATCATTGTCGGGTTCGTTCGCTTGGAATTTATACTGATTTTACAATCTAACGTTCGCCTCTCTTAATCGATAGTCGTTTAAGACTCAGCTACGTTGCCAAATGAGGAGAAATATTAGTGATAGTGTTCTGATATATTATTCACCTTCTACAGCTCTTTCCCACACATGTGTGGTCGTGGATGCGAACTATGTTGCAAATATGGGTTTGCTTTTTTTCTTCATTTCTTTACGTCGCAAACAGGGGTTTGGCCCTGTCTTACGGCTGTATGCCCTTCCTGACTCCAATACTACAGAGGAGTTCAGAAAAATGTAGACACTCTTTGATAGTAAATATGAATGGAACAAAACGACATAGGGTTATAATTTGATGTGTTCAAAGTGACCCCCATGAGCAGCCAAACAGCGTCCATGCTGCTGATTGTCTGTCAGTGTTGCCGGTGTGACAGGACGCCTCGACGGTTTCTCGTAGCTCGTTCAGTGTGGCTGGCTTCTGTAGATAAACTTCATTTCTCAAGGTACCCTCGGCTTCAAATTTATCCCGAATGCGATAAATCGTTGTACGTGTTGGTGGCTGAGTTTCGTACAGATTTCGCCATTGCAGTTGTACCTCCATCATGTTTTCGTACTTCAGTACCACTAGGTCTACAACACGTAGTTGCGTTGCTCAAACGATAATGTTACTTCATTCATTGCTGCACTGTCATCCGCTGGAAAACGCGAGCCAAGATTATCGCACCATTCACGTGACCTTCATCATCTGTTGAGAAAACAATGGTCTACGCTATCGTGCAAGAATCGCAACGATATGTCATTTTGTTCCCAACATGAAGGGGATACTGAGCCGCCTATCTTACCAACGTTAAATTTGTTTAATTCGTATTTCGTTTCCTCAGAATCTAATAAAGTTATGAAAAATGGAATGTGTGTCACATTGTACTCACAACTTACAGTCAAGAAATTGAATTCCTTTTTCTTAAATAATCAGCCAAATCCCAAACAGTTATATTTAAATAAGAAAATCCCTTCGTTAAAATGTTAACCAATATGAGACAAATTCATGACGAAAATTACACAGCTCTCTGATAAGTAGTCACCTAGAAAAAAAGAACATACATTAAAAAACATTGGAAACTGAGAAAACTGCCGTTAAAACTTTCCCTACACGTGTTCATATTTCAGTGCATCCCTGCCCCATGTGAGAGAGAATCTGGATCTTTCTGTGATTCATACAGGTCTTCTAGCTTCCGTTTAGCCTTGTCCTTGGATTGCCTAGCTTTTTCCTGCACTTCCTGAGCCAGTCTTTCTGCTTTTCGTAGTCTTTCTCGGTCCAACTCCTTCATGGAATTCACACAATTCCTTCCTATTTTCAGTCCTAACTCCTGTAATACCGGCCATTTAGTAATGTTTCATTCTTTTCTCAAAAACACGACTACTTCTTGGCAATTTGAACTTGAGTTACTGAATATTCACAGCTGATTAAGTCGAAACACATCAAAGTAAGCAATGTAATAATGGTAATGCATGTCATGGAATACACAAGGAATAAACAAAAGACAATCAAAAATAATGTCGAATGTACTCTTGATTGCAAAAAGTCCCTACATCCTAGCCTTCATAATCGCGGAGTTATGGCAATGTAATAATTCAACTCGGATTCGCAGCCATTACTGACGATTTTCTCATTGTTAGCGTAGGTGTAAATTAAAATTGTGGCAACTTTTAATGGTTAAACTATAACGATTGTACATAATTTTAAAGAGCAGACCTCAGAGATTTACAAAATATAAAAATATAAAAAATGGTGTTTGTGACAATTTTAACCGCTCCATATCCCCTTCTATCAGAGCGTGCCTACATTTTTCTGGACCCCTCTGTACATAGAGGGATTTAATTATGTAGCGTGTGCCCTGAAAATGAAGGGAAAGTGTTGGGACAAAGACAAATACCCAAGTCCCGAGCCAGAATAATTAATCAAATGCGATTGAAATCACCGAACCGGCCGGGAGCGAACCCGGGACTCTCTGGACCGAAGACCTCGACGCTGACAATTCAGCCAAGGTGATAGGTAAGATGTTCTGTACGGGGCAAATCAGCTAAACCGTTCACTTAGAGTCACGCCTATTGAACTAACTTCACAGCACTATCACACTGTGGGCCTCATGACGCCTGTTCGGACCGATGGCCTGCAGATTACGAGATAATGCATGGTCAGAACAACAAATACTCTTGGCCGTTATTGTTGGTGGTGATCGTTGTTTAAAGGGGAAGTACGACTGAGCAACAATCCTCTCGTAACACTAATCAGAAAGGAGAAAGAAAGGTTTGACTTTTATTTTGCAAATTGCTTTACGTTGCACCAACGCAGATAATTCTTACGGCGACGATGGTATAGGAAAGGGCTAGGAGTGGGAAGGAAGCGACCGTAGCCTAAATTAAGACAGCCCCAGCCTATGCCTGTTGTGAAAATGGGAAAACTCTCTTCGGGGCTGTCGACAGTGGGGTTCGAACCCACTATCTCCCGTATGCAAGCTGAAAAGAAGATGTCGAATCCTTCCAAGAATTAAGATATCGACCAAACAAATACAAGAACCACAAGGACGTGAAAGTGAAATACTCCCTGGACCTCGAAAGCTAATTCTGTACGGTCGGGAAATAACAAGTTGGCTAAGGGAGATAACACAGGAATCATGGAAGTGAGGAGCCAGTAAGTGTAGCAATTCCCAACTCAGCTAGGGGTAATGTACTCCCCAGGCACGCTCCGAATTTTAGAGCTCTTGGTCCCTTTTTTCAGATGTGTCTTACGACAGGCCTCCTGTGTGTGGGGCGGTAGAATAACACCCACAGTATCGCCTGCATGTCGTAAGAGATGACTTAAAGGGGCCGCAGGGGTCTGAACATGGGAGCTTGGTTTAGTGACCACTGGGCCCTTTGCTGCTGGGCCCTGGCATTGCTTACATTTACTTATGCCAGGCTCCTCACTTTCATTTATTACATCCGACCTCCCTTCATCAATTATTGTTCTTTTACGATCCCGATGGCCCTTAATGGTCCTTGTCTTCCTTTGCCCGATACCTTCATTTTTCGAAGTGTCGGACCCCTTCCAATTTTTCTCTCTGATTACAGGATGGTTGCTTATTTGTACTTCCTCTTAAAACAATAATCACTACCACCACCACCTACTGCGGATCTATTCAGCCGCCCCCACCAACATGATCGTTTTTCTTAGCTTTGTTTTTGCTATTTGCTTTACGTCGCACTGACACAGTTAGGTCTTATGGCGACGATAGGACAGGAAAGGCCTAGGAATGCGAAGGAAGCGGCCGTGCCCTTAATTAAGCTACAGCCCCAGCATTTGCCTGGTGTGAAAATGAGAAACCACGGAAAATCATCTTCAGGGCTGCCGACAGTGGGGTTCGAATCCACTATCTCCCGGAACCGAGCTCACAGCTGCGCGCTCCTAACCGCATGGCCAGCTCGCCCGGTCTTAGCTTTCTACACGGGACCCGCTATGTCCCCGTAATATAGCTTCTCAAATGTTGTCATGTAGGCTCTCGAATCTCGAAACAGCCAAATAATTTGTTTTATTTTTTTATTTTTTTATACGAGCTGGTGACATTGAAATCTTCCTTCTGTTAGGATATTAGAACTTAGGACCCAAACATACTGTATAATACGTAATTTATCCATGGAGATGGAGATACAAATATGTAAGTAAGGCTCGCTTTATCTTCATACTAGCTGATGTACCCGTGCTTCGCTGCGGGATTCTCAGAAGGACTGCCTTTGTGGTTTTCTAACTGAAGTCAACACAGGTCATTACAAAAACGACAGTAGGAATGTAGCGATTAAAATCAATGTTATGATATAAATTACTCGATCCAGTGAAAAACCGCACATCATCTCACTTTAACCTTTTACTGCATACTGTTGCCCTCAGGCAACATACAACTTTTCACCTGTATAAATGGAAATATATTGTGGACAGAGGTAGTTTTACGGCACACCTTCAACTGTACAGTCATTTAAAGACATATACCAGTGATGCCTTGTTTTGTTTACATAACATAAGACAAAACAGCCCTACAAACAAAGGTACTCCTTCCACCCCGTCAGCATCCACGCGTACCAACCACCGTTTATTTTCCGTGGGCCCTCCCCATCACATTACCACAGGCTTCAGGCTCCAGGAATAATTAATGAACAAGGGGAGTGTGTATGTGAGGATCTTCAAAAGGCAGAAGTATTCAGTCAGCAGTATGTAAAGATTGTTGGTTACAAGGATAATGTCGAGATAGAGGAGGAGACTAAGGCCAAAGAAGTAATAAAATTTACATATGATAACAATGACATTTACAATCAGATACAAAAGTTGAAAACTAGAAAAGCGGCTGGAATTGATCAGATTTCTGGGGATATACTAAAGACAATGGGTTGGGATATAGTACCATATCTGAAGTACTTATTTGATTATTGTTTGGTCGGAGGAGCTATACCAGATGAATGGAGAGTTGCTATAGTAGCCCTGTGTATAAAGGAAAGGGTGATAGACATAAAGCTGAAAATTACAGGCCAGTAAGTTTGACATGCATTGTATGTAAGCTTTGAGAAGGCATTCATTCTGATTATATTAGACATGGTTGTGAAATTAATAACTGGTTTGATAGAAGGCAATTCGGTTTCAGGAAAGGTTATTCCACTGAAGCTCAACTTGTAGGATTCCAGCAAGATATAGCAGATATCTTGGATTCTGGAGGTCAAATGGACTGTATCGCGATTGACTTGTCTAAAGCATTTGATAGGGTGGATCATGGGAGACTACTGGCAAAAATGAGTGCAATTGGACTAGACAAAAGAGTGACTGAATGGATTGCTATATTTCTAGAAAATAGATCTCAGAGAATTAGAGTAGGTGAAGCTTTATCTGACCCTGTAATAATTAAGAGGGGAATTCCTCAAGGCAGTATTATCGGACCTTTATGTTTTCTTATATATGTAAATGATATGAGTAAAGGAGTGGAATCGGAGGTAAGGCTTTTTGCGGATAATGTTATTCTCTATAGAGTGATAAATAAGTTACAAGATTGTGAGCAACTGCAACGTGACCTCGAAAATGTTGTGAGATGGACAGCAGGCAATGGTATGTTGATAAACGGGGTTAAAAGTCAGGTTGTGAGTTTCACAAATAGGAAAAGTCCTCTCAGTTTTAATTACTGCGTTGATGGGGTGAAAGTTCCTATTGGGGATCATTGTAAGTATCTAGGTGTTACTATAAAGAAAGATCTTCATTGGGGTAATCACATAAATGGGATTGTAAATAAAGGGTACAGATCTCTGCACATGGTTATGAGGGTGTTTAGGGGTTGTAGTAAGGATGTAAAGGAGAGAGCATATAAGTCTCTGGTAAGACCCCAACTAGAGTATGGTTCCAGTGTATGGGACCCTCACCAGGATTACCTGATTCAAGAACTGGAAAAAATCCAAAGAAAAGCAGCTCGATTTGTTCTGGGTGATTTCCGACAAAAGAGTAGCGTTACAAAAATGTTGCAATGTTTGGGTTGGGAAGAATTGAGAGAAAGAAGAAGAACTGCTCGACTCAGTGGTATGTTCCGAGCTGTCAGCGGAGAGATGGCGTGGAATGACATTAGTAGACGAATAAGTTTGAATGGCGTTTATAAAAGTAGGAAAGATCACAATATGAAGATGAAGTTGGAATTCAAGAGGACAAACTGGGGCAAATATTCATTTATAGGAAGGGGAGTTAGGGACTGGAATAACTTACCAAGGGAGATGTTCAATAAATTTCCAATTTCTTTGAAATCATTTAGGAAAAGGCTAGGAAAGCAACAGATAGGGAATCTGCCACCTGGGCGACTGCCCTAAATACAGATCAGTATTGATTGTACTATTTAATGTTAAAAGCTTAGCGTGAAATCGTGAAAAATCGTATATATACCCCGTTATGTCAATCCACATCACATACGAGTGTTAAGCTATTAGCAGTAATAATTCATGCAGTAAAGGGCTAATGAACAGTACTACGGTGCCGATCTAACAGTCCAAAGTCCCAGTGCTGGAATGACCAGGCCACAGATTGCCTTGAACACACCTCTGCCATTATTTATCTAAATGTGCACACTGCTCATTCAAGTCAGTGCCACAGAATAGGGACTGAATAGCTCGAATGCTGTGATGAACCAGTGTGTTACGTACCAGTAGTATCAGAACATTTATGAACCAGAGGAATGGCATGCCAAAGACGAAAGTTATCTACCTCCCCAGCTACTTCCCGCCAATATTCAGGCAGGCTGTTATACTCGGTACGATCGGGCGAGTTGACGGTGCGGTTAGAGGCGCACAGCTGTGAGCTTGCATTCGGGAAATGGTGGGTTCGAACCCCACTGTTGGCAGTCCTGAAGATGGATTTCCGTGGTTTCTCATTTTCACACCAGGCAAATGCAGGGGCTGTACCTTAATTAAGTCCACGGTCGCTTCCTTCCCACTCCTAGACCTTTCCTATCCCATCGTCGCCATAAGACCTATGTGTGTCGGTGCGACGTAAAGCAAATTTAAAAACATACTCGGTGCGCAACAGTAATCCCATCTATCGGCTATGAGTGGCAACAGAAAGCACAAAGCACATCACAACAAACAGTGGTCAATGTAATGTAAATGTTGATCAATCAATCTCTTAATGACAGAAATGTTTGAAAATTAAATTTTAGCTCTTCCCCTAAACTACCATTTCTCTCAGCGTGAATAAAAGTATTTATGGCCTAGATAGTAGCGACTTGATCCCAGACTTTGCATACCGATTTTTATTCAATTCTCTTTAGCCGTTTCCTAGTGATGCGAGTACAGACAGACAGACAGACAGACAGACAGACAGACAGACAGACAGGCAGACAGACAGACAGACAGACAGACAGACAGACAGACAGACAGACAGACAGACAGACAGACAGACAGACAGACAGACAGACAGAAATTATGGAAAATTAAAAAGTGCATTTCCTTACTACTCTGGACACGACCGATACAGAAATACCATCCTTTTTAAATTCTAAGCAATGTACAAACAAAACTCTTATTTTATATATAGAGATATATCTATAGGCCTACATATAAAATCCCTATTCTGTCCGTCATTCACAGCGATGCTAAAAAAAAAAAGAGAGAATATTTAACAGCTGAAATTTGTATCAGTTATAGAACATTACATCTTATTTATAAGAAAAATACATGAACCTCTGAAGACCACAACTTTTGTACTTAAAAAAAAAAAAAAAATGTTTCCTACCGTAAAGTGACTATCACGCCATGATGATGTATGGCACACAGCTGTATCTATCGGCATGAGCCAGAACTACGTAGCCTTCATCCTGATACGGCCGACTAAATCTCTCGCTCGCTCCTTATGCCGGCCTTGACAACGGCCTGTGCATTCATAAAATGGATCACAACTTTGGAAAATAAATAAATAAATAAATAAATAAATAAAAATGCCCGCCTCTGTGGTGTAGTGGTTAGTGTGATTAGCTGCCACCCCAGTGAGGCCCGGGTTCGATTCCCATCTCAGGCATCCTCGAAGTGATTTTCCGTGGTTTCCAACTTCTCTACGCAAATGCCGGGGTGGTATTTAAAGGCCAACACCAATTTCTACCCTCTTCCTTGTCTATCCTCTCCAATCTTCCCATCTCCCCACAAGGGCCCTGTTCAGGATAGCAGGTGCGACCGCTTGGGCGAGCTACTCGTCCTCCTTCCTTGTTGTATCCCCCGACCGAATGTCTCACGCTCCAAGACACTGCCCTTGCGGCGGTACAAGTGGGATCCCTCGCTGAGTCCGAGGGAAAAACCAACCCTGGAGGATAAACGGATTAAGAAGGAGAAAAAGAAGAAAAATGCCGGGCTGAGTGACTCAGACGGTTGAGGCGCTTGTCTGCTGACCCCAACTTGGCAGGTTCGATCTGACTCAGTCCGGTGGCATTTGAAGGTGCTCAAATACGTCAGCCTCATGTCGGCAGATCTACTCGCACGTGAAAGAACTCCTGCAGTATTAAATTTCGGCACTTCGGCGACTCCATAAACCGCAAGACTAATTAGTGGGACGCGAAAACAAGCAGCATTATTATTATATGATTCGTGAGAATTAATCCAAATGTAACCAATACACCCGTCCATGGACGGCAAGGAAGTTTGCGGATTCTAGGGGACCTGGGCTGCCACGTTCACAGAGAAAGTCGGAGTTCTCTGGCAAACCACCATTAAAGAAACCCAAATACAACCGGGCCTTCAATTACTACAACCAGGCAAACTACATACCTTGACATTAGAACTAGATCGACAAAGGATACAGACACTAGCTCTTCAGGAAACATGCCTTACAGATGAAAGCATATTAGACTATGATAATTACTGCATTTTCAAAACTGAAGCAGACAAACGAGTAGGAAGAGGTGGCACCCTGCCCGTGTGGGGTAACCCCTGCCTGTCGTAAGAGGCGACTAAAAGGAGCCCCAGGGGCTCTGAAATTTAGAGCGTGGGTTAGCGACCACGGGACCCTTAGCTGAGTCCTGGCATTGCTTCCACTTACAGTAGGCCTACTTGTGCCAGGCTCCTCACTTTCATCTATCCTATCCAACCTCCCTTCGTCAACTCTTGTTTTTTTCGACCCCGACATTATTAGGTTTCCGAGTGCTAGGGAGTGTTTAATTTTCACGCCCTTCGTGGCCCTTGTCTTTCTTTGGCCGATACCTTCATTTTTCAAAGTATCGGAACCCTTCCATTGATCTCTGTGATTAGTGTTAATAGAGGATGGTTGCCCAGTTGTACTTCCTCTTAAAACAATAATCACCATCACTACCAGGTGGCATCCCTCTCTTGGATATAGCTTTAGTAGTTCACAAAAGCATAGCTGATTCGATAAAAGAAGTCACTCCCATCAGTAATAGAGTAAAGAGTAATGACTATGCGAGTACAATGTGTGAACGAAAAATACAAACTAATTAATGTACATCCCCCTCGATAATTGAACATAAGAAGGACTTGCAGAAGGTAGAACAATTCTGGTCTAAACTCGAAAAAATCTTGGCAACAGTCTCCAGAGAAGGCACAAAGATATTACTAGGTGATCTCAATGCACAGACTGGTAGGAAAAAGAACACCAAAAGGCCATAGGCAAATACCCAGCTTATAAATCCACCAACAAGAATGGCATGAGACTTATTGAACTGTGTCAACAGAACAACCTGAAGATAATGTCCACCTCTCTGAGGAAGCATCGTCGAAAACAGAAGACCTGGGGATCACCTTTACAATCTCTTGGGGAATATGACATCGACCATGTGACCATCACACATCCTTTACAGAAAGAAATTCGTGATGTGCAAGTTCGAATAGGAGCTAATATTGATTCTGACCTATTTAGTGCGTATCAAAGTTAAATTTACCTCGAAAAGAATCCACTACAAGAAATTTCATCTTCAGAAGTTCGACACGAAAAAGATAAAGGAAACTAACATAAAAGAAGAATGGGAAAAGGAAAAGGTGGACACCTGGCAAGAGTTCCATGACAAGATCATTTTTTTCTTATTATTTTCTTACCGCTTTTCTCACACCTGTGGAGTCGCGGGTGCGAACTGCGTAGCACATGTGGATTTGGCCCGGTTTTACGGTCGGATGCCCTTCCTGACGCAACCCTATATGGAGCGATGTAGTCACTCTTGCGTGTTTCTGTGGTGGTTGGTAGTTTAGTGTGTTGTCTGAATATGAAGAGGAAAGTGTTGGAACAAACACAAACACCCAGTCCTCGGACCAGAAGAATTAATCGGAGGCGATTAAAATCCCCGACCAGGCCGGGAATCGTACCCGGGACCCTCTGAACCGAAGGCCTCAACGCTGACCGTACAGCCAATGAGTCGGACTTCCATCACAAGATCATTAAGAGAGATAAAGAGACTACTCCATTGAAGATGAATACGAAACACCCATGGTGGAACTCTGTATAAGAAGCACTGCAAAAGCGACAGAGAACTTTTCAGAAATATAACTGTAAGAAGTCACTCGAGATTCAACAACACTATCTTCAGACAAGGAAGGAAATGTCAAATGTAATCAGACAAACAAAAAGGAAATACATGAAGGACCAATTGGAATCTATAGAAAAAGATTCCCATTTTCACACCAGGCAAATGCTGGGGCTGTACCTTAATTAAGGCCACGGCCGCTTCCTTCCAACTCCTAGGCCTTTCCTATCCCATCGTCGCCATAAGACCTATCTGTGTCGGTGCGACGTAAAGCCCCTAGCAACAAAAAAAAAAAAAAAGATTTCCAAGATCACAATATGCGATACTTCTACAGCACTTTCACAGGTAGAATCCGAGGACACTCCCCAAACAATTTATGCTTCCTAAAACAAGACGGAAAACTCGTGTTGTGTAACCAGGATAATTGTCAGACTCAAACATAACAGGGGTCTGGTGAAGATGGCACAGTTGCAGAACTCTTAATGGACATAGGCCCAAAGGAAAAGCTACCTGAAGAGTGGATATGTGTACTTATCCATCCGTTACACAAGAAAGGTGACAGAACGGATATAAATAACTACAGAGGGATTTCTCTCGTTGAAGTCACCTACAAGATTCTCTACGCGTGTCTTCTTCAAAAAGTATAAGAACAGCTTGAACACAAAATTGGAGAATATCTAGCCGGTTTCCGACTTGGGCGGTCCTGTATTGAACAAATTTTTAACTTGAAGGCGATATTGAAATACAGAGCAACCCGAAGCTCTCCGATTATTTGTAGTTAAGTCGGCTTCAAGAAAGCGTACGATTCGGTCGATCGACAGTCTCTCTTTAGCATTTTAGAAGAACAAGGACTTAATCCAAAAACATTAAGACTCATCAAGGAAACACTCACGGACATGAAGTCAAAAGTGAAATTCATGGGTGAAGTAGGGAAGCCCTTTTCGACTAAGACCAGCGTGCGACAGGGTGACGGATTGTCAACACTGCTTTCCAACCTTGTTCTAGATAAAGCCCTTCGAGAATGGGAGAAGGAATTGAAAGCTCAGAAACATTGGAAACCTATTCAACTTGGACGAAGGATAAAGATCAGTTGTTTAGCTTTCGCGACCTAACGATACTAACAGACAGTGACATTTCAGCTATCAAACAGATTGGAGTCCTCAAGGAATGAGCTGATAAAACTGGACTACGAATCTCATTCGATAAGACCAAGTTTATTTGCACTAAATTCGACATTCGGAAATTACAAACAAAATATGGGCAGATCAAGTGAGTTCCATACTTTAAATATCTCGGGGAGATCCTAGAAGCAACATGGTTGGAAAAGGAAGCAGAGAAAATACGGTTACAAAAACTTAAAAGAGCCTATTGGAGAACCCGTGACATCTACAACAAGAAATGCATGTCCATACATACAAAAATCAAACATTATAATACGGTGATTAAACCTGAAGTGCTGAATGCAAGTGAAATCTTGGTACTAATAATAAAGGTGATCTGAAAAACACCTTGAAGGAGGAAAGGGAGATCTTGAGGAAAATTCTGGGCCCAGAGAAAAAAGAAGAAGGGTGTAGACTCAAATCACGCAAAGCTACTGAAAGACTGTCCAACCTTGCCGCAGACATCAGGAAACGAAGACTGAAATTCTATGGACACTGTCACAGACTACCGTGTTCAAGCCTAACCCACAAGATTTTGACATATACTGAAAAACTGAAGAATGTACCATGGATACAAGATGTTAAAAATTATCTGGAAAAGGGCCAGATAGAACCATCAGAAATACTGGACAGAAACATTTACCGTCGCAAGATAAGTAGATGCGTAGTAAAGCCAGAGAATGAAATTCCTAAAACATCGGGGCCTAAGTGGTCAGAGGTAAGAAAACAGGCTCACAGTGCAATATGGTCTGTCAGAAAGGCGAATCATAAATGTAATGCGTGATCCAACAGGGTCCATACGAAAATAATAATAATAATAATAATAATAATAATAATAATAATAATAATAATAATAATAATAATAATAATAATAATAATAATAATAATAATAATAATAATAATAATAATAATGCCCGCCTGGGTGCCATGGTCGTTAAGGCGTGAAGTCTATATGGTCTGATACCGTGGTTAGCCGGTTCGAATCCCTTTGGTCGAAAATATCCTCATGATCATAATGTTGGCCGGTGGGGTAGGAGAAGTGGAAGTATACAATTTCTAGTCACTGGAGTGCATGCCAGAAGCCTGGACTCAACTCCAAACCTATCCCTAGAGTTCATTGTGGAGTCAGGTCCTATGACGCTGTTGGTGGTGATTTGTCCGTCAGATGGGGACGTTAAGCCACCAACAGAACACTTGGTGCTATTCGACAGGAGTAGGCTATGTGCCGGCACTAGAATTCGCCCTATTCTTTCCTACTATCATATATCACAACATTCATTTCATCTCATTAACTCCTCTGGTGTCCGGCTCCATGGCTAAATGGTTAGCGTGCTGGCCTTTGGCCACAGGGGTCCCGGGTTCGATTCCCGGCAGGGTCGGGAATTTTAACCATCATTGGTTAATTTCGCTGGCAAGGGGGCTGGGTGTATGTGTTGTCTTCATCATAATTTCATCCTCATCTCGACGCGCAGGTTGCCTACGGGAGTCAATTCAAAAGGCCTGCACCTGGCGAGCCGAACATGTCCTCGGACACTCCCGGCACTAAAAAGCCATACGCCATTTCATTTTTTACTCCTCTGGTGAGGCTGACGTCGGGAAGAGCATCCGGTCGTAAACATTTATCTCACTTCATACGTGACCGAGTAGAGAAAGGAACCGACGGCTGAAGATATAATAATAATAATAATAATAATAATAATAATAATAATAATAATAATAATAATAATAATAATTGTTACGGGGTTACCCGTGGAGCAGAAAGAGGTTAAGGAAGGTGCGAGCAGGAATGGGTCTAACTACAAAATCAAATTTAATTTAAAACTCAAACTGAAGGTTATATTTTCAGAATTTCAAACTGAACAATTTTTCATCATTAAAAATGAAACAACAAGTACAGTTATAATCATAAACAAGTCTAGGAAAAGGCAAGATTAGTGGTCTTAACAAATCTTGGGCTTCAAGCCCTCGCTTTACATTTCCTGAGCTCCTAGCTCAAATTTACAAAAGAGCACAAATTTATACAAGGGCAGAAATCCCCTAATTCAAAGAGCACTTGCTCCCAAAAATTACAACATCTAGCCTTCAAGAGGCATTCATAAATCTTACAAAACTTCGAAAAAAGAGCGAACAGACTCTCAGTTACATAGTTAACGATTCGGACCTTTCCCTCGGGTTAAACTGCGGAAGTAGCTACAACAAGAAAGATGGAATTATGTGGCCATACCTGGTGGCAGTTCTAGCTGCCGACGAAAAGGCCACCCGCCTCCTGCTTTGACACACACACACGGTAACATGACGATCAATTGGCCAAGAAACGTGAAAATCCGCAGTTTATAAACCCTCAGGGAAGGTTCGAGACCATTCAAGGTTAAACTAGCTACACCCTCTCAAGTTTTTTGGTTAATTTCAAAGTTACACTCAGAATCGAAGAAGAAGCCGGTGATAGGTGAAAATTAATTACAGAAATTAGGGATTGGCTAGATTCAAAACTGGCGGAAATAAAAAGGAAATATTGCCAACCCAAAAATAAATGAACATCAATCAGTAAAAAAAACCTTATGAATACAAAACTTCTTTGAATTATAAGTTCTTACACCTCGCACCAGGGTGCATGATCATCGTTTTTAGTAGTGTCATCTGAGAAAGAATGTCCAAACTTCTTGATGGATAGCAAACAAAACTAGTAGAAATTCAGTCAGTTCAGGAAACTTCACAATAACAATATTACTCGATATTTAGGTGGTGACATCTTCTGATAGATCCAAGTTGGTGTAGTTTCAGTTCCACAGTTTCACCAATAGAGGAGTTCATTTAGGCGTTAATTTTAAATGCACGGCATTGAGGTGTACCTCCCGGTACAATAATAATAATAATAATAATAATAATAATAATAATAATAATAATAATAATAATAATAATAATAATCCCTGTAAAACATGGTGAAGCTCGAGTGAATAAGTCTTCATCAAAAGTCAGCTCCAGAACTCACAAGCCAGTGTTCCAATGGATTTTAAACAAGCATAAAAAGCGAACATTCCAGTTCATTTTTTGAAGGTAGGCTTTACGTAAATCAACATAACTATTGGCAGAGGTGGACGGTAAAGTAATCCATACCCTGTGTGTGTCATGCGATGTGGTCATTACTTGTGAAGTGTTCGTGTACCAGGACGGCATGCCGTGCCCTGATAACGTCATTACAGTTGTGTACACTCAGACTCGCTGTTAACAAGACGACAAAAGAGGTGACGGCAGGAATAAGTCACCAGTTTAACCCAACCTGCGTTCTAAGACACGAAATGGAAAGTTTCTCTGTTTACCTGCTTCCACCTTTCATTTCTACTCCTTGTAGCCAGGCTGAGTGGCTCAGACTGTTGAGGCGCTTGCCTTCTGATCCCGGCTCAGTCTCAAGGTGTACCCGGGTTCGTGGGACATAGCAAACTGAAAAAAGCTACAAAGTGGTAAGTTTTTGAAGTTCTCTGAGCGAATTTCGACAGAGAGGTAACAGTTCACCAACTTAAGTGCGGTAATAATAGTTTTCTTTGAGATTCCGATTCAATACTATCACTGCCTTCGTAATATACATGCCGTACTGTAGAAAGCGCGCCAAGCACATCAGCTGATCACAGCGAGCAAAGCGAAAGTTACAAATTATACTTGTGAATGTAATGCACGAGGACTGGGAGAATTCTTTGGATAATTGAGACTGTTGAAAGACAGGACTTTATATTTAAGTATATTGCATGTTTTTTCTCATAGCTTAGGTTAGGTATGGTAACTTCACGTGGTGCGTAATATAAATTCAAGGGACGTAATACTTCTCGTGGAATTTATTAATTTAATTGTTACCATATAACACGTTTTTGTGGAAATATAATGTGTTGCAAATTTAATTAATACAGTGTGTGAAAGCTCGCAGTTGCATCAATGCTAACAACTTGTGCGTACCACAGCGAAAATACAACTATACAAGTACATATACACTGATATTTTCATTTTCTTCGTATTGTGACAGGTTACGTTATGAAAAACGAAAATCCCAACCGAAAATATACATGTTACGAAGAATCAAGGAGTATGTTTCACTCATTTTCCCGAGCCGATGATGAGTTCTGCTTTTGACTTTCTTGTCACACAGATTTACAGCAGAGCGTTTTATTGTTGATACAGAACAAGCATAAAAAAGGACAGTAACCAATCGAACCTACATATTATGGTTATTTGTTGAGTTAGTAATGTTGAGTACGCGCTGCCCTTCCTCCCCAAAATTAATGCGAGTAAAAGCAAAACCCAGTCTAAATGATTCTCCTGAATGATTTTAGCATTTTTATGCATAGATTTAAAAATGTGAAAATTAATAATAATAATAATAATAATAATAATAATAATAATAATAATAATATTATTATTATTATTATTATTATTTGCTTTACGTCCCACCAACTACTTTTACGGTCTTCGGAAACGCCGAGGTGCCGGAATTTAGTCCCGCAGGAGTTCTTTTACGTGCCGGTAAATATATCGACACGAGGCTGTCGTATTTGAGCACCTTCAAATACCACCGGACTGAGCCAGGATCGAACCTCCCAAGTTGGGGTCAGAAGGCCAGCGCCTTAACCGTCTGAGCCACTCAGCCCGGCAAAATGTGACAATTAAACTATTGCTCTTACTGTAGATAACATTTAGATGTTGGAAGCAATGCACCTTAATAATTAAGTAATTAATAGACTACTTAAGTAATTATTAAGGAATTATTAATCGGCAATTTCCGTGAATGTGGGAAGTAAGTAACAGATCTTGCTGGTCATTGCATTAATATTTGGGAAAACGTGGTATACCGGTATTCCTAAAGAAGAAATAAATTATACAAATGTTTGTGTGGAAGAAAGGTTCTCAAGAAAGTCTTCGAAGGATAGTGAAAGAAGTGTCAAGAATTAAAAAAGGGAAAGCTACTAGCTACTGTATTTATGGACATCTAGAGTTATTATTATTATTATTATTATTATTATTATTATTATTATTATTATTATTATTATTATAGTACGTTTGTTGTCTCCATATTTATATTAATGCATAATAATTATTTGGTGGATACATTTACGAGTAAAACACTCGAGCTTTGACTGCGTAGATCGCAATTCAAACCTACTTCTCCTAAACTTACATAAACCTGACTCACGATTTACGATGAGATTACAGGTGTTAGTGATCTCAACTGTTATATTATTACAAAATGTGTCAATATTTCATAATTACAAGGTAGAGACGTATCAGGTCTTTGCATTGCACGGGTCGGACGGAGGAAACAGTTCGCCTCTTTGAGTGACGTCATCGGAGCTACAGTACGGCCTGTACATCACGAAGGTAGTGATACTATACAGTGACTATACAGTACAGTAAACCTTTCATCAAATTAACAGTATTACTCATGTAATATAATTATAGATGCAATTAAAAATAATTCAGTGTATGTATGTTGGGAATTCAGCGCGAAGGCGGTTTGATCCTCCACAGCTCCACCAACAGCTGTCATAGATGGCCTAGGCGTCAATGAAGGGGCATACTAGGGAAATGAGGAGTGAGGTAGTTTCCCGTTGCTTTCCTCACCGAGCCAGAAGTTGCTATTACATATCAGTCTACCAAGCCCATTGAAATGCATGCTCAATCCGCTCCTTTTAGTGGTATTTTCACACCGTTCATAACAAGCACCTGCTGCTTAAGGAATGGTATTACTAGCATCGCTCATACCTCGGTCACTTTCATATTGTCAAAACCAAGGATGAGACTGAGACAGATCAATGAAAGTAACAAATTTATCCTAGCCCACACCAGAAGACAAAGCGCAGTGTAAACACTACATCTCGCCAGAAAAGACATTTGACAAAACACTAAGAAACTAACAGATACTACAGAGATTGACAGACTGAGGAATGCCCGCGGAAGCGGGTGAATCATACCTCAGTGTCTATGACCTTGGCTAAAATAATACCCGCTACCCTTCCTCATAGCACATGGCTAAAATGGAATTAAAACGCAATATTTTTTTTTCCAGAAAGTGGCCTAATCGCCGCTTCTGCCTCGGCGGCTCCAAAAACTGTAAACATACAGTAGCTAGTGGGACGTAAAACTACTCGTTCAATCCATCAGTATGTCCCTAGCTTGAAAAGGTCTTCCTAAGTGACTAACAAGTGAAATATTTGGGTCGTACGACGCCGATTGCAATGGAACTCGCCAGGATGATTCAAGAGCCGGGCTGAGTACCTCAGACAGTAGACCGCTGGCCTTCCGAGCTTAAAGTTGGCGAGTTCGATTCCTGGTCAGGCGGGTGGTATTTGAAGGTTCTCAAATACGTGAACCTTTACCATCTGTTTAGAGAACTCCTGTGGAACAAAACTCTGGCAACTCCGCATCTTGGAAAACCATGAATTGTTTAAGGGAACCTAAAACCAATAACTTTATTATTAATTTAAGACATTCTAGACCTAATGTTAGTGATCTTCTTTTCTTTACAATTTTTCTTTAAGTCACAGCGACACAGATAGGTCCTTGGCGACGATGGGATAGGAAAGGGTTAGAAGGGGGAAGGAAGCATCCGTGGTCTTAATAAAGGTACAGCCCAAGCATTTGCCTGCATTAAAAATGGGAAACCACGGATACCATATTCAGGTTTGCTGTCAGTAGAGTTCGAACCCACTATCTGCAAGTTCAGAGCTGCGTGACCCAAACTAGGAAACTAGGAAATAAAATAAGCATTTTGAAAAGCTTATCCCAGTCTGAATCATGTTACAGGGCGAGTTGGCCGTGCGGTTAGGGGCGCACAGCTGTGAGCTTGCATCCGGGAGATAGTGGGTTCGAATTCGACTGTCGGCAGCCCTGAAGATGGTTTTCCGTGTTTTACCATTTCACACCAGGAAAATGCTGGGGCTGTACCTTAATTAAGGCCATGGCCGCTTCCTTCCCATTCCTAGGTTTTTCCTGTCTCATCGTCGCCATTAGACCTATCTGTGTCGGTGCGGCGTAAACCACATAGCAAAAAAAAAAAATAATAATAATAAAGAATCATGTTAATTGGTTTGAACTCGAGGATACTCCATCCGTGATATTTGGTTCCTTGGCTGAAGATCAGCATCACGGTTCAAAGGGTTTTATTCTCGATCTGGTCTGCGTATTTATCAAGACCGATTAATTCCCCTGACTAGGTAACTGGGTGTTTGTCTCAACATATCCTTCTTCATATACACCCACAACACTCCACACGACGAACCACCACAGAAACACTCAATAGTAGACACATTCCTTCACATTAGCTTGTCGTCAGGAAGAGCAACCAGCCAGAAAACTGGACCAAGTTGATACGTGTGACGACATTTGGATCCGCGACCCCAACAGGTTGTCGGAAAATTGTCGGAGGAAGAATGATAGAGCAATGATAGGAGTTGTAACATTTTGTGTCTCAAGAGTACTTCAGACTGTACATGTTCTCATGTCACCAAGTTGAGGCGACTGTTCTTGAGCAATATGTAAACCTTACACGTACAGTGGCAACAGAGACGATCCTGCCGGCTAGAGATTTATGGAGAGAGCCATGTTTGTCGCTAATTACACGCTCATGAAGACGCAACAACTTACGCATATGGTTTAGCTTATGGGGTTTACTAATTCCGCGTGCAGTACAAAATTTCCCGTTCACCTTCAGAATGCGGTTGACGAACCACTTCACCTCTATCATCGCACTTGTTGTCCGACTCGTTGGCTGAACGGTCAGTGTACTGGCCTACGGTTCAGAGGGTCCCGGGCTCGATTCCCGCCCGGGTCGGGTTTTTGACCTTAATTGGTTAATTGCAATGGCACGGGGGCTGGGTGTATGTGTTGTCTTCATCATCATTTCATCCTCATCACGACGCGCAGGTCGCCTACGGGTGTCAAATAGAAAGACCTGCACCTGGCGAGCCGAACCCGTCCTGGGATATTCCGGCACTAAAAGCCATACGACATTTAATTTAATTTCATTTCATCGCACATGTTCAGCCATAGCTGGTTGCCGCGATATTCTGCAGATGTTTCATCTGAGCAACCAAACAAAGTTTTGAGTATCGAAGTCGTCCCTTGTCCTAATGCATAATCAGTTCCATTTAGTGGTGTCTAAGCTCTAGGCAGTGAGATATTGCTGACGCCTATGTCACACTCCATTCTCTCTTCAACAACACGAACCAAGTGATAGTGCGTCATAATTCTTATCACCAGGAATCCACTACCCTCCATGGCTTTAATCACCTTCTAGTATAAGGTGTAAAAGTGTAAAGGATACAGATACGAGAGTAACCTTAGGATATCCAACTACTTCTTTTATTAAGATATTAGATATGGCCGACGCCCACTTATCTCTTAATTCCCTTCTGGAGGGTATTTCATCGAATCGTACCTCTTCTGGCTGCGAACCATCTGGCCAAGATTTTCAAAATGGTACTCAACCGTGGGATATTTCGGGGGAGGGGCGAAAATCTGAAGTTTGTTTTACAAAAAATTATAACTTGCAAAAACGGAAAGAACATGTACACTTAAAATAACTTTTAAAATATCTATAAGCATAACATGATTTATTCATTTCACAGTTCTATACCTAATATCACTTGTGCAAACGGAAGTGAACAGACACGTTTACTCATTGTACGAAATAACTCAGCTTTTCGTACACATACGTGAATCAATAACACAATGCTACGCCCACATTGACCTGGAAGATTTTGCGTGTATGGCTGCACTCTTACGGCAACTTAAAAAAATATTGGTATTCGCGCCTTCCTGTGCACCGCCGTCTCAATCAGCGCCTCCTAGAGAACAAGGCCTGGCAATACGAATGAGAGTAGCTGATGACGTATGCTGAAGGAGGCCCATGCCAGTAACTCAGCTTATTGCTGCTTGGTGTATGAGGACGCGTTTCCCTATTATGTGTGTTTTTCATCGATTATATTAATGTTAATCGAGTCTTGTGTGTTAACACTCGCTTAATATTCCTATTAGTGTAAGTTCAGTTAAAGGTGATAGTACTTATAAATTGTTAATATTGATGAATTGTGTTTAAAGTGCCGGCATGGCCACCACGTAAGGTTAGAACTGAGTTTATTTTTAATGGTGCGTTGTGAATTGCGATCACTGTTTTTCAAATTATGAATAACGAAGCCTCAGAAATGCAGTGTTCCAAATTGTAAGTGCAATTATCGCACTGGCCCTAAAGCGAGTGTTTTCTCGTTTCCAACTGACGACTCGGAGAGAGCTAAGTGGCTACGAGCTATTCGCCGAGATGATTTCGTTCCTTCCAAAAATGCAAAGGTAAGTCTTAGTTATTAGTGTATTATATATGATTTCAATCATTCAATCACTTAAGTTGTGGAATGATCCTTGAAATGGAGCCCTGTGTTGTAGGTGTGCGAGCTCCATTTCAAAACTCATGAGGTTGAAAGGACGACCAGCGTGTATGATGAGAGAAATGGGAAATTATTGACTGCACCTTTATCTCATCCAAGGCTTGTGAAAGGTTTGTGGATAGGTCTCTTATATCTTTGCTATTTATGAATGAAATAGTAGATTTTTAGGGTGATTTATGTCTTACTGATTTAAGCATTTGCTGTATTGAATTGACCAGTTATTACATTTAGTTTGGGATGTGCTGAGTATTCACATTACTTCATAGGACTACTGTTGTGGGTATAGTGATATTCTGGGAAAACTTATAGGGCCTACATTATGAAGGCATGTAAGGTATTGGCTTTCAAGTATTCCTTCTGTGCTGGACCCTTAACTGCAAGTGAGGCAGTTCTGTTTATTATATCGCATGAGGGAAAATACCACTTAGTGTGGGTTAATATTTATAGTTCAGGCTAGACAGCAATGTTATTGTGTTTATTGCAATTATGTTAGGTTCTGTATAATTATTATAAGTTCAATGATTTTCTCTGTCTCCTTGTGTGCTATTCATTTTATATTAAAATCAACCAGATATATCTAAGACATGACATGGTCCTGTGAAGGAAGTGGTGCCATGAATTAATAGACGAGCACATTTATATTTAGGCGAATGCATTCTAACTTGGTCTAAACGTTTTAGGAGCTATTCCTTCTCAGTTTCCAAACTTCCCAGAGTACTTGTCTGATACCACATCTGCCCACCGAGAAGCTCCAGACGATAGGCGTTGTCGAGTAGACAATGAAAGTTTGGCCAAGGCTCTTGCTCAAAGTTTAGAGACCTATAAAGCTCATGTCAGTACTGTTTCTTTCAAGAACTTCCATGAATTTAAAGAAAAATTAACTTCAATATCTGTAAAACAAGACTGGAACTGCACTGAAAAGGAACAAATTTAGTAGCTTTATTTTCCATAGTAGTTTCTTTAGATGAGAACACAGTAAGAACACAAGAGCACTTTTATTTTATCATATTTATTGTCAGGAGTTATGTTTTCAGGGAGTGATGTTACATTTGAGAGGGCACCTTTTATGTTAAACAGGTATTTTTTCATTCAACAAATACGGTTCATTACCTTGGTGGCACATATCCTACAAAATCATTAACCATCCTTTCCTTTTGTCTGTGGTAAGCTGAGACTTTCTCATCTTTTTTTAGTACTGTACCGGTTACGACCTGTACATAAGTATTTTTTGAGCATAAGTTACGTTTATTTACCACGCGTAATGTTCCGAGCGCGGATGGTTTGTTTACAAGCAGCGAGGACCAGCTAGCGAAGTGTATGACGACTGTGAGCTGTGACGTAGCCACAGGGGCTAGCTAGGCCGCCCACTCGTCTCAACACGTGTTACCAACCTTGACTGGTATTTTCTGGATTCCACGTCACTTGTTCTAGAGAATTCGATGGAGAAAATTTGAAATTTCTATAATAATTGTGCTAGCGAGTCGAGCGATATGTCATCTTATTTGGGATCACCTAAACGACCCAATGCCCGAGTTTCAAGCAAATCCATCGAGGGATTCGGGAGATATTCAATCAAACAGTATTATGACGTAGACATCCCGGATTGAATAAAAAGGGGACCTACTGTAGCCTATTCACACAGTCTCAGCTGAGTAGTCAGCGAGGACACTCCTGCTGCTACTATCATCGTGGAACTCTGTCATTATACACGTGTGGGAAGACGATTCTTCCAAGTTTGATAAAGTGGACTCATAAAACTTCGAGTGTTTTCTAAGTGTTCAGGAAATGGACTTGTATTATTTCCATGGGTTCGAGACCCGAATTCTTCGAAGTGTTCGCTAAACGGACTTGTATTATTTACGTGTCTTCGAAGTTGGAATTTTTCTAAGTGTTCACTAAATGGACTTGTCTTATTTACGTGTCTTCGAAGCTGGAATTTTTCTAAGTGTTCACTGAATGGACTTGTATTATTTTCATGTGTTCGAGACCAGAACTTTTCTAAGTGTTCATAAAATGGACTTGTGTTTTTTTTTACGTGGAATATTTGCAACTGTTGAGGAACTCATTCTTCTAATAGACAGTGATTGATTAACATTGCTGGTGATGAACTTTAACTTTCCAACGGCTTTGAACAAAGTTAGGATTTTACTTGCATTTACTCAAAGACTTGTACATTTGCCAGTGTTGGTTTAAAAGACTTATAAATTTCGTCAGCGAATTTATTTATGTGAATGGACTTGTGTTTTCGTCAGTGGTCACTCAAAGACTTTATGAGTTTCACCAGTGATTAACTTTAAATATATTCAGACTTCCAAGTGAATGGACTTGTGTTTTTTCGTTCGAGTTTAGGCAAAGACTTGCACCTTCACCAGTAATGAACTCTGAGTTTAACTATAATTCCACAAGAAGGGACTTTTATTTTTCGTTGCCAAACGTTATTCAGAGACGAAGATTTTCCTAGTGATGAACTCTAAAATTATTAATACCACTCATATCATTTTAGGAGTGTTGGAAGTCATGATGTACAATTATCAGGATCTCTGCTTATAAGTAGATCGTCCAAGGTGTTCATGGACTCAGTGCTACTAGTGACCTTGGGAACATCAATCCTCTCAGTCTCATTGGGCTGAGGTAGTACGTGACTATCTACAACATCGCCTGGATCATCGGGGTTCAACCCGGGCCTCAGAGTTCGAGACATCTCTACTCGCCGTCAATCCAGACAGTCCAGCTGCCTCTGTCTGGAGTATCTGGAGTCCCTGGAATCCCTGGAGTCTTCTGGAACGTGCTTCAACCAGCTTGGCTTGGTGAGCTGGAGAATCCAAGCCATACTATTGGAATACGAGGAAGACAGCCCATTTCTACTTAGAGGTGATGTGCAAACTCATGACTTATTTGAATAAACTCATATACAATCAGAGTCAAAGTTTTTCTGTAGATAGGACCCTACCTCCTGTACCGAGCCCTAGCTACAATTAACCCAGTTTTTCACCCTGAGATCTCTATTTCGTGCCCCTTTAAAAATTTAATCTGAGAGTCGGGCTCTTTTACTGGTACAGTACATTACTATTATTAATCACTGAGTTGATGAACCTCTATGAATTCCATTCAAGGGGAATGTGTAAACTCTGAATTTAGGGCTAATCACTGTAAGTTCCTTCAGTAGTAAATATTCCTGTTTGAGTAACTGTGAATTCAATTATGAATTTCCTCTTCCAGCATTATAGCCTATTCACACTGTGGTTATGAATTTCCTCTTGGAGGAAGTACTCCTTCCAGCAGATGCATGAATCTAACATGCATCTGTGAAAAAATGGGGATTAATTACTTAATTGATCTCATGTGTGTCATATCTATATAATGCAGCTGGTTCATAAAGCATGGAATGAGTAGTTCTCTGTGTGTTCTGCTACTTTTTATTAATGTAATGGTAGGGATGCAAGTTCTTAATATGGTTTCTTAGGATTTTAACAATTAATTTTCATAGAGATTTCCTTTTATATTTTCTTATATCATGTTCATCTCGTGTCCATTTCAATTTTAAGCAACCTGGTGAAGTTAAATTGAAAACAATTTCAGAAAATGTCTGGCTGAAGGTCAGTTCAAATGTTATAAGGATTGGCATGCTACTTTTCAAATTTAGGAATTTCAATTTTTTCCCTGTTCTGGTTATTTGAATCATGGTCCAAAATCATATAAGTACATTTGTTTACACTAGGGAATGCGAATATAATTTTGATGACTTGATGAACAAACTATTGTTGGCATGTACTGTAATCATTCTCTTTGCATAACAGCCAAATTGTGTGAGTTGTTCACCCCTTAATTTATGTGAGGCTTCTTATGTAAAAAAAAAAAATGTTTACCTGTTTTCATGGCCGACGACACTGAGCATTACAGCTTGTATGTTCCTGGACTGCTACTAATATATTGTAAGTAAGGTAGTTTATACGTCATTATTTTTATTTAATAGCTTTTTCTGTACTTACATGTTGTTTTTTATCTTTTATCTTTCATCAGCAAGTTCAGTTTTGTAAAAGCTTGCTTTTTTCTTTTTTTTTTTTGCGTCACACCGACACAGAGAGGTCTTATGGCGAGTTTTATAAAAGAAACTGATCATTTTTGACTCTTAAATATACGTATGAAAGTGTCATATAGGCATATTATTAAAGTTGTTCAGTATTAAGACTCTTAAAAATATTCTTCTTTGCATTTTTAATTGTTCTTTCTAATTATTACGGTATATTACTCATTTCGCTTCCGATATGCGCGTCTACGAGAAAGAATATTCGTAGAATGCACTTTAACCAGCGTATTTTTCAATTTTCGTAAGGAATTAGCTTCATGTACTATCCACTCGCGCTGAGCCGTGGTGGTCACGGCTGAGCCCAGTCGCGTGACGTCACGAATCTTATTGCCAGGCTTTGTTCTTTAAGAGGCGCTGTCTCAATCCTATACTGCCAGCTCTATGCTATGCGGTTAACATGCTTCTCAGCGTGAGCTCTTAGTGTCACGAACCTCCGCTAGGGGCGCCAGCTAACGTACCCAATTATCTCCGTACCCACGTTATTGTGCGTTTGCATCGAGCATTTATGTGTGTGTCTCTGGTTGTAAAATGATTAATTGTCGTGTTCCTCACTGTATATCAAAGCAGGAAATCCAAATTCGTCAGGTGTGAGGATTCCTGTTATCCCCCCTCCCCCCAAAGTAAAGATCTTTGGGAAAATTGGCTGAACGCTATATCAAGGCAAGGATCAACCAAGGGTAATCAAGAGGATTCCATCCGATTATTCTCGTGTTTTTAGCCTAAATTTTAGAGATGGAGATAAAATATAAAACTAAAAGAAAAATATATTGAAGCCAGAGAGCGTGCCTAGTCGATTTTCGAATTATACCCATTACCTTCAAACCAGAACAATAGCTCCACGAAAGACCAGACAGCGACAAGATATTTCTTCGGAAGAAATCTGTGATGAAACAAGCTCTTCAACCACAGGAAATACATTGTATGACGAGTACGAAATTCATTTGAACAACGATGTATCAATCCAAGTCAATATTCCAACGAGTAAGAATGACAGGCGTGATCATGAAATCAGACATTAGAGGCTCCGATCAAGAATTTTGAGACTGCGATAACAGCTCATGACTAACCATAGTGAAGTCAAAAGACTACAGAGACAATTCGAAGACAACCCAGAAATTGATAGTCCGAATAAAGTAAAGGAAGCAGCCAAATATAAAGGAAAAACGACCTTTAAAAAAATTAAATCCGGGCAGTCAGAACAAGTCACTCGGTACTATGTGGCGTGGGGAATAGTATCCCAAACGGTTACGAATATGGCAGGACTCCTGGTCTAGTGTCAGCTCCGTCACAACGTACTCTGGACAGGTAGCCATAATGGAAAATGTTGATAGTGTTTGTCGGGATTTTCCAATTAGTGAAGGAAAGACTTCGAGCCGAATGTAAAACTCTCAGACCAACAGAAAGGAGTGTAACAGTGATCGTCGAACCAGTGACAAGTTCGTTTGCGTCGTCAATGTTGAAGGTGTAGCCCTATGTGACACAGATATTGTAAAATCTCCTGCTCTCGAGAATAAACTGTTGTTTTTTTCTTGTAATCTGACTTTCAAAGAAGTTCTCTACTCCTGCTGCCTACTTCCTCGTCAAAGGCTTAGAAGTCACCGATCTATCCCTTCTACTTCAGAAATTATTACTGTAATGCCTTTCGGCAAAACAATCCAGATTGTGTGCATTTCCATCCACCAGCAGATAAAACACTTATGGTTGAATGATGATGTCATCGAGCACGTTAAAATAATTCGGTTGGAATCAAAACGTGAAAAACTGAAGTGTCACACTAGATAATTTTCTGGAGACGCAATATAAGCTGTATTTAATTCAGTGAGATTGGCTGGTGGATTTAATGACATGGCGAACGTACGCACTGCATTATGTGCTATAAAACGTATCCTGAAATCTGGTCATGAACGAAGGGTTAGCGAAATAGTGGTGGAAATTTCCTTGCGTCCACTGCTGCAAAATAACAGTAAGAAAAGGACTCAAAAGATGCTCCGTTACTTGTGTCGAGAAAATTTTGAAATTTGTATGTACCATGCAACATGGGATGATCCTAATATATTTACTGTAACTGGTAAGATTTTATATATTTTACTTTTCTATGTTTTAAGCCAAGCTCAAATCTGAAATGTTAGTTCCTGTACGTGCATTATCTTCTCAATTAGTAACACGTTAAGGATTATTTTTCATTTTATATTGGTGTTACGGACCAACTCTCATTTAACCAACATGTGCCCTCGGTCAGCGCCTCCTAGAGAGGCTGCCTGGGTGCGGTAAGTGCTGCCATCTGCAATGTCGGTGTAAACGCAATTCTCGCGTCACAGAGCAGGCAGTATAAGAGGATCGACACGGCGGTGACATAATCGACCGCATAACGATGATTAAGAAACGGATTGCAATTTTTAGGAATAAATCTATATATATATATAAAATAACTTGTCCTGACTGACTGACTGATTCATCATCGCCGAGCCAAAACTACTGGACATAAAGAAATGAAATTTTGGGGATATATTCATATTAAGATGTAGGTGCTCGCTAAGAGAGGATTTTTGGATATTCCGTCGCTAAGGGGGTGAAAAGGGGGGTGAAATTTAAAAATGAGTGTATCTATATCTCAAAACTTTTAAAGTTTACAGATGTAAAAATTGGTATTTAGAATCTTCTTTAAAAATAAGGAAATACGTATTTTTTTGTTTTCAGAAAATCCCAATAGGAGGGGTGAAAAAGGGTGAAAATGGGGAAAAATGGGTTGAATGCCTTTTTCAGGATACCGGTACTTATATCTCAGAAACTGAAGATATTACAGACCTGAAAATTTGTACTTTTGATCTCTTTTAAAAATAAAGAAACACATATTTTTTTGTTTTTGGAAAATCCAATTAATGGGAGGGTGAAAAGGGGGTGAATTTTTTAAATGAGTGAATCTGTATTTCCAAACTTTTAAAGTTTGCAGATGTGAAAATTGGTATTTAGAATCTTCATTAAAAATAAAGAAACACGTCTTTTTTTGTTTCCGGAAAATCGCAATAGGAGGAGTGAAAAGGGGTGAAAAAGAGCTTGAATGCCTTTAAAGAGGCTACTTATATCTCAGAAACTGAAGATATTACAGACCTGAAAATTGGTGTTTGGGATCTCCTTTAAAAATAAAGAAACACGTGTTTTCTTTTTCTGGAAAATCCAATTAAGGGGGGTGAAAAGGGGGTAATATTTTGAAATGAGTGTATCTATATCTCAAAACTTTTAAAGGTTATAGATGTGAAAATTGTTATTTAGAATCTCCTTTAAAAATAAAGAAACACGTGTATTTTGTTTTCGGAAAATCCTAATAGGAAGGGTGGAAAAGGTTGAAAAAGGGGTCGAATGCCTTTCATGAGTCTACTTATATTTCAGAACCTGAAGATATTACAGACCTGAAAATTTGTGTTTGGGATGTCCTTTAAAAATAAAGAAACATGTACTTTTTTTGGAAAATCCAATTAATGGGGGGGAAAGGGGGTGATTTTTTAACATGAGTGTATCTATGTCTCAAAAATTTTAAAGTTTATAGACGTAAAAATTGGTATTTAGAATCTTCTTTAAAAATAAAGAAACATGTATTCTTTTGTTTTCGGAAAATCCCAATAGGAAGGGTGTAAAAAGGTGAATAATGGGTTGAATGCCTGTAATGAGGCTACTTATATTTCAGAACCTGAAGATATTACAGACCTGAAAATTGGTATTTGGGATCTACTTTAAAAGTAAAGAAACACGTATTTTTTCGTTTTTGGAAAATGCAAATATTGGGGGGTGAAAAGGAGGTGGGCTGAATTTTTTAAAATGAGTGTGTCTACATCTTAAAACTTTAATATTTACAGATGTAAAAATTGGTAGTTAGAATCTCCTCTAAAAATAAAGGAACACGTATTTTTTTGTTTCCTCTGAATCCCAATGGGAGGGGTGTAAAAGGGTGAAAAATTTGTTGAATGCCTTTAATGAGGATACATATATCTCAGAGAAGAAAGATATTACAGAACTGATAATTTGTATATGGGATCTCCTTTAAAAATGAAGAAACACGTATTTTTTAGTTTTTGGAAAATCCAATTAATGGTGGTTAAACAGGAGTGACAAATTGGGGTGAATTTTTTGAAAGACTATATCTACAGAATATCTTGAAACGTAAAATGTTACAGGCATAAAAAGTGGGTGTTTGAAATCTCCTGTAAATATAAAGAAACATAGGTGATTTGTTTTTGGAAACTCCACTTAAGGGGAATTCCAAAGGGGTGAAATTTTAAAATGAGAATTTTTACAGTATATCTAAAAAACTTAACATGTTACAGAAGTGGAAAATGGTATTTTTATCTGTATTAAACATAAAGAAACGTGTATTTTTAGTTTTCTGAAATACCACTTGTGTGGAGCGGGGGGGGGGGGGGTAAAAGTGACTGAAAATGGTGATGAATTCTTTTAATTAGGCTACTGATATCTCAAAAATGAAGATGTTACAGCCGTGAAATTTGATATTTGCAATCTGCTTTAAAAGTAAAGAAACACTCATTCACGGAAAATCCAACGAAGGGGGGGGGGGGTGAGGGGGGTGAAAGAATTGAAAAATTGACTTAATTGTATGATAATACATACATCTAATAAAAACTACAGTTGTTACAGATGTGAAAATTCGTATTTGGATCTCCTTTAAAAACAAAAAAACGCATTTGGGGGCGAAACCATCTTGGAGGGCGGGATTGTAAAGGAGTTGAATTCCTTTCATGAGGACACATAAATCAAAAACTGAAGAAGTTAGAGTCGTGATAATTGGTATTTAGAAGATCCTTTACTATTAAAGAAACAAATATTTTTTGCGGGAAAATTCACTTAGGGGGGAAGGGTAGTGTGAAATGTAGTGAAAAAAGTAAATTAATTTTATGGGGATACTTATATTTCAAAACTGAAGGTAATAGACGTGAACATTGGTGTTTAGAATCTCCCTCAAACATAAAGAAACAAGCCTTCTTTTAATATCTTTTTGGGGTGGGTGGCGGTAAATAAACTTAACGGCGGTGGGGTGTAGAAGGAGGTGAGACCAATTGATTTTACTGTTCTTAATATACTTATAAGGATCCTCCGTTGCTCAGGCGGCAGCGCGCCGGCCTCTCACAGCTGGGTTCCGTGGTTCAAATCCCGGTCACTCCATGTGACATTCGTGCTGGACAAAACGGAGGCGAGACAGGTTTTTCTCCGGATACTCCGGCTTTCCCTGTCATCAGCCATTCCAGCAACACATAATAGTAATAATAATAATAATAATAATAATGTTCCGGGCCGTCGTCAAATGTGCGGACCGTGCTGGAAACGGCTCCTGGACGGGTAATGACTAAGAATGCAGTCCGGCCGCGGGTTCGGTGCCGCCAAGGCACCCAATATGACACCACGCCGGATCTCCTGAAGGATTTTATCCATATTAAAAATGATTATAGGAAAAGATGGCAAAGATATACGGACTCAACCGACCGGGAGGAATACCTGAGCTTAGCCCGGGAAGTACGAAATCGATTGCTGGAAAGGACGATTGAAAAATGGGAGGAAACGTGCCGTAATCAAATAGAAAACGAGTCAGATCGGGAATTTTGGTGGATTCTCGCAGAAAACGAGCCAGATTGCGAATTTCGGCGGATTATATATCTAAAACAATAAGCATTCAATTATAAATTTCAGTATAATACCGTAGCGAAGCACGGGTACCTTGCTAGTAAATAATAATATTAATAATGGCGTATGGCCTCCGGAGAGGCCTGGTGCGGATCTTTTTCACGTAGGCGACCTGCATGTCTGCGAAGATGAGGGCCCTACCTAGGATGATTTCTAATGCTGAAAACGCTACACACACCCAGTCCTCGAACCATTGGAATTAACCAAGTAAGGTTAAAATCCCCGACCCGGCCGGGAATCGAACCCGGGACCCTCTGAACCGTAGGCCAGTACGCTGGCCATTCAGCCAACGAGTCGGACTAATAAATAAATAATACATCCTCATATTTTATTATATTTTATTTACCTAATATTCGTAGCTCATATCCCTAGGATACGAATATTTTCAACATTGATTTGCTTGACTGAAGGGCTGGAACTGTGGATTTTTCTTCGATTGGTTTTCTCAAGTCGGTCTTAAGCGATGTGCAGGTTTAGCAACACCGCCTCACATAGCCCACTTGACTTTAGCCGCGGAGCGACCTGACGGGCCAAATCCAGCTGCTGATAAAATGACAACGTCGCAATAATTCGAATTATTGACATGAATATGTCTTACGGCTGGGAGTCAGCTGAAAATTTTCGTTGCGGAAATTTGTGTGACGGACGTCAGGCAGTGATGTAAGGTATGGATGGATGGCGACACCATTTTACGTAGGAACCATTACTGGCTATGTCTTATGGCTTGTTGCCATCTGAAATTACCAGCCCTTGATGGATGGCCATGACCGGGAGACATATTTATGACCATTTGATTTTCGCAAATAGAAAAGTGGTTTCGATTTTTATTTCCAAATTATGTCCCAGTTTAACGCCAATAAAGCAGGTTCACCGTCTATACTTACCAGAAGGATGTTGCTCAGCTTCAATTCAAAATATGTCTGACGATGTCGTCTGTTTTCCGTGCCGGGCCCAATCCATTAATGAAATAACGTAACATTGCTAATACTCTTGTTAACATGCTATGAATGCTGTAGGCCTATCACATGCGACTGGCTGAACACGCTACCTTGCACGTCCCATGGCTTATTAAAGTGATAATTTATAATTTATAAGCCTCGTTTATTATGATCAAAGAGCAGAGCAACCGCAGGCCGCGTTATGGATCAGCAGTTGTAGCGGTGGTTACCTGCGCGGGTGAACGGGAACAGGGATTAGCGCCTCTGCGAAACGGCCTGTAACGGAAATCACCATCACTCGAAAAATAGATCACCTCTGTTTATGACTCATCGTCAGCATCATATGCAGGACGGAAGGTTTCACTTCAAGAGTTCTTCGTCAGGGCTGCGTTTTGTCTTCGCTGTTGTTCAACAGCGCAAGTCATTATTTATAGTAAATGATCTTTATCGTTCCAAAAGTAACGCGTGAAGATCAGAACATTATCTCAAAATATTTATGAATTCAAGGTGGAAACATGATGAGTTTTGAATGTTTTACATAATACAAATCTGTATAATTAGCTTGAGAAGCTAGAACCCCCCGTCAGGATTTGGGAATGAATCCTTTTGAGATAGACAATGACTAGAGGTCTCGTGCTGCTCCGGGCCATTCGTTATGAAGAGGGCACATAACTCGTCTCGTAGTCATATTGTTTTGACTGCCTTTTTCAATGGTTTTATGAAAATGTAATAAAAAGCGTGTTATAGTATGCCCCAGTTCGTAGTCAAAATCCATTCATTCTGACGTCATCATACCGTCTTCTTGGTAAAAGTGTATCCATATATTCGCTTTTTTTATCCTAAAGTTCATGATGTAAAGCTTTGTATTGTATAGTAGAAGGGAATAGTATTTTTACGAAGACTTTTTTCTCTCAGCAGCATGTAAGTGATTAGGAACGCTCTGCCATCTGTTGATGCCGATTAAATGGCTAATTAGGTACGGCTCCTCTACGACCGAACCAGTGACAAGTTGGTTTGCGAGGTCAATGTTAAAGGTGTATGCGGCACAGATATTATAAAACCTCCTGCTCACGCGAATAAACTCTTGTGTTTCTTCGTAATCCGACTTTCAAAGAGGTTCTCTAGTCCTGCTGCCTACTTCCTCGTTTAAAGCTCAGAAGTCTCCGATCTATCACTTTTAGTTCAGAAATGATTACTGTAATGCCTTTCGGCAAAACAATCCAGATTTTGTGCATTTCTATTCACCAGCAGATAAAATAATTACAATGGTTGAATGATAACGTGAAAAACTGAAGTGTCTGACTAATGGGATGGCAGATTCTGTCTCGCTAACTGTGAAATCTATAGTGGAATGTGTGTCTTATCTGTTACAAAATAGGTTATTTTATGTTCTCACTAGATGATTTTCTAGAGACGCAATAGATGCTCTATTTAGTTCAATGAGATTGGGTGGTTGATTTAATGACATGACGAACGCACGCACTGCGTTATGTGCTATAAAACGTATCCTGAAAACTGGTCATGAACAAAGCGTCAGCGAAATAGTGATAGAAATATTTTTGCGTCCACTGCTGGTAAATAACAGTAAGAAAAGGACTGAACATTCTGAAATTTGTATGTACCATGCAGCATGGGATGATCCTAATATATCTACTGTAACTGGCTTCTATATCTTAATCCAAGCTCAAATGTGAAATGTTAGTTTCTGTATGTGCATTATCTTTTCAATTAGTAACATGCTAAGGATTATTTTTCATTTTATATTGGCGTTACGGACGAACTCTCATTTAACCAACATGTGCTGTGGGTGCGGTAAGTGCTGCCATCTGCAATATCGCTGTAAACGAAATTCTCGCGACACAGAGCTTAGCCTACAAGGAATGTAGGCTAAGCACAGAGCAGGCAGTATATAGAGATTGAGCACGGCCGACTTGATGCGTCGCTCTAGCTAGCTCCTTGGATTGAGACGGCGGTGGCGCGAATACCAATATTTCTTCAAGTCGCCGTAAGAGTGCAGTCATAGACGCACAATCTTCGAGGTCAATCTGGGTGTAGCATTGTGTTATTGATGCATGTGTGTATACGAAAAGCTGAGTTATTGCGTACAATGAGTAAACGTGCTTCTTCACTTCCATTTGTACAAGTGATATTATGTATAGAACTGTGAAATGAATAAATCATGTTATGCTTAGAGATATCTTAAAAGTTATTTTAAGTGTACGTGTTCTTTCCGTTTGTGTAAGTTATAAATTTTTGTAAAACAAACTTCAGATTTCCGCCCCTCCCCCGAAATATCCAACTGTTGTGTACCATTTTGAAAATCTCGGCCAGGTGGTTCGCAGCCAGAAGAGGCACGATACATGGCATTCACTCTTTTTAGTGTAGCTAGGCTGTGCTTCGGTTGCTGTTCCCAGCCATTTTAAAACAATCCTATTTACAGTATGTACAGTATTTACTTCGATATTCGAATACAATGTAAAATACCGGGTACATTTGCTAGTATCAGAATATTAATGAAAGTGTCAGTCGCTTAGCAACCTGCTAAGTACAGAATGTATTGCGGGTTAGGGTAAGCCTTCACCTGCTGTGATTGGAGTGATCATTTAAAGATTTGATTTTATGATTACTCGAAGTGGACTGAACTTACAGACCTATCTATGTCCCATGATTCACGGGCAGGTGATTCTGGAGACAATAAAATAGAATGAAGCAAATCAGTCCAAAAGAACGGGCGGACAGGTAGGACAAAACTGCTTTTAGTGAACTAGTTTAATATATAGATTTTACCTTCAGAGAATGAAGTTAGCACTTCACTCCAGTTAATTAGCATGACCTATTCTGAATGTGTGTCTGTTCAGGAAGAGGTTCGTTTTATCTTTTGTAACCGGTACTTCAGCGGTTACACAAACACAGTTAAAGGGAGGAAAGTAAATCAAATTACAAGGTACCTAAACACTATACACACCGTAATAATGTAATGAAACGTGGCGAAAACAGCAGAAATAAATATCAGTGAGGGCAACTTGACGATAACAAACAAGCAACGTGGGACGTAAACTGGGAACCTACCAGGAGCATGGATATGGCGAGGTTGCGGTTCGGAAAAAATTAACAGTGATCTTTGATTTTCAAAATATTATTTACAAAATGGACTTTACAAATGAGTAAATTACGAACAGTTTCAGTCAATGTGGAAAATACCGATACACCTTTCGTAAGATACAGATACATGTTCTTAGAGGCACATAAGTTATATATTCTTTGACGAGATCTTTGTTGCATGTGATGTAGGTGTATCGCTTACTCAAGGGTCACTTAAATATTATGCGTTTTTTTACGTAAATGTGTCTTATTGCTGGGGGTCATCTGAAAATTTTGCTTTACGGAATTAAGTGTGACGGAAGTGTAATCCTAACAACTGTGCATGCTGTCCGAAATTTTACAAAAAATATGGCAATGTTCGCAGTTGTTCAGCCTCCTCTCGCCTTATGGGAATATTAGCAGATACGAGGTGGGAATGAAACTGAATGGATAATTAATTCTTTCTAGAAGTATTCAAAGCAAACAACTATTCTTCGACAACATTTTTACCATTGGAAAAGAAATGGGTCTGAGTATCAGCACCAAAAGAGGAACTTATGGTTTTCGGCAAGGAAGTAGATAAAGCTGCTTTGAAACAAACGGAACAACAGGTTGTTATTTTGATCGTCACTCCAGACTGATTTAATGCAGTTATCCATGCGACCCTACACAGTCCTAATTTATTCATCTCTACGGAACTACTACATCCTACATCTCCTGTAATCTGTTGGTAATATTCAAGCCTTGGTCTACCCCCTACCGTTATTACCGCCTATATCTACTGTGGGTGGGCGCGGTATAACAAAACCCACGGTATCCCCTGCCTGTCGTAAAAGGGATCTCTGGGGCTCTTAACTTGGGAGTGTGTGTTGGTGACCACATCCCCCTTTAGCTGAGTCCTGGCATTGCTGCCACTTACTTGTACCAGGCTCCTCACTTTCATCTATTCTATCCGACCTTCCTTGGTCAGCTCTTGTTCATTTTCGACCCCGACGGTATTACGTATGTAGGACTAGGGGGCCTTTTATTTTCATGTCCATCGTCGCCTCTGTCTTTCTTTGGCCGATACCTTGATTTCTTCTCTCTGGTTTTTGAACATTTCACTTAAGGAAGAGTTTCATGTGGTATGCAGTGTTCTGCCTGATCAATGTTCTATGTAGAGTTGTAGAAGATCAGTATAACGTAGCATATTTTCTTCTTGTGTGTGTAGAATGTGTCCTGAATGGTGGTTACACCCTGTACAGTCAGCATCAATGGCTAAAATCTCAAATCATATTCTTCACGTACAAGAACAGAACAAGAACGTACAAGAATATGGTTCCAGTGTATGGGACCCTCACCAGGATTACCTGATTCAAGAACTGGAAAAAATCCAAAGAAAAGCAGCTCGATTTGTTCTGGGTGATTTCCGACAAAAGAGTAGCGTTACAAAAATGTTGCAATGTTTGGGTTGGGAAGAATTGAGAGAAAGAAGAAGAGCTGCTCGACTAAGTGGTATGTTCCGAGCTGTCAGCGGAGAGATGGCGTGGAATGACATTAGTAGACGAATAAGTTTGAATGGCGTCTATAAAAGTAGGAAAGATCACAATATGAAGATAAAGTTGGAATTCAAGAGGACAAACTGGGGCAAATATTCATTTATAGGAAGGGGAGTTAGGGATTGGGATAACTTACCAAGGGAGATGTTCAATAAATTTCCAATTTCTTTGAAATCATTTAGGAAAAGGCTAGGAAAGCAACAGATAGGGAATCTGCCACCTGGGCGACTGCCCTAAATGCAGATCAGTATTGATTGATTGATTGAGAACCACTCGTATCTCTGGCACGCTTCCCAAAAACACGAACGACTCCAAATATTTGAGCGACAGGCGATTTCAGCATTTGACATCAATCAATCGATCGTAGGGAACTGCTGAGACCATATTCAATAATTAAAGTCTGGGGACTAAAGGGCCCCATACCCGCGCAGACTTAGTCGGAGGTAAGTCTGCGCAAACCAGTCTCTTCAGACATGTGTCTGTGTGTATGGCCGCTAAGTCTGCCGACAAAAAGTCTGCAGGTCTCTGACATTCTGGCGCTGCTTGAATTCAGCCGGAGACTTTGCGACGAAGGCGCTATCTCAAAATTGCGGCAGAAAATGTAAATGTGGTCATCTACAAATACGCAACTGAAATCTTTATATGCGCGTCTTCTTCGTGCAGAGTGCTACATTGTGTCCAAATAACAACTCATCTTCTATACCGACTATCTAATTAATTTCAATCCGCATACATTTTTCAACCATCCGAAGCGCATAATCGTAAACAGAAAACAGCTGAGCGTGACGTATTAAACTTCCTCGGTAAATAGTCATTTAGTCTGAGCGTGTGTTGGCAACTGCATACTTCCGAATTACCTCCCGGAGGCAAGTCTGTGCAGGTAAGCATTGCATAAGTCTGCGCGTGTATGAGGCCCTTATGAACTCAGGCTGACAGGCTTAAAAAACAGACAGGCCGTGAGACAGATCCTGAGAAAGAAATTCCGTGGTTTACAGAAAAAGAAACGTTCCTTTTGTGGAAAGCTAAAGAACATGAATATGTATTTCAATAAATTATAATTTATGAAGGAGAACTGCAACTCTACACCCGAACGAACTTAACTTGTAGCCGCAGAATCTTTGACGACCAAGGCCTACGATAAAGACTAATGTGAAGTCACTGACAATACACTTTCTATTTCAACACACTCTATTTATAGGCTACAAATCCACACCCGCAGCACCTTTGACGACCAAGGCCTGTGATAAAGACTAATGTGAAGTCACTGACGATACACTTTCTATTTCATCACACTCTATTTATACAAATCCACAGCCGCAGCATCTTTGGTGAGCAAGGCCTACAGTAACGACTAATGTGAAGTCATTCCGTCACAAATTTTGCCGCTTTACGTTACACATAATTTCGAATGACCCCTAACCATAAGACATATTTCTGTCAAAAACATTGCTAAGTTTTGTTGCATAAATATCTGGAATAACTGAAAAAATAGGGGAAAATGTAGAATAATACGTAGGAGAAACCTTCCTGCAGGCGACTGCTTCAGGGTTATATAATAATTGAAATCGATATCGGATATCGAGGATTCCTTTCGATACAAGGACATTATCGAATAACAAGCATCGATAGAGAAAATGTAGAATGAAAGTATCGCTGCTTAGTGCTATCAGCAACACATTTCTGTTTCGTTGTTAGTCTGAGGTTATAATCAATGCCATTCAGAGGATTTGATGAGACTACTTGGCGTATGATAACACGACCACGCTATATGAACGGAATGTTTGTACAGATGGTTGCGGACGCGGGGTTCTGGGAGAACGCGATGGGGCCGAGGAAAGGAATAAACAGAGCATATGAAGTAATTAGTGCTCACTATTTGGAGAGTGGTCAGAGCAAGGCAAATACAGACGCTGAAAGGGCAAACAGCCTGGCTGCATTTCCTGGCGAGGGGAATGAACGTAAGGGTGCCTGCCACTGACTACCATTGCAGAACAGTGACTGACAAGGACTGTTCTTAAGAGGCAAAGCATACAGACTGCTGTGATTATAACCCTCAGCACAATAATAGAAGATGACTGTCATTAGTGGATAAAGGGGCTCTTCCAGCAGTCCCTGTTTCGAAAACTCTGCGTACGAGGTAAACAAAGTGCACGAGTCATTGGCAGGCTTCCTAAGCATCGCAAGGCAGTTAATAACAATAAGCCCGCCTGTAGGGCATGATCTGACACCGTTGTTAGCCGGTTCGAGTCCCGTTAGTCGAAAAAGTTCTCACCAACAGAATGTTAGCCGGCAGGGTAGGGGAGATTGCGTGCCAAAAGCCTGGATTAAATTCCAAACCTCTCCGTAGTGCTGATATGGAGTGAGGCCATATGACGCTGCTGATGGTGATTCGTCCGTCGGACGGAGACGTAAAGCCTTGAGCAGAGCTATTTGTGCTATTCGACAGAAGTAGGCTATGTGCCGGCACCGGGTTTCACCTTCTCCCTTCCTACCATCATATATCACGTCATTCATTTCATCTCATTAACTCCTCTGATGAGGATGACGTAAGGAAGGGACAAGGGTTGGGCAGACTAATAATAATAATAATAATAATAATAATAATAATAATAATAATAATAATAATAATAATAATAATAATGTCCACCTCTGTGGTGTAGTGTTTAGTATGATTACCGGGTTTAGTATGAGGCCCGGGTTCGATTTCCGGCTCTACTAAAAACATTGAACGGGGTCCTCTCAGCCTCGGGAGGTCAACTGAGTGGAGGGCGTTCATTTCTCACCTCAGCCATCCTCGAAGTGAGTTTTCCTGGTTTCTCACTTCTCCTCCAGGCAAATTTCGGGATGGTACCTAACATAAGGCTACGGCCACTTCCTTGGTCCATCCCTTTCAAACTTCCCATCCTCCAACAAAACCTCCTGTTCAGCATAGCAGGTGAGGCGGCCTGGGCAAAGTACTGGTCCTCCTTCCAGTTTTGTCCCCTGACCCAAAGTCTCACGCTCCATGAACTGCCTTTGAGGTACCGGTAGTAGATGTGGGATCTCTCACTGAGTCCGAGGTAAAAACGAACCCTGGAGGGTGAACAGAGTATTAATCATAATGATAAGAAGAATAATGAACTGAGACATTGATTACTGGTGGCAGATCACTGATTAAAGTTGTGGAAATTGTTTTATTTATTTTTGTTTATTTTTTTGCTAGGGGCTTTACGTCAATTGCTTTTTACTTTCATTGATAGGGTAAGGTTCAGAATTCTTTCGGTCAATCTCTGATTACTCATTCTGAGAATATGTCCGAAGAATTTCAAATGTCTTATCCTATATGTGTCTGAGACTTTCTCCGAGAGTCGGTACAGATCAGGAGATTTCCTTGTCATTCAGACTCCCCCTACACAGACTGGTCCAAAACAATTTCTACCGGGCGAGTTGGCCGTGCGCGTAGAGGCGCGCGGCTGTGAGCTTGCATCCGGGAGATAGTAGGTTCGAATCCCACTATCGGCAGCCCTGAAAATGGTTTTCCGTGGTTTCCCATTTTCACACCAGGCAAATGCTGGGGCTGTACCTTAATTAAGGCCACGGCCGCTTCCTTCTAACTCCTAGGCCTTTCCTCTCCCATCGTCGCCATAAGACCTATCTGTGTCGGTGCGACGTGAAGCCCATAGCAAAAAGAAAAAATCCCTATCGGGTCTCACAAAACTGTTCGTTCAAGGAGAACGAAATATATCTTCGTGGGGGAAAGTAGCTTCTGCACTCAAAAAAGAATTCTCGACTGCAGTTAGCACTAAAGACATCCACGAGATGCTCACTAAAAGGATTATCAAGAAGGACGAGTCATGCCAAGAAGGAATTTAAGGCAGGACATGAAAAGAGGAAGAAGCATCGTTAAGGAATCCCCTATAAGATGTGCTCCAACATCCTCATCCAGGAAGACTGAATAGATGCCAAAGAAACAGACAACAGACATCCGGTGCTACAACTGTGGAACAATCATCTGAATGCCGCTCGAAGAATTTAGGAACACGATGGTTCAAATATAACATAGTTTGGTCATCTTGCTAAAGTGTGTGGAAATGAAAAGACAGATGTATCACACATATCGATGTTTTCAGCTACATGCACTGAAAACGTGATGTATAAAGATGTTCACTTATGTGGAGAAAAAATCAGTGATTTAGTCGACACAGGAAGCCTTAAATAAACAATTGTAACACTCTCTGGAATTGGAAAGATTGCGGTTAGTCTTTTGGGTTACTTTTACACTACATCGCAATTTGACATGGAAGAATTTAAACTCACCTTCTATATAGTTGCGGAAAACCATGTTCATGGAAGCAGTTTTGGGTGAAGACTTCCTGAATCAAACAGAGTTACCTACACATTTGTCAAGAATGAATGCATATAACAAAACTACAGACTGTTGCTCCTAACATGAGTATCGAGGTCGCCAATTCTTGTGAAAAAGTAGATGTAGAGGCTAATGTCGGAGGATACCTGAATAGAAAACTTGAAGACCTTTTTGAACAGTACAGACGAGAGAAGACAAAAACAACTAATTTAGAGTTGAATGTCATTCTGCGGAATGAACATCCAATTAATCAGAGACTCCGACGTCTACCTTTCGAAGAAAGGAAAATCGCTGATGATCAAATGGAACAGTCGATACGGAATGATGTTGTGGATCCGTGCGTTTCATACTTCGTCAATAAAGTAGTCGTCGTAAAGAAAAATGACGGCACGTCCAGGGTCTGCATCGATTACAGAAAGATCGTTAGCCAGACCATTAAGGACAGGTATCACCTCCCACTGATAGAAGATATTCTCGACCGGCTCCAAGGAGCGTGTGTATTTAACACCATAGACTTAAAAAATGGGTTCTTTCACGTGGAGATTCATCCAGAATGTATACAGCATTTGTGATGTACAATGGTCAATTCCAGTTCAAGAAAGTCCCGTTCCAGCAGTATTTCATCGCTTTATCAATTGCATCTTCCATCAGTTAAAAATAATGGCATTGCTCTACGTTTTATGGACGATGTAATCATCCCAGCAAAAAAAAAAAAAAGAAGAAGAAAGAATTGAAAGGCTGGAGCTTGCGTTGCAAAAAGTTAAGGAATGTGGTTTGGAAACAAATTTCAAAAAGTGCCACATTCTGAAAAGAGGAGTTGAGTTCCTGGGTCATGTGGTTGAAGAAAGTAGAATCTACACTTCGCAGGAAAAGACAAAAGCAGTTCTTAATTTCCATGAACCAGCAAATAGAAAACAAGTCAACAGAAAAAGAGGAAAGAAAGAAGGCTACCTCCATCCTTTTCAGAAAGGAGATACTCCACTACATTCATAACACATCGACCATGTGGGTCCTTTAGAGAATGCGTTGAGGAACTACAAACACATTCTCGTTATTGTAGATGCCTTTACGAAGTTCACCAAGTTCTATCCAATAAAATCAATCCCTTCGAGAGAAGTTACTGGTAAAATCCGAAAACAACAGGATATATAGATATATATAGAAACCGGACTGTCATTGTGAGTGGTAGGGGAATGGCATTTACCTCCCAGGGGTTTGAAGAATTCTGTCAAGAAATGAAAATCAAGCACTTTAAAATAACAAGTGGACTACCTAGAGCTAATGGTCAAGTGGAGAGGATATACTGTATTCAGTCAGCCTCCCAGTCCTGTCGAAGATATCAGTCGCCAATCTAGCCCAGTGGTACAAACACGTTGGTAAAGTACTGCAGATCCTGAAATCCACCTATCAAAAAAGCATCAACACTAACCCTTTTGAGCTTCTGATAGGGGGTGAAAATGAAGGCAAAAGAGGAAGCAGAAATCCGAGAATTATTAGAGGAAGGGACGTGATCTGAGCTCAAATGAAGATCTACTTCGTCAGGCGAAACATATAACAGGAGAATAAGAAGAGTTTCAATTCCAACAGACGTGAACCATTGAAATACAGGGTCGGTGACCTTGAAGCAGTGAAAAGGACGCAGATGAGACCAGGGCTTAAGCTTAAACCCAAGTATCTTGGACCGTACAAAATCGTCAAAGCAAAGGCCAATGACACGTATTGTGTTACTAAAGAGGGGTACTACGAGGGACCCGCTTGTGCAGAGATTATGGCAGCCGTGGACCAGCTTCAATAACGATCATTCATCTGGGGCAGTTGAATAACAGGATGTAGTGTTGGTGTTGGCAGTACGGTAAACGACAATAGAAAAAAATTGGTGATATTGACTCATTGGATAATGTATTTGGCGTCTGTGTTTTGTTAATGTTAATTTGTTATTTTTGAATTATCCTTCTATCCAAATTTACATATTTATTTTCCTATATTATTATTATTTTATCGATTTGTTCATCGCTGGACCACGTGAAATAACTCGCTGCATTCATTACGTTTCCTGCTTCCTTTCTTGCTTTCCGATAGTTCTTCATTATTACGCTGTGTTTCTTCATCCTCTCTTCCGTCCTGATGTTATTCCGTTCCTTTTCTGTCTCCTGGAAACTATTGAAATTTTGTGTCAAATTCCTGCAAGTTATTTTCTCCTGTATTATATCTGCTGTTATTCCCATTTCTGCCACATCTCTATTTAAAATTTGCATGGACATTCTTACTCTTTTAAACGTGATTAAAATTTTGTTTTGTGAGTCTGGCAATATCCGTCCTTATTATATGACCAAACTCTCCTCTTCCTGATCCTATCAGGCATTCTTTCTGTGTCCCCCTCTGGGACCGGGCGGTAGAATAACACTCAGGGTATCCCTTGCCTGTCGTAAGAGGCGACTAAAAGGGGCCCAGGGGCTCTGAACATTGGAGCATGGGTTAGCGACCACAGGCAGCTTAGCTGAATCCTGACATTGCTTCCACTTGTGCCAGGCTTCTCACTTTCATCTATCTTATCTGGCCTCCCATGGTGAACTCTTGTTCATTCCGACCGTTATGGTATTAGGTTGCGAGGCCTAGGGAGCCTTTCATTTTCACGCCCTTCGTAGCCCATGTCATCTTTCGCCGATATATTCATTTTTCCAAATGTCGGATCCCTTCCATTTTTTTTTCTTTCTGATTAGTGTTAATAGAGGATGGTTGCCGAGTTGTACTTACTCCTAAAACAATAAACACCAGCAGCAATCTTTCAGTTTCTTTATTTTTGTAGAGGCCTGTATTCTTCATGTATCTGAACTCCCCATTTTTATTCGTTAACGGGACCCGAATTGTTCTTAGAATTTGTCTTTCCTTTTTTGTAGGGCCTCTATTTCTCTTCTTTTCATGCAGATCATATTATTATTATTATTATTATTATTATTATTATTATTATTATTATTATTATTATTATTATTATTATTATTATTATTTTCTTCATCGTTAGGGCCATTAAGGACCACAAGATCTCAACTGTTTGTCTTCTTGCGGGCCCACCAGGTTTTCATCCTTTCGGAGTGTGCTTTATTCCATGCAGCAGAATAGACATGCTTCAGTCGAGTTTCTTCTTGATTAACCTGTCTAAGTTTGTGTGTCAGTGGTGCCCGGAGTTGAACAACTGTTTATGTGATTCCATACTTTAAAAGACCAAGAAACGATAGTTTTGAGACTTCTGAATTAGGTTAATAAACGTTAACAAATTCTTTAAGCTGGCAATTTGAAGAGGAGAGAGTAAACAGTTATCCTTCTTTTACGTACTACGCTTGATATATTTTCGGTGCGGGTCTACATATTTTTAAGTTACTCGGAAGTCTCTAAACACCATCTTTGAAGTTGGGACCAAGATTTTTCTGATAATCCTCCTTTCACTAATTGCAACTTTTTCAAGCAAGCGATGTGTTCGAAGTGTTAAACAGTCTCCTGCGCGCAGGTTATTATTATTATTATTATTATTATTATTATTATTATTATTATTATTATTAATAATAATAATAATATTATAACCACCGAATAAGAAAATCGCAGCTACATTACTTGATATTGAAAGACACATGTTTCTATTGTAGAAAAATATATTTTATTTCTCCGAGCCAAACTCGGTTCGGGTAGTCTATTGATTGGGTTCATAAAAATAGCCTGACCAGGGAGGAGAAGGAGGATTCATGTCCACAGGAGATATCAAAGAGAATGAAGGATTAAAGGGCAGAGGAATGGCGACTTCAATTGGATCAAGCCGGTGACTTGACTCTGCGATTGGATTAAGTCCCGCGAAACTCCCAGTAATCCAGGAACGTGCTCTTCAGCTAACAGAACAAAGTGAATTTCAGTCCAGTTCCACTTGGCTGTTGTCTACTCACTAAGATAATAATGTCTGAGATACACTGGCCACTATTCTACTGTAGGTCAGAGGCCGCTGCACATTTCTGCCGACGATATAATGAAAGATTATCTGGCAGACAATAACTCGTTTATCAACGGCTGTGTATTTGCAACATAGTATCAAATTGTAGTAACACACATATTTCCAAGTAAATGTCTATCTATTAGTTATCCATTCCCTACTTTACTTCCTTCCTTCCTCACTCCATTTCTTGCATAACATTTGTCAGTCTCTCCACCGAGCGAGTTGGCCATGCGGTTAGGGTCTCGTAGCCGTAAGTTTAAATTCGGAAGATAATGGGTTCGAATCGCACCGAATTTCCGTGGTTTCCAATTTTCACACCAGACAGCTGCTGGGACTGTACAGTAATTAAGGCCACGACTACTACCTTCCCAATCTTGGCTCTTTCCCTTCCTTCCGTCGCAGAAAACCTCCGATGTGTTAGCGCGCCATTAAGCAAGTAGTGTCTCCACTTGTCTTCCTTCCCGTTACTCATTTCAAATCCAACCTTTCGAAACCTCTCGCTAAATTTATGTGTTCCTTTATTTCTTTGTTCACTTATTACTTTTTACCATTATTATTAATTTCACGTTAGGACTATGTTAGGAATAAACTCTATGGATGAAGTTGTTCGCATGAACCTGCTTCAGTTGGTGGGGGGGGGGGGCATGCGAGACGAGCGTAATGAGATTGGTCAACCTTCAATGTTTTGATTTTACGACATAAGGGCTGGGGTCATCTGGAAACATGTGTAACGTGACCGTCTTATGGCCAGTTGCCATCTGAAATCAGCAGCGGTTGATGGATGGCCATGACCGGGAGACATATTTATGATCATTTGGTTTTCGCAAAAAGAAAAGTGGTTTGTTTTTATTTCTACTTCTTTGTATCTTTTTGCGTGTGGCCTCCAAAGAGCCCTGTTGCAGGTCCTTGGAGGTGACATCAATGAAGCACTGAAATATAGTATTGAAGACGGCACAAACTCCCAGTCCTCGACCCGGAGGAAATAACCAATGTACACATTATCTGCTGTATATGATAATTAATGACATTACCGATTGTCCGTCCGGGAATTAAACCAAGGACCTGTTAGATCACGGGCCAACATGCAGATCACTTAACCACGGAACAGGACGATTTAATGATTAAAGGTGTGGAACTAATCGAGGCCATAGAACTAACTGTACATAGAAGATTGTGGAGGTGGTTAGTTAATTCACAGAGGCTCGCGGACTGAACACTCAATGGCGTAACGATCTGTAATGACGATCTCTATATGTCCTTATGTCCTTTATCCCCTCCTTCCTTTTGCTCCCTCTCCTCTCTCCATCGCTCACCTCTATATCTCTCTGTTTTTCTTTTATTCCTTCGTTTGTCCTTCCTTTACCTCTTTCCTTGTTTTCCTTCCTCCGTCTTCTTCATAATACCGTATTTCTAAATTATTTCGTTCTTTCCTTCATTCTTTCCATAAGCTATTTGCCCTGTCTTTCTATCATTCGTCAATTCTCCTTCAAAATTTTTATCTTCTTTCTACCTTATTTTCTTTCTTTCCTACTTGGTGTCCATGATTTATCTAGCACCACAATTCTTCCCTTTCTAAACCCAGATTTTAATTTCTCTATCACCTGTCTTTAAAACACAGCACTTTATTTTCTTCCCTTGTTTGTTTCTTGGTTCCTTTCTCTCGTTCTGCATGTCTTTTCTTTCTATCTTCCTTTCCCGCTTCAATTTCTCGTTGAAGAAACTGAACAAAAGATCACAGAACGTTAAGATATTTGCACTATAGGTCTTTGAATCGTAAAACGAGGGATTTAAAATACTTCCACTGGACGTTTTGATAAAATACTTCAGGTTTTGGCATCTTAAACTCCATGAAGATATCAATATGGTTTCAGTGCTGTGTCTTAGCGTGGTCTGACAGTCATCTATTCCTAGTTTTCATAGTACGTCCTTAGGTACAGTATGGCTTTGGGCAACAGTGAACCAGGTGGGAAGACACATTCATGATTCAGCTTGAACATACTATTATTTATTTTGAGTACCACCTATGGACTTTGCAATGTATAAGCACTAACCTAACCTAATCCCATGGCACTACAGCCCTCAGCGGCTGCTCAGCGACCACTGCTCAGCCCGAAGGCCTGCAGATTACGAGGTGTCCGGCGGTCAACACGACAAATCATCTCGGCTGTTTCTCTTGACTTTCTAGACCGGGACCGCTATCTCACAGTCAGATAGCTCTTCAATTGTAATCACGTAGGCTGAGTGTACCTCAAACCAGCCCTCCAGATCCAGGTAAATGTCCCTGACCTGGCCGGGAATCGAGCCCGGGTACTCCGGGTAAGAGGCAGGCACGCTACCCCTACACCACGGGGACGACATAAAGACTAGTAGAGTCTTATACCTACATGTGGGCTGGCACTAGTGAACTTTTGTCTTCCCACTAACGCCAGTTCAGTTCAAACCAACCAATCAGTGCCCACCTCGTCGACAAAAATACTGAAAACTTGAACCTTAAGTACGTTCATTAGGATCTTGTACTGGGAGGCGATACGTTAGGTTCTCATCTCAGTAGACGACGGACCAGCTGGGGCAGCATGTAAGGTAGGTGACTATATTGGCCTATGTAATATGTGAACTTATCTGAGTGTGACCACGGGAAGGTACCACCGCTCCTCTCTAGCATGTAACAGTTAGGTGCGCCGCGATTACCTCAGTTTTAAATGTAAGGTTTGTTATTTCAGTTTAGGTATAATAGGCCTATGTAGGTTTCTAGGCGTTCTGCGGACGGAGTGTAATTACCCTACCGGGTATCGTGTAATTAGGATGTACGAGTGTGAACCCTCGTTTCCCTTGTTCACTTTGCCTTTTGGTGACTAAGTTTCCTTTATTTTTCTAAATTGTAATGTTGATAACATTTCTTAGCAGACAAAGTAGGGGTCTCAATACTACGAAAAACGTAAAATTAAGCAATATCCTGAATTGTACCGACAGTTGAAGGGATAAAGTGCCCGGAAAGATTTCAAATTGTGAGTCTCGCTAGATCTATCGAACTAAGAAAACAAATTTCAAAAATCATTCCGGCCTAAATGCAGTTCTGGAAAAACATTCAACACTCGATTGCTTCTTTACTCGTTTTCCTTTTGATTCAAATCCTAGCCAAGTGAGCTTATTTATGTAATTATTTCTGTGATGTGTTCCTTGGTTTAATACGTTCAGGAATTTCTGAAAAACGTCCACACTGAATGTAGTTAAAAGGGCTTAAGTGGAACTCTGCCTTGACTCACATTAGCGCTCGTAGTGGTAGAAAAAGGGAAACTGCTAAACTAATTGACCGGATATGGATGATTAAGGAAAAGGATTGTAATTTTTAGTGATAAATAAAGAATACATTCTCATACTTCATTACATTTTATTCACCTAAAATTCGTAGCTCATATCCTTAGGATGTTCTCAACATTAAGTTGCTTACCGAAGGTCTAGAACTATGGATTTTTTCCTTTGGAGTGAAAAAAAAAAACAAAAAAAAAAACAAGGAAATATAATTTTGGGAATACATTCTGAATTTTAAATTGTTGTGTTGTCATTTGTGCAGATGTTTCACCCCTGACGCTTCTTTCCCTCTACTTCTACAAAACTCAGTAGCAATTATTATGTCTTTGGTTTTAATGGGACCAGTTGTAGGACAAAAACATTCCTTCGCAAATTAAGGGGAGTTAGGTGTGAATTTTGAAACTTCTACAGTTTTTATCCGAGTTTTACCATATTTAGTCGTTGCCTTTAGGTACAAAAAAGCATATTTTACCAAACTAGAGGTGTATAGCTGTATTGGTCGAAAAGTTATTTAAAATTTCTATACTTAAAAAGTAGCCCCGTAAGAAGGTCCCTTGTGTAACCGTTTTCGTTTTATGAAGCTGAAATTTTGTTGACATTGTATGTAGAAATAGTAATGGGTTTTAGTATGAGATGAACACTATTCTATCCATAAATGTTTAAAATGTTATTTCTAACAATTTTTTAAAAATTCAATTTTAATCCAACTTTGAGCATCAAAATTCGTATTAAAATTTGAAGTGTTTTGAAAACCGCGGCAAATTTGAATACTTGTACTTTTGAGAAAAGTCTCACAACGTTAAAAATTTCTGGTAATAACTGCATCGCAAGGAGCATTTTTTACAGAGCGAAATATTGAAAAATTGCAAAGAGAGGAAAAAATCAGGCAAGCAAGTCAATGTTGAAATTATACTAGAGATATGAGCTACGAATATTTGGTAAATAAAATATAATAAATATGAGAATATATTCTTTATTTATTTCTAAAATGTACAATCCTTTTTCTTAATCATCGTTATCCGGTCGATTAGATTAGCAGTTTGACCTTTTCTACCACTACGAGCGCTAATGTGAGTGAATGCAGAGCAGAGCAGAGGATTGAGATGGCGGTGATGCAGAGTTTCACATAAGTCCTTATAACCACATTCGATGTGGACATCCTCCAGAAATCAAAACACGCCTGAGGGCATTGAACCAAGGAACGTATCACAGAAAGAATTATGTAAATAAGTTAATTTGGCTAGGATTTGAATCAAAAAGGAAACATGTAAAGAAACAAGCGAGTTTAGGCTGTTCTTCTAGAACTGGATTTAGATCGGACGTGATAGCTTAATTTGATAGAACTATCCCAGACTCAAAATTTGAACCCTTTCTAGGCCCTTTAGCTCTTCGACGTCCGGAAAAATTTAGGAAAATGCTTAATTTTACGTTTTTCGTTTTCAACATTAAAATCAAATGAGTATCTAGTCATTTCAGAGCTGCCCAGAACCGTATGTCTGCCCTTCAGACTTTTTAATTCTTTCCTCCTTTGATATTTTCTGCCACTTTTAATGTTTTCTTCTCATTTTCTCTGGATCACGGCTTCTCTTTTTGCCCTGAGCCACAAGGTCACGACATACTGGATTGTTCTGCTTCAGGGTGGTGGTGGTGGTGGTGATTATTGTTTTAAGAGGAAGTACAACACTAATCAGAGAGAAAAAATGAAGGTATCGGCCAAAGGAAGACAAGGGTCATGAAGGGCGTAAAAATGAAAGACTCCCTAGGTCTCCACATGTAATACCGTCGGGGTCGGAAAAGAACAAGTGTTGACCAAGGGAGGTCGGATAGAACATATGGAAGTGAGGAGCCTGGCACGAGTAAGTGGAAGCAATGCCAGGACTCAGCTAAGGGCTCCGTGGTCGCCAACCCACGCTCCAAATTTCAGAGCCCCTGGGGGGGGGGGGCTACTCTGCTTCAGGGCCTGTCGTAGGCCTTCAAATACATTACACTCTTCTTTTAAATAGCCGCTAAACGCAGAACGACTTAATTGGTACAGGAAAGAGAGGACTATATTTTTATGAATAAAACAAAGGTGATTTTGTCCCAAACATCAAATATTTCAGTCATAAACTCCCATACTAACATATCTATCAATTAATCATGCTTGGTGAATGATTCCAGCTGTAGTAGTCTTAGAAATCATATGAGAGTTACATGTTATTGCTTACACCTTTTTGGGCTTAAGAGTTGTTCTCGTACTGAATACTGACCAAATTTGCCATATTAACCAACATTTCCTTACCATAAATAACAACCATCCGACTGTTCCTCGGAGACCTACCTCCTTTTCTTGGGTTCCTTTCCTAAATGGTTAATCATTGAGACTTTGAAAGAAATAAATTACCAATGCCTTCTCATCAGTATAATCTACTATCTATGATTAGGCTATGTTTCCTTCTTGTTTTCCTACAACGAGCTCAAATTAACGACCCCCAGCTCTCTCTGGCATTACTTTCACTCTGATTGGTATGTCACTGTTCATGACTCCATCCGAATGAATTTCGTGATTTCAAAATTATAATTTTTACATTAGCGCATTATAATCTTGAAACACGTACAGTGACCTGCGAAAATTTTATAACATCTTAAATGGAACGGTTCACAACGGTGTACGCAACAGTTTCTTCCTTTCATCCTTCGGTACAGTGCAGAGTGTACGCCTCCCTAATCCATCTCCGATCCTCAGCAGTACGGAACTTCTGTTTTCCGGTTTCACTTATGTCGGTGTCGCACCTGGACGTGACGTCCAGCAGGCCCCCCTATTTCACAGCAATGCTTCTCTGTACACAGCGCCATGTGTCTTGTTCCAGGAAGTGCAGACATACGGATAGCTGCTGCTCCTCATCCTGGAACAAGCCAGACAACACGAAGCTGTCCGTGGGGACAGCAGCTCCTTCGTAGATCAACACCTGCAGGCGGGAGCGTTGATAGTCGCAAAGATACGACCTGCAGACACTTGAACTGGAACGGATAGTTGTTGGGATGAGAGAGATACGTGGGATGAACTCGTCAGTTTGGTCGCCTCTATCACATTATTACTTTGTTGTGACTTCACAGCAGCCGCGGCCGTTGGCATAGCTTCAGCAGCAACATAATAGGAACTCCGACTTTCAAAGTGATTGAGTCTGCCAGAATTCTGGAAGCGTTCAGAGGGTTTTAAGACTCAATGGGATAATTAGCCGTTTCGCTCTGATTGACGACCATATTCGTGGACATGGACAATCTGGACTGTGTGCACCACATTTAGTTTCCGCGTACAAGAAGGATTCATTTTTCACGCTGAGCTGAGTTAGTGCAGTGTGTTACTCCTAGAGTGAGCACTGATAGGTGTATGAATACTGGACTGCATTTCAGTCAGTCGTGTGATGTAGTTGTCAGCCGGCCCAATGATGTAGGGGTAGCGTGCTTGCCTCTTATCCGGAGACCCGGGTTCGATTCCCGGCCAGGTCATGGATTTTTATCTGGACCTCAGGGTTGGTTCGAGGTCCAATCGCCTACGTAGTTAGATTTGAGGAGCTTTCTGGCGGTCACATAGCGACATCTGTCTAGAAAGCCAAGAATAACGGCCGAGAGGATTCGTCGTGCTGACCACATGACACCTCGTAATCTGCAGGCCTTCGGGCTGAGCAGCCGTCGCTTGGTAGGGCAAGGCCCTTCAAGGGATGTAGTGCCATGTGCGGAAGGTAGTTGTCGTGAGTTACCGCACCGTACCGTAAATGATGGAATGCTCCTAATTTCGTCCCCTTCATTTTATTTGTTATTTATGAAGTTTATCGCTATTTTCAGATGAAAAAAACGCAAGCAGTGGAATAAGGAGGCTATGAAAAAGGCTGTTGAGTAGGTGAAGGAGAAGATAATAGGTTACAAACGTGCAAGTAAACCGTTTTACATCCCACGAGCAACGCTAAAAAACTTAAATATAATACCAAGAAAATACCTTTCGTAAATGGCACTCAAATAATTCATTAGAGGGAAAGTGTTTGCTAAGGTTAGGAAGGAAAAGTAATTGTACTTTTCATAAATTTGGTTGGGGACGAAATTACGAACACATTTTTGGTATTTTAGTTTTTGTAATGTTGACGTCAAATATTGACCACCTTAAGTTATAACAGTTTCATTTTCATTTGCCCGTAAGTGGAGGATATATTCAGTAATATATATACCAATTTCTAGCCTTGTCCATAATATTCCTGAACTGAGGCCAAAAATGCTAAAGAGACGAAATATGGGTCCCCAAACTTATCATTTGTGGGCTTGAGGAAAGCTCATCCGCACAGCGACAAGTTTCCTATGCCCTACAGACGGTCTATATCGGAGTACGCTTGGGCGAGTGGTTCATGGTCAGCAGGAAGGTGGCAGGTCGACTTCACGCTTGATTTCTATTAGCCAGCCTTATCCAATCTGCAGCGCTAGGTAGTGGAGCAAATCGCTGCCCATTCCAAATATTTTCGGTAAGTGGGAGCTCATTTACGCGAGAGAAGAGGACGAATTTCTGCAGTCTGGCGTTTGCCTCGTCAGCGCGTGTGCCTCTGTGACGAAGGGTTGAAGTCACCAAAAAACAGGAACATGATTTCACTCATTCCTCTAGTATTGTTTTTTAAGTCTTGTAGCGAGTGGTGAGCTGATTCTGTCAGCCACAGTGCGCCCATCCCGCGCTATGAGAATGCAATCTCGCAGCATTTCGTCTATGTCGATGTTTCACGAAATACTGTCGCCGGGTGGCAATTCCCTAAGGACGCGACTGTGGGAGATATTCTAACCTCAACTCAAATAGGTTTTCACAAAAATGTTTTTCCAGTATCTCTTGGGGCGTCAATGAACAACATTTGACTGGACTTCGATTTGACGCTATTTAAAAACCTAAGATTACATCTTCGTTGAAGAAACCAATCCTCATGTCACAGTGTTCTTCCAATCCATTAGTTTCCTTAAGATTTGTCACGTCTCCCAGCCACATGGCGATATGCAGTCCATCACAATGATTTTCGCTGTCTTCACTTTCATTTACTTAAGAGATCTAAAATTGATATTACAAACTATTCTGTGCATATTTCATCGCAACCACGGTTTTAAGAGAGGACAGAAAAGGCAACCTACCTTACATTTCTTTCATATGCATCGAATCGACTGTATTACTAACGATATTATCCTTATACTATCAAGCGAGCTATTCTTGTAAATATGTACTAACTTTCCTCAAAAACTGTTCAAGGGATTTCGATGAAACTCACAGACTAGAGGATTTTTCGGTCTAGAAAATGATACGTTATAGTCTTATTTTCGGGAAATTTATTTTCGCGCTTTAATGCCCTTTTTAGAGCATGACAGCTAACGTGACAGCGACATCTATTATTTTTATTAGGAAGTCAACTAGTTAGTAGTCTTCCAAGAAATGTAACTACCGAGCAATAGATGGCGTTTCGCAACAAAGCTTTGCAACATCTATTTCTATTATCTTTCTCGCAAACGCCTCACAAGGTTTCGATGTTTTCAAGAAAAATAAGTACACTAGCTGATGTACCCATGCTTTGCTACGAAATTCTTAGAAAGACTGTCTTTGTGGTTTTCCAAACTGAAATCAGTATAGATCATTACAATGACGTCACTAGGAACGTAGGGATTAAAAGCAATGTTATCATATAAATTACTCGATCAAAAGAAAATCGCACATTTTCTCACTTTTAACGAACAGTTCTACGGTACCGATTTTCACAGTCCATTGTTCCAATTCTGGAATGACCAGTCCGCAGGACAGCCGCAAACACGACTCCGCCATTATCCCGTTAAGTATGCACACTCCTCATTGCAATCATTGCATCAGAGTAGGGATTGAATAGTTTGAATATTATTATGAACCAGTGTGTTACGTACCAGTAGTATCAGAAAATGTATGAACCAGAGGAATGGCATGCTAAAGAAGAGAGAGATCTAATCTATCTGACCAGCTACTTCCCGCCATTATTCAGACAGGCTGTTATACTCGGTGTACGCAAGAGTAATACCATCTATCGGAGATGAGTGGCACCATAAGAGACAAAGAAAATTACAACCGACCTTCAGTTATTATCACCGCCGTCTCAGTCTCGTTTCCAATTTTCACACCAGGAGCGTACCTGCCGAGGGGTGTATCTAGATACGGAACCGGATGAGCCAGGGGTACCGCTACAGAGGTATATGCCTCCGGTCGCGGGCGAGGACAGAGCAGCGAGGGCTGCAAAGGATCAGGATTTGGGAGAGGTCGAATGAAGCTCGCATCTGCGTCGTACCAGTCGTTCTCCTCGTCTGTATCGGGGATGCTCCGTCGTCTTTATCTGCCATGTCATGCTCAAGAAACTGAGATCTGATGTTTTTAATAATATGACAATAATCGAAAGACAAATATAGTTGTCGCATGGCGTTGCATGGATGAACTACACAAAGCAAAGCAAAGTCACCTCCCTACAGGCCATGAAGGTCCTTGGAGGAGTGGAAGGTAAAGGCTTCCACCATTGTTAACCTCGGCACGTGATGGGGTAGAGTGGTTAGCCATCGGATGCAGATCGACCAGGCAGTGACTCATTCAAACATTCGCAAGCGTGTCAGAACATATTGAACCCTTTAGGTCCATATTGAGGGATACCTACCTTCCTTACCTATCAGCAAAGTTCATGAGATCTGTCTCTTGGGTCGTTTCGGGTTCTTCGTCACTTGCTGAGGTAAAGGTAGGGTTCATTAATTCTAATCTATCTACCGGAATGAAAGGTCTGTTTTAAAGATTCCTATTTATTCAGGAAAATTCTGAAGCATGTCAATGGTATCATAGAAGTCAATTGTGTCCACTGGACACCACAATCATTTTTACATAAACGTCAGAACACTGGTGTGAGACTTTAACATAACTGCCTGATGGACATTCTTACTAGGAACCATTGTCTCAATTATTAATCATTTAAGAAAGGAAAGTCTGGAAATCCTTAAATTCGGCTTCCATGTGAGACCACATGTACCATCATAGTGATTCGTTATGGTCCAACCCTCGTAACACGAACTCTGGACTCTGGGAATAATTAAGGCCGTTCAATCGGTGGGCCACACAGTGGTTCTACGGCATGGACCCTTAATTGAATCGATGTGACCTGCGTCTATGTCATGGACCGACATCTACTCTTCTAAGTTACTTTAAAGTCATTGTGGATGATGACCGCAAGGAAATGATGCTACAATGGCATATGGCCCTAATCTAAGTCACTGAGGTTGATGACCCCCTGACCTTCCAAGTTTCTAGGCTGAAGGCTAAACACAATTAAGTTACATCGGTTGATGACCAAAGTTCCACTTTACTAACCCCAGCACATTTACTGCTCAATCAATCAAAGTTCAATAATTACAACAATAGCAATGCTCACAAACTTTGTGGCAGTAAAATCCATTTCCTTCGGATATGTCCCCTTAATCGTTACTTTACATGTTAATATCCCCAGAAAACAAACTAAAATTTCCAGAATGCATCTCCAAGTTATTCGCTTGATTAAAGTTATTTCAAAATGCGGTTTCACTGAATTTAATAATTAAATAAATTTAAATGATTTAACGAAATATTAACGAACAACAAATTTTATCTCCGCGGACTCTGGTTTCTTCACAAATTTCTACGCAGCTGTGATGTGAGTTCAATATTGCGATGTTTATCTGGCTGGAAAAGAATTTTACATAATTCATGTCCAGCTATATATATCCTGTCTCGTGATATCACGCTTAAAATCTAATCTAGTCCTAACCGTTATTAACACTTGGATATCCTAATAATCTACGTACAAACCAAACAACTCGCCATATAATTACGATGTCATATCTCGTCATTACCATTATGAATTTTGCACACCCCTCACAGACAATCCGATCATCACGACCATCGCTCTATATTTTGGACAACCCTGAAATTGGGTTACTCTGTTCCTTATACTCAAAGTTCGTGATTTCAAATGTTCATTACGTCCCCAAATACAGTATTTCACAATACTTAGATAATTACCGGCTATGAATTTCAACTAAATCCAGCATTTTAACGTTTCCCCTGGCCGAGAATTACAGTACAATCTCAACTCCACTCCTTTCCCGTTATCATAGCTGAGGCCTCTCATCCCCCCCAAGCTCGCTTGGCAGTTACAGGAAACACCTGGTTTATTCACAGTTGACTGACTTCTCAAAATGCTCCCTTTAAACTCTGCCGACATAATTAAACAAATACGATATTCTAACCAACAAAATGCACAGGTTTTGCTTCAAGATGCCCACACTAATTATACGCGTCGCCAATTATTACCGCTATGGATTTCTATGAATTTCTTTCCATTCTCAACATTATAAAATATTCCTCGGGCTATCATGTCCCGGCTTCAAATGACAGGACTCTAACCTGATTCGCACATCTCATCTCAACTCATATAAAACATTCCTGGGGCTTCCGTGTCCCGGCTTCAATGACAGGTCCAACCTGATTCACAAACTAACCTCTGTTTCCCAGCTCCACAATTATCATCGACAAAGAACTGGAATAAAATCCTCACTAGAAATCCCGACGTCTAATATCGCACAATGCATTAATCATGAATAACTTCGCATAAATGATATCGTATTTAATAACTTGATTTTTACGAGAAATGACTGAAACATTCTACTAGATCTTCTATTGTCAGTCAGACACAGTTTAAAATGGGCATTAAAAAAAAAGTTTCTCTCCGTGACCAAATTCATCACCCTAGGTTCTCGCCCGACAGCGCGCTTCCACTCGATTGAAAATGAGTGACCATGGATTATTATTATTAACGCCAAATTGCAGACAGAAGAATTTTACGTCGAATGAACATCTTAATTTGACATCACAAAATATAGGCAGTACACTCACACGGATGACGATCTACATTGGACGTGATATCACTTCGGAACCCTATGCAATAACTTTTTACAACATTATACGGCACTCGCAAGACTTCAAACTTTTATCCAAGTGGAAAATAAAACAAATGACTCTTTTAGTAGTACTCTCACATTTAGTAGGGGTGACCACTGCGTCGTATATCCCCATTCAAATACAAGAAATCACGAGACAAGATATAAGAGGTAGTAAGATGGAAAGTCACCTACCTCATGTCGTCACGCCAGTATTCGTCATAGGGCCCACCTGTGACCCTGGCATTTTATTTAGCCATTTACATTCATGGCTTCACAATTTATTATTATTTCTTCAGGTTTCCTGGAATAAAGCATAAAAAAAGAAAATACCCTTCACTTGTTTGCTTGAACGCACACGATGGACTATAATTATTTCCGCACACGAATTACTTAATCACATTAGAATTTATTCAGTACTTTGACCGTCCTATCTGGTACAATTATTTCACTCAGGAAGACTATCTCCTCATGGGGTCAAGACTTAGCCGCAATGGCTAAAATCTGCAGTTGAACTCAGTCTACTTTCGTTGGTTTGATTTCGCAGAGCAGCTCAACAATTTTTCGTCCGCTTTGTATCACAAATGCCGGAGAAGGAGACTTCGTCATGGCGTCCCTTCATATTTATAGCAGTTACCCCCTCTCTTCGGATCTCTCCCTTTGCCGCCAAGAAAATTTCTATAAAATTTCTGACTTACCTAAACTGTAATTTCAAGAGTTTTGAAAGTGACTACATGCTTGCTACATTTCTGGCGGTAGTGTTCACGGACATTTAAAATTTTTACGGGTTCGATTTGTGAGATGATTGACCTCCTTTGATAGGCACTATATTTTTTTGACTTGGCGTGGTCACGCCATGTACACGCGCTTTGAAATAGTTCATAAAAATGACTTGAGATTCGTCCGCCGTCGACACGTGTGGTTGACGTCACGTACCCCAGAGCGTGGGACCGAAGGTAATCACCCCCTCGTCACGTGTCACATCCATGCTATCAAGAATCCAACTTTTAATTTAATTGTTACATTATGCATAATGTTCTTAGGGCACAAAGGTCATGGGTTCAATATATTTGTACATTATGAGTTTTCTTGTGCTAGTTCGGATGATTATAATTTAGTGACTGAAATAATTGACCGTATTTACGTAATGCGAACATCTGATAATTCTTAAAAAACCATGGTGTGATGTAGTGTTCCTTACTATATATCAATTACCCAAAAAAGGATGTGGTAATTAATTTCGCAGATTTCCGAAAGACGAGGTAGTTAAAACTAAATGGTGTTTGGCAATTTCTCATCAAGGAAATAGACTGGGATCTCTGTGGGAACCTTGTATGCATTCCACTGTTTGCAGTAAACATTTTAAGGACTCAGATTTGTGTAAACACAGCACTATAAATCCTACTTCCGAAAGTCATTCAATCTGGATTTAAAGTTTTTCCCGGACACAGATACAATCACATAGAGGAAGACCAATAAGAGGAAATGGGAAATGAAGCTAAACTCAACAAGAAACTGAACTTCAAGTAGAACCAACCACATTTTAATCCGTCGAAGAGAAGGATCCTCTGCCTATAATTATCAGTGAAGCATTATATAAAACCACAGGCACAGTGTGTTCTATTAAACTTAAATTATGCGGCACTAAAGTAGGTTTGAAATTGACAAGAATAGTTAGAAAATGTAGAAAAAAAAAAGCAGCACCTATAGCGAAGCCGACATCAACTCACAAATGAAAAAACAACATGGACCTGATAGTCAACTGAATACCTTACAGAACTAGCTAAACAAGGTGATTCGAAAGCAAATTTCTTGAATGAGCAGATTCAAGATTTTTGTAAACAGAAATTTTAATTCAGAGAGAATATTATAAAGGCCTGCCTATTACTGTCCAACGGGTCACCACAGGCTTCAAGTTCCTAAGATCTCTTGAGGCTATTGGTATCAAAAGGAGCAATCTCCACTTTTCGTTGGAAATGAGTTACTCATACCGTTGAATTGTATTAATAGCTGTCTATAGAAATATGTTGTTTGTCTTTTTCCAAAAGAACAAAATCCCATCGTTTCAGAGCACGAAAGTACAGAGTAACTTTCAAACAGAACAATCTCCGCCATCTGTTGGTATCAAAAGGGACAATCGCCAGAATCACCAATCAGATGTGTCTGCTCACGCCATGTGAGTGCCGCCATATTGGTTCAATTGAGTCATAAATTGAGATTGTCTTGCTTATGGATGCCTATTTTTCGGTTTTAGAGTTATACTGGAGGTATTTTCGGTGTTTTGAAAATATATGAACATGCACGAACATATTATATTACCAAAACAAACTGTAGCTTTCTTCAGTGTTCTGTGATGGACATGCTACCCCAAAACGTGACACCTGTGTCACCCACAAAAGCGAGGCAATAGACTCACGATCATAGGAAATGGAAATCAGTTATTGCAAAAAAGTAGCAATAACATTCAGTCAGTACATATTTTTTTACCAGGTAGAAATTCAATTGGGAAATGGACTTATATACTCTCGTATAGTCAATATCAATATGAACTGATCATAACCTCAGGACACTTTATTATAAGAGCTATCCTTAGTTTACAGACTTCTCTTCCTTCTTTTTATTGACTATCTGAAGGATAATGTTAATTTTTTTTGTACCCTATATTGAATGTATTGGTAATAAGATTGTTTGCAAATCTAAACTGATGTGTTTCGTGCTGGTGGTCTTCCGTTTTTTCAGTCTAGGTAATATTATTCATCACTTTTGTAACTTAAATAAACGTACAGTACATTATAGTGACATTCTTGACCTTTCAATGTAGTGTAATTAAAAATAGTGTAGGTATCACAATTCTATAAGTTATTACTGTAGCAAAAGGAGCAATCTCCTTACATGTTGGTATCAAAAAGAGCAATATCCACGAAAATCTGAAAGTTAGTATCGAAAGGGACAATCTCCGAAATACAATTTAAAATACCTAATTAACCATTAATTATATGGTAGGTATTCTTTGATTACTCGTTCACAGCTTGTCTGTTGTGTATATAAGACAAAAATCACCCAGATAGAGTGAATGGAAATGCATTAGATAAAAAATCACTCCCCCTGTAAAGTGCGGGAAGGTGGAGATTGCTCCTTTTGTTACCAATAGCCTCTCTTGATATTTTGTACCTGCCACACCAATTTCTTTAAAAACTTACATTGTCCATTCTGGAGGAAAGATAGGAATTACCTCTTTAGTAAGAGCTCGTCTGTTTACAGAAAAGAAATCTTTAGAGCACGATAATGGAAAGGTTGCTTTTCTCATCATAGATGGCAATAAAATCAAGGCTGGTCTATGACAGTATGACTGACGTACTCTAGACAGAGATCCTGATGCTATTAAAGACAAGCTTTCTAATAAATTGCTGTGCATTCCGTTCAAAGGTCTTTTTTACACATTAAAGGATTCACGTGTCATATTATTTTACACACAGCAAACCTTATAACAGAAAAGTGTTAAAGCTAAATTAGGCTGGGCAGTGATGTGAGATTCAAAATAATGGTGACTTTGAACTGCAGGCCAATTATTACAAAGACTATTTTTTAAGTATTCGTTTTACGTGTGTACAAAGTGACTACAAATTCGCAAAATCACTTTAAAACACATTTGCAAGTATGTAAAATGTCATGTTGACTGTGGGCCCAAACTACGACGACACATAACCCCAAGACACTGAGGTAAATAAGTTTCCAATAAGACATGTTAACATCATATGGACGGATTATTTGCACTACAACGAAAATGGGTCCTAAGCACCATTCAGAACACGTGGTTTCTCCGTAAGTATCAATAATAGCTATATATTAGCGAATTTTCACAAGTATTTGTCACAAGATTCGTGCTGAACATACGAAGATATTCAAAACTTGCGTTTTAGAAAGGCGATCCTAGCGGGAGAACTGAAAACTAAATTCGGTGACCCCACTCCCCATTGCTCATTTCCCAGCCTTGTATAATAACGTAAGCAACGGTTAAACCGAACGTAGGCAACGGGTTAAACTAGTGGCATAGAGCAGGCAGTATAAGAGGATCGAGACGGCGGTGCATAAGGAGCGCAGCGAGGGATCCAGACGGCCGTGATTATAGCATGGTCATTTGTGGTCCCGCCACTGCAAGCACTGCAAGCGATTACACGTGCTCCGGGAGTTTCGGCAAGAGGGAGACATTTTTGTGCTCGATATTTCAGTGAATAAGTTGAATATTATTTGCTTTGAGTTCCTAAACTCATTTCATTGTGTGTCATGTACTTGAAGCATGTATTTTATCTGGCTTGGTTTATTTATTTATTTATTTATTTATTTATTTGTGCCTTGTTGTAAGTTAGGCTGTAGTGGAGTAGTTGATGGTATGTGATTATTTTAACCACCGGCACCGAAGGATAGAAACCAATTTGATAAATGGGCCAGAGCTATTCCACGGAAGGATACTGAGTTAACGCGTAATAGCAGAATTTGTCGTATTCATTTCTCTGATGATTTGATAGTATTATAAGGTAATTTTACAGTGAATGGTGATAAAGTGGAGATCCCTCACGGGACATGGAAACTGCGTCCAGGAGCAGTGCCTCACATCTTCCCTCATTTGCCGAAATACATTTCAAGTGATATTCAGTCCGGTGAAACACCCATCAGGAAGAAGAACCTAGACACCATCAGGAGAAGAATTTAAAAAAAAATAGTCAGAAGACGGGAGTGCAGCAGCGAATGGGGAATTAAAAGTTCAGTCTAATGTAGATCAAGACCAAAATTTAGGGCATTCTAGTGTACTTTCTGATGGCGAAAAGACAATATTATCACTCAAGAGGCGCTTGAACTGGAGGAGTCCTCATACTTGTTCTTATACTCACGGCCGTATTATATTCTTCGTGGTTTCACTTAAGCCCTTACAACTTCATTCGGTGTGGACATCCTTCAAAAATCGAAACATGTCTGTGGGTATTGAACCAAGGAACGTATCACAGAAAGAATTATGTAAGAAGTTAATTTGGCTAGGATTTGAATAAGAAATAAAACGATTTTAAAAACAAGCAATTTTAGGCTGTTTTTCCGGAACTGCGCTTAGATCAGAAGTGATTTTCGAAATTTACTTGTTTAATTTGAGCCGGGCTGAGTGGCTCAGACGGTTAAGGCGTTGGCATTCTAACCCCAACTTGGCAGGTTAGATCCTGGCTCAGTCCGGTGGTATTTGAAAGTGCTCAAATACGACAGCCCCGTGTCGGTAGATTTACTGGCACGTAAAAGAACTCCTGCGGGACTAAATTCCGGCACCTCGGCGTCTCCGAAGACCTTAAAAAAGTAGTTAGTGGGACGTAAAGCAAATAACATTATTATTGTTTAATTTGATAGAACTATTCAAGACTCACTAGTTGAACCCTTTCTGGTCCCTTCAGCCCTTCGGCTTTAGGCACAAATGAGGAAAATGCTCAATTTTTTACATTTTTCATCGCATGGGGACTTGAGCGGCTAAGAAATGTTTTCAATATTAAAAGTAAAAGGATATCTACTCATTTCAGAGCTGCCCAGAACCGTATGTCTCCCTTTCAGACTTCCTAATTCTTTCCTCCTTTGCATATTTTCTGCCACTTCTGATGTTTTCTTTTCATTTTCTCTTGATCACGGCTTCTCTTTCTGTCCTAAGCCACAAGCTCATAATATACTATATTGTGCTGCTTCAAGGCGTGTCGTAGGCCTTCAAATACATAGTACTTTCCTTTTAAATGGTCACTAAACGCGGAACGACTTATTTGATACAGGAGAGAGTGGACTATATTTTTATGTATAAAACAAAACTACTTTTGTTCCAAAAATGAAATATTGCAGTCATAACTCCCTTTAATAACATATTCATCAATTAATCATGTTTGGTGAATGATTTCAGCTGTAGTAGTTTTAGAAATCATATGAGAGTTATATGTTATTGCTTACACCTTTTTAAGCTTAACAGTTGTTCTCGTAGTCAATACTGAGCAAATTTGCCATATTAACCAACATTTCCTTACCATAATTAACAATCATCGTACTTGTTGTTGGACGCTCCACCTCATTTTTCCCTGTTCCTTACCTAAATGATTGATCCGTCTGACATTTAATGAAATAAATTACCAACTCCTTCCCATTATTCTATTCCATTACCTACGATAAAGTTTCATTCGTGTTTTCATATCACGATCTCAAATTAACGACCCTCAACTCGCTTAGTAACTTGCTCCAGCCATGGATACCTTTACTCTGCTCGTCACTCCTTACGAACGAATTTCGGTTTTCACAAATAATGATTTGTATATTAGCAGATTTTAATCTTGAAACACTTAAAGTGACCGACGAACATTTTAGAACATCTTAAATGGTACGGTTCACATATGTGTACGCAACACATTTTTTCATTCAGCCTTCGGTACACAGTGCAAAATGTACGCCTCCCTAATCTATCTCCGATCCTCAGCAGTACGGCACTTCTGTTTGCCTGCCATTTACTTTCTGTCGGTGTCGGCAGCATTTCAGTCGTGTGGTGCAGTTCCTGGCATATAATCGCTACAGTATATAGCGGCCATTGTAATAAATCAGGGAATGCTCGTAATTTCGTCCCCCTTAATTTTATTTGTTATTTATGAAGTTTATTACTGTTTTCGTATGGGAAAACGCAAGCAGTGGGGTAGGAAGGCTATGAAAAAGGCTGTTAAATAAGTTAGGGTCTAGATAATGGGTTAAAAACATGCAAGTAAATTCAACATCCCACGAGCAACGCTAAAAGACTACGCTAAAAAGATTACTAAGAAAACATGCTTCATAAATGGCCTCAAGGAAAGTTATATTAAAATTAATTGTACCTACTCTTCATAAATTTGGTGGGGGACGAAATTACGAACCCCAGTTTGGTAGTTTAGTTTTTGTAGGGTTTATGTCAATTATTTACCAACTTACGTTATAACAGTTTCGTTGTAATTTGCCCGTAAGTGAAGAATATTTTCAGTAATAAATATACCAATTTCTAGCTTTGTCCATAATATTCGTGAATTTCTATAAGACCAAACGTGCTAATGGGCCATCTGGTCAGTTTTGAACTTGAGGATAGCTCATCCGTAGAGCGAACAGTTTGCTTTGCTTGACAGACGGTCTGTGACGCCTGAGCGATTGGTTCGTTGGCAGGAGGATCATGCAAATTGCAGGTGGCAACTGGACTTCATGCTTGACCTCGGTCAGTGAGTCCTCTCCAGTCTGCAGCGGCAGGTAGTGGTACTCGCGTGGGTGCAAATCAGTGCCCTGTCGGTAAACGGGAGCTCATTTACGTGAGGTCAGATGACGAATCCCTTCAGTCTGGCGTTTGCCTCGTCAGCACCAGTGCCTCTGTGACGAAGAGTTGAAGTCACCAGAAAACAGGAACGCGACTCCACTCATTAGTCTGGCATTGTTCCGTAAGTATTGTAGCGAGTGGCGAAATGCTTCTAACGCATTTTTGTTTGCCATAATGTGCTCATTCCACGCTATGAGGATGCAATCTCCCAGCATTTCGGCTATGATGCTGCTTTTTGAGATACTCTCCCCGGGCGGCTAGGTTGCCGCTTATCCCTGACAACGCCACTGTGGGAGCTATGTTACCGTAGCCTCTAATTTTAACAACAATGTGTATCGAGTGTCTCATGGGGCGTCCATGCAAAACATTTCACTGGACTTCGATTTGACGCTATTTAAAAACCTGAGATTATATCCTATCCATTGTTTTCCTTAAGATTCGTCACGCCACATAGGGTTATGCAGTCCAACATAATACTTTTCGTTGTGCTCATTTTCATAAGTGATCGAAACTTGGCACTGCATCTTATGAGTTTCGTTGCAACCAGGTAACGGTGTATGAGTTACGATAGAAAATACATGCGTACTGAAAGACAACCAACCTTAATATTTTACATGTATAGAGTCAGTTATATTAGAGTAATAATAATTACAATGCTATAATATTAAGTGAGTTATTCTTATAAATATTTACTACCTTTCCTTGAAAACCGTTCAAACGATTTCGATTAAAATCAAAGACTAGAGGATTTTTAAATCCAGAAATCGATCTGTTAGGGTCTCATTTTGAAAAAATAATTTTCAGCCATCAACGTGTTTTTTCTACAGCATGGCAGCCAGCGCGACAGCGACATCTACTATTTTATTGGGAAGTCAGCTAGTCAGTAGCGTTTCAAGAATTTAACAACCGAGGAACAGATGGCGTTTTGTAACAAATCTGAGCGACATCTATATTCATTATCTTTCTTGCAAATGACCACGGCCGACTGGATCCCTCGCTGCGCTCCTTATACCGGCCTTGACAATCGCTTGTGAAGTCCAGCATAAAGCTGTAATTGGAAAGTTTCACCGTAATGCCGCTGGAGCGCTGGCCTACTACCCACTGACAGGAAGCTGAATACCGCAAATTGCCGCATTTCCAGTTTTATTTATATGGTGTTGCTATCGTAAATGTTGGCAATGTGTTCGCAATGAGGTGCTTGTTGGCTTCATATTGAGATCTGATAGTTATGCGCTAGTGAGTTTATTTTTTATTGTGTAGTGTGGTGATTATATTTTTTAAATTATGCTTACAAATCTTGGAATTTGTGATATTTTTCTGCGCCTTTTCGTACTTCGAGCAGAAATTTTATGGAAACAAGAACAAAGTGATTTCTCGCTATAACTTCGTCCTGAACAAGGATTTTAATTTATGTGCTAATTCGTTTTTTAATGGTGTGGTGATTTGCTTTTCATTAACTGTGTTAGGAAATATTCGAATATATATTGCTGTGTACCTTTTTTGTATTCCGAACAGGAAAATAAGAGCAAAGTGACACTATCATTTCACGAATTCTCTGTAGACCAGAACAAAACTACGGAGTGGCTAAAAGCAGGTAGCACTCTCATCTTAGTTTTCCGTTTCTATTTCGGGTATTTACCTTCTTTCTATCTTTCTTTCTTTCTTTCTTCCTTTCTTTCTTACTCTGTTTACCCCTCCAGGGTTGTTTTTTTCTCGGACTCAGTGAGGGATCCCACCTCTACCACCTCAAGGGTAGTGTCCTGGAGCGTGAGACTGCGGGTCGGGATACAACTGGGAAGGATGACCAGTACCTCGCCCATGCGGCCGCAACTTCTATGCCGAACAGGAGCCTTGTTTTGGGGATGGGAAGATTCGAAGGCATAGACAAGGAAGAGGGAAGCAGCCGTGGCCTTAAGTTATTTACCATCCCGGCATTTGCTTGGAGGAGGAGTGGGAAACTATGGAAAACCACTTCGAGGATGTCTGAGGTGGGAATCGATACCCCCCCCCCCTATACACAGTTGACCTCCCAAGGCTGAGTGGACCCGCTCCTGCCTTCGTGTCACTTTTGAAATGTCGTGCCAGGGCCAGGAATCGAACCCAGGCCTCCGGGAGTGGCAGCTAATCACGCTAATCAGGTATTTTTACCCATCAATTTTCTTTCATAGAATAATCCTTTAGGCCGTGTCGTATTTGCCATATGACAGCAACACAACACATTTTTATCCAAGATAATCTGAACTTTAACATTTAAACTCTGACAAGTAAGAATCACTACTGCTATGACGGTAAGGTAAGTGTTGTTACCTGAGCAAGGGGGCCGATGACCTAGATGTTAGGCCCCTTTACACAACAAACATCATCATCATCGAGCAGAGAACAGTTTACAATTTATTTACTCAAAATACTTTTCTCTTACTGAATTTTTATTTAAAATTCTTCTTCTTCTTCTTCTTCGTCTTCTTTCGCTATTTGTTTTACGTCGCACCGACACAGATAGGTCTTATGACACCGGTGGAATAGGAAAGGGCTTTCTTCCCACTCCTAGCCCTTCCCTGTCCCATCGTCGCCATAAGACATATCTGAGTCGGTGCGACGTAAAGCAACTAGAAAAAAAAACATGTTTGAGTCAAAATCTTTATGTTATGCATACAACGAATATGGAAAAAGTAAGACTTTTATGTTATGTCCAGCCCCATTCCTGAGAGTAGCGCTTGAAGAATTTTAAAACGCTAATTGAACAATGACTCTTAATCTCAATATTAACATCAGAAGGCAAAAGTATTGTGGTAAGTTCTGCTATGTATCTAAATGCCATGATAATAAAAACGAGTACTATTATTCCTCACAATTAAGGAACGTCAGTTGGACTACTCCATCCTCCGCAGTTTCAGTTCACGACGTTGTTTTGGCACATATCAATGAAAGTAGCCTTTAAGAATAATCATTTTAACAATACTAGTCAATGTTACATAAAATTTTATACCCTAAATTAAGATACAACTGCAATCAGAGGCAATATCAGAACGACAGCTGGACTAAGTCATCTCCCCGCAGTTTCATTTCACGACGTCATTTTGGCAAATATCAACGAAAGTAACCTTTAGGATTAATCATTTTAACAGTTTTAACCTATGTAACATTCTCCATAACTCTAAATTACGATAAATCGGTAATCAAAGTCAATATATTTTCCATAAAGAAGTATGCATTTCTACCGCAAATAGGTTGGCCGCCAGCGCCACGTGTCGAGCTGTGTAACTACTGCGATTACAGTGCGTGGACCCGATTGTCCAGGCCGGTAAGGAGCTAGCTAGAGCGACGCATGAAGTCGGCCGTGAAATGACTAAAGAATTTGATGGTTTCAAGCACGGCCAACTTGATGCGTCGCTCTAGCTGGCTCCATGCGCAACGAGGTATCCAGTCGGCGGTGTTTCCAGAAAGGTAAATACCTATCAACAGTGTTTAATTTCAACAATGGCGTTTTTCTAATAGAAACAACTTTAAAAATGTGATTTAAATGAAATAATAATCTGTTTGGTTTTCGTGACCCTATAAAAGTTGACAGTGTTTCCCAGCGAAGCTAGGTCAACCAGATAGTAATAATAATAATAATAATAATAATAATAATAATAATAAAGGTAGCAGGTAGGGACCCTCTTCGGAGGCAGCCCTGCCCAGGGAGTGGCGCCCCTGCCTATGTGAGTCCCAGAGCACACAGACCCGGTGTGTATCATCTGGTAAGGGTCCCAGCTCAGGGTTACGAGTGAAGACCTCAACGGCAGTGAAGGCGGAGATGAAGATCATTGGTACGGCGGAACTGGCGGATGAGGCACCCTTGCTTTTTGGGATAGTAATAAAAAGCCTGTTTAAAATCCAGGTGCGTCTGAGTGGTATCCACCGGCTTGCTGGTCCGCGTCTGTCACCTTGTAGGTGCGGTGGCAATACCAAGCTCCAGGAACTAACAATCCCTGGTTCTAAGCACCCAGCACTGCTGGATTTCCTATTACAAGCCAAACATGATTCGTGAGAGTACTAACAACATTACCCCAGGTGGTATCCAATCCACCCGTCGCATTGAGACGGCAACCAGACTTTCGGATTCTGGGGAGCCTGGACAACCACGAAAACATGGGAGAGAGTCGGAGCTCTCTGGTAAACTATCCCACAAAACCCCCACGTACATTGGTACATTCAATATCAACACTTTGATACAACCAGGAAAATTACTAAATTTAGTCACAGAACTTGATCGGCAAAAAATTCTTATCCCTATTTACTGATGATGCTACCTTGGATTATGGAAATTAACGTATATTCAAAAGCAAAACAGACCAAAAGATTCTAAATAGGACCCCTTTATTTGGCATGAGCTTCGTAGTACATAAAAGTATACTGAACTCGATCCAAGAAGTTAATTCCATCAGCAATCGCCTAATGACCATGAGGATTCAGTGTGCCAATAAAAAATATACATTAATAAATGCACACGCCCCTACAAATATAGACAACAAGAAGAATCCCCAAAACGTGGACAAATTTTGGAACAGACTTGAAAAAGTGATGTCAAAAATTCCAAAGGATGACGTCAAAATCCTCTTAGGCGATTTCAATGCACAAATCGGCCGAGAAAAGGAACACAGGAAAACTGTCGGACTCTACACGGCGCACAAATTTACGAACAAAAACGGCTCAAGGCTCATTGAACTATGTCAACAGTGCGACCTTAAAATCATTTCCACATCCCTCATGAAGCATCCCAAGAAACAAAAAACCTGGAGGTCCCCCATTGAATCCATTGGAGAATTTCAGATTGATCATGTAGCTATCTCGTATCAGCTACAGAAAGAGGTACATGATGTACAAGTGAGAAGAGGAGCAAACATCGACTCTGATCACTATATCACAAGAGTTAAAGTAAAATTTACTCCAAGAAAATACCACCCCAAGAAAATCCAACAACAGAAATTTGACATAAAACAGATTCCTGTTACGGATCTAAAAGAAGCATGGGAAAATCAACCAGAAAAAACATGGGAAGAATTCCACACCAAAATCATACAGAAGGCACGAGAAATGGTACCCTTAAAAAGGAATGCAAAACACCCCTGGTGGAACTCAACATGCAACCAAGCCCTAGAGATAAGAAAATCTGCGTTTCAGAAATACAACAGTAGAAAATCCCAGAAAACTCAACGAGAATTTTATGAGACCAGAAAACAAGTATCCAAAACCATCAGGCAAGAGAAAAGAAAGCACCTGAAAGAATAACTGGAGTCAATTGAAGAAAACTTTAGAAACCACAACACAAGGGATTTCTACAGAACATTCACAGAAAAAATTCGAGGATACATTCCACAGAACTTATGTTTTAGGAAACAAGACGGAAAATTGGCGCTTACTAATAAAGAAAACTGCCAAGAACTTGCACGGTACTTCTCAGAACTTCTTAACTGCCCCGAACCCACTGAAAGATTTCTTGAAGAAGCATCCAGTTTCACTCACCCAGAATCACCTCCACCAAACCAGGAAGAAATTCAGAGCCACATTAAACGACTAAAGAACAACAGAACCTTAGGGAGAGACGGGATTGTTGCAGAATTCCTTAAGAATCTTGGTCCAAATTCACTCAAGGAACTTACAGAAATCATACAGAAAATCTGGAAAAATGAAAAACTCCCAGAAGACTGGAAATGTGCCTTGATTCACCCACTTCACAAAAAAGGAGACAAAACTGATGTGAACAACTATAGGGGAATCTCCCTCCTTGAAGTCGGCTACAAAATTTTCTCTGCATGCCTGTTGAAAAGAATACAAGAACAACTAGAGCATAAAATTGGTGAATATCAAGCTGGGTTTCGCCCTCACAGATCATGCACTGAACAGATCTTCAACCTCAAAACCGCTCTAAAATTCAGGCCCCTCAGAAACCTTCCAATCATCTGTACCTTTGTAGATTTCAAGAAGGCTTATGATTCAGTTGATCGTCAATCTCTGTTCAGCATCCTGAAAGAACAGGGACTAGACTCCAAAACGCTAAACTTGACCAAACAGACCCTCACTGACACGAAGTCAAGATTGAAATTCATGGGAGAAATCTCAGACGAATTCCTGATAAAAACTGGTGTCCGGCAAGGAGATGGACTATCTTCAACCTCGTACTAGATAACGTGATGAGGGAATGGGAAAACGAACTGAAAGCACAAAATAGCTGGAACCCAGTAAACATCGGGACACAAAAAAACAAGCTTGAAATTCCATGCTTAGCCTTCGCGGATGACCTGGCCCTTTTGCCCAGCGATGAAGTCACAGCAATAAAGCAAGTTGAAATTCTCCAAGAATGTGCCAGAAAGGTCGGACTTCATATCTCCTTCCAGAAAACTGAATTTTTCTGTGCAAAACTAGACATCCATTGTCTCAATACAAAATACGGACAAATCAACAGAGTCCCTCACTTCAAATACCTGGGCGAAATCCTCGAACCAACCGGACAAGAGAAAATAGCCCAAAACAACCGTGTCCAAAAACTCAGAAGAGCTTATGGGAGAACAAGAGAAATCTACAACAAAAAATGTATGTCTCTCCACGTTAAGATTAAACATTACAATACTGTAATCAAACCGGAGGCTTTATATGCAGGGGAAACTCTAACGCTTCATAGAAAGGGCGAACTGGAAAATATCCTAAAAGAAGAGCGAAAAAACATGAGGAAAATTTTAGGACCAAGACACACGGGAGAAGGGTACCGCCTCAAAACCCGGAAATCCACAGAAAAATTATCTAATATTGCGGCAGACCTCAGGAAAAAAAGGCTAAAATTTTATGGACATGTTAAGAGGCTTCCAGAAACTAGACTAACCCACCAAGTTATTGAAAGAGTTGACAAACTGAAGAATTTTCCTTGGATACAACAAACAAAAGCAGACATGAAGAACGCACAAATTCTCTGTGAAGACATTTTGAATCGAAATATATATAGAAAGAAAATTGACAATTGGGAAGTTACTCCAGAGAATGAAGTACCAAAAAGAGCAGGTACCAAGTGGACGGAAGAAAGGAAAAGGATCTTTAGTCAACAGATGTAAGCATCCTGGATCCTCCGCAAACGAAATAATAAATAAAGCTTCGTGTGCTCCGAAAGGGACCATTCACGCATAATAATACACTGACTGACAGAGCAAATGCAACACCACGAACGAGTTGTTCGAAAGGGATGAAAGTTGGGGAAAAAACAGAGACGGCACGGACGAATAATTGATGTTTATTTCAAACCGATATGCAGGTTACACAATGCGCACGGCATCGACTCAGTAGGATGTAGGACCACCGCGAGCGGCGATGCACGCAGAAACACGTCGAGGTACAGAGTCAATAAGAGTGCGGATGGTGTCCTGAGGGATGGTTCTCCATTCTCTGTTAACCATTTGCCACAGTTGGTCGTCCGTACGAGGCTGGGGCAGAGTTTGCAAACGGCGTCCAATGAGATCCCACACGTGTTCGATTGGTGAGAGATCCGGAGAGTACGCTGGCCACGGAAGCATCTGTACACCTCGTAGAGCCTGTTGGGAGATGCGAGCAGTGTGTGGGCGGGCATTATCCTGCTGAAACAGAGCATTGGGCAGCCTCTGAAGGTACGGGAGTGCCACCGGCCGCAGCACATGCTGCACGTAGCGGTGGGCATTTAACGTGCCTTGAATACGCACTAGAGGTGACGTGGAATCATACGCAATAGCGCCCCAAACCATGATGCCGCGTTGTCTAGCGGTAGGGCGCTCCACAGTTACTGCCGGATTTGACCTTTCTCCACGCCGACGCCACACTCGTCTGCGGTGACTATCACTGACAGAACAGAAGCGTGACTCATCGGAGAACACGACGTTCCGCCATTCCCCCATCCAAGTCGCTCTAGCCCGGCACCATGCCAGGCGTGCACGTCTATGCTGTGGAGTCAATGGTAGTCTTCTGAGCGGCCGCCGGGAGTGCAGGCCTCCTTCAACTAATCGAGGGGAAATTGTTCTGGTCGATATTGGAACAGCCAGGGTGTCTTGCACATGCTGAAGAATGGCGGTTGACGTGGCGTGCGGGGCTGCCACCGCTTGGCGGCGGATGCGCCGATCCTCGCGTGCTGACGTCACTCGGGCTGCGCCTGGACCCGTCGCACGTGCCATATGTCCCTGCGCCAACCATCTTCGCCACAGGCGCTGCACCGTGGACACATCCCTATGGGTATCGGCTGCGATTTGACGAAGCGACCAACCTGCCCTTCTCAGCCCGATCACCATACCCCTCGTAAAGTCGTCTGTCTGCTGGAAATTCCTCCGTTGACGGCGGCCTGGCATTCTTAGCTATACACGTGTGCTGTGGCACACGACAACACGTTCTACAATGACTGTCGGCTGAGAAATCACGGTACGAAGTGGGCAATTCGCCAACGCCGTGTCCCATTTATCGTTCGCTACGTGCGCAGCACAGCGGCGCATTTCACATCATGAGCATACCTCAGTGACGTCAGTCTACCGTGCAATTGGCATAAAGTTCTGACCACTCCTTCTTGGTGTTGCATTTGCTCTGTCAGTCAGTGTAATAATAATAATAATAATAATAATAATAATAATAATAATAATAATAATGTGTCGTGAACTCTGGCGTTTCCTGTACTTAGGCAATACTTCCTACACCTATGGCGCTCTACATCTCGGTAGGTATCCCTTCCAGGAGAGTTAGAGTGGCAGTAATTGTGACCAACCAACGACTGGTCGGCTATTTATAAAAGATACGTCCATTTCTTCAGTGAGTGAAATTGTACGCGTGCGACTTCGGAACTTGGCATGCCACTGCCGTTTGGAGGGCTGACTGGGCAGGCAGGACATCTCGGAAAAGTGACAGGTTATTGCTAAACTCATGACTCCAAATTGTAATGTAGAATTTATTTAATTGTAGTTGTCCAGCGAATAATGGTGTAAGTGATTTTTCACCTGATATAAAATCTCCACGCGGGGCTAACCTGAACATCATACCTTGAGTGTAAATGTTATAAGGTTGTTCGAATTATTTACCGTCGGTATCCTTCTCACTTTTCACTTACTAACATTAGGTATTTTCAAAATCGTAATCCACGTTTTAGGAATTTGCTTTCTGTTCCCCTAGTCGCAACGTATAATTTGGCATCCAGTAGAATGTTGTTTGATAAGTTCTATCTCCTACAGTTCCGGATCCCCGAAACCAGGAGCAGTTTTACTACTACATGGTGGCGCACAAAGAGTTGACACATTTAATTTTAGAATAACAACTTTATTTTTCACAGAACACTAATGAAATTTTAAACACAGGCAGCTTGGACCCTGGAAATACATTTCACTATATCACATGTTCAATGCATCCTGCACTGCGGCGGACAACATCTTCGAGACGAGTACGCGTGATTCTGATGACTTTGCGGCACAGGTCTTCATGAATTTCACTGCAGAGCTGCACGATCCGAGCACGCATTTCCATGCGGCTTTGAGGTCTTGAAGCGAAGGGGTTTTCTTTCAAATAGCCCCATTAAAAGAAATCACAAGGATTTAAATATGGGCTTTAAGGAGGTCAGAAACTTCCGCCATTATCGTTGTACTGTGGGTAACGATGAGACATTACACGATCACCAAATACTCCCCTCAAAACTCAAGAACGTCGTTAGCTGTGTGAGGTGTTGCACCATCTTGCACCAACCACTGCGTATGAATAGGGATAGCGAGGATTTGAGGCATGAATTCATTCTCCAGCATGTCCTTGTATCGCTGTGCAATAACTGACTGACTGAAAAAAAATGGTCCAATTAACCCATGTCTTGACAGACCTACACATAGACTCACTTTTCCCCATACGAGGTGTTTTCGTGAATAATGTCCGTTTTTTTCTATAGCCCAAAGCCACACATTTTGTTTATTAACTGCTCCGTTGAGATGAAAATAGGCTTCATCAGAGAACCAAGTGTTATCTTGAGTCCATAAGGCGTACTGCAAACTCTTCTGCCTGAGCAAGTCTGTTAGCTTTTGTAGTACAGTAATTTTGTGCAGGTACAATTGAAGGTCACCGTGTAACACTCTTTGAACTGAATAGCGCGATATTCCACTATCTCTTGAAGCTCCCCCTGTTGACTTGTGTGGGCTGCGCTGCATGTCGACGCAGCGATGTTTTCAGGAGACTGAACTGCTGGTGCACGTGGTCGCTTTTCTTCCTTCACACTGCCTTGTTCTTCGAAGTTTCTGTATAGGTGAAGGACGGTGTTCTTTGCTCGTGCCCACCTAGTCGGAAATACAGCTCTAAATTTCCTTTGTGTCGCCGTAATACTTTTTGATTCGCAATAAAATTAACTGTTTTGGCGCGCTACTGGCCGGAGAGTCGGCCGTGATCAGCCATGGTTGAAAGCTCACTGCATTGCAGGCGTTTGGAGACAAAACAGCAATGTCACCCCTAGAGTTATTTCAATGAAGCCGGGAAGGTGTGCGCGAAATTTTAACAAGTTGCACTTTATTTGGTTTTCAAATGTGTATGGGAGCGAGCGAAACGTAAGTGTCCTACGACAGCGCGCCGCCCAAGATGGTCGGTCACACGCTGCATAGGGTGACACAAAAGTTGCTCAGATTGAACTTACATTTCTTAGTCGATTTTCTGATGAGCTTTAACTAGAAGAAACTAAAATACGCTGCGCCTTCTTACAATTCACGTAATTCATTTTCAGACAACATGTGTCACTCATCTCTACAAACAAACAGAAAGATAGAAACCCTGAAAAATAAATTTTCGAATATAAAATGTTTTGTTCTTTTCACCAATACCTCGTCAAGACCTGAGGCTCTGCCTTAATAATAATAATAATAATAATAATAATAATAATAATAATAATAATAATAATAATAATAATAATAATAATAAATTTATGTGACTATTATGAGCCAATGCAGCGCTTTTATCGGATTGTGAGAGGGCAGTGTCTGCTGTGGAAAGTAAACTACACACCAGTGTAGTGGAAGGAAGTGTGGCACGTGGTGTGCGTGTTGCAGTTATGTATTTTTTTTCTATTTGCTTCACGTCGCACCGACACATATGTCTTACGGCGACAATGGGACAGGAAAGGCCTAGGAATGGGAACGAAGCGGCCTTGGCCTTAATTAAGGTACAACCCCTGTATTTGCCTGGTGTGAAAATGGGAAACCACGGAAAACCATATTCAGGGCTGCCGACAGTGGGGCTCGAACCCACTCTCTCCCGATTACTGGATACTGGCCACACTTAAGCGACTGCAGCTATCGGGCTCGGTGCAGTTATGTTAAGCACGGAACAAACACCCAACCCTGCGTGATAAGAATTAATCACACGTGCTAAATTTTCCAACACTCCTCCAAAATTAAGCCCCGAAACCCTGTAATCCGATGTCAAGAACACTGACCATTCAGCCATGGATTCGGGCATACTTAAAGTAAAATATTACTAGAGAGTTAATAAGGTAAATTGTCCTCCACTGGTGATCAAATTAGCTTCAAACTTATTTAACTCAACTTGCTATCCGCAATGCAGTGTATGAAAAGCTTACAAATTTCTGTTAACGAACTGTTCTTCCCTGGTAAAATTACTAGCCCACCAGTTAAATATAGTAGACGTATTTATTGCAATGTTTCTGACAGTTCTATGCTTATACCCTAAAGTAAATTGCGTTTGCATTATTGAAGAAACTACCAGTATCGGTGATGTCGCACAAAACAGAACAAAAAGTAGACGCACATATTTCCGTTCGTGTGTACAATTGTGGGAATGAAATATGTTTTGTGTCTGACACATTCAGCAACTTGGGGAGGCCAGAGGTAACATTGGGTAATTATTTCATATAGGCTCGAATTAGAAGTGATTGTACTGTTATCATGTTACGTTGTCAGAACATTGATGGACTGCACAGATTCACTATATTTTATACGAGTGAGTGTACGATGGTTTCGAATATAAATGTTCCTAAATTTGACAATACTTAAGCTATTACGGAATATTAAATATTTAGGATGATTTAGGTGTTACAACTATTTTACTAGCTTGCCTGAAAACATAAATCTTCTCAACGTTCCATACGTTTTTTTTTTATTTTAAAAATAAATTATATACTTTTAGTAACTTCCTGGGCGGGTCAGTGATATAATGTCAACCTTCGGATCCCATCATTCCGGGTTCAAACCCGGCAGAGATGGTCGGATATTCTAAGGGTGGAAAGAAATCCATACGTCACTTTATGTTGTACGATGTCCGTATCTGAAAGATCTCTGATGAAACATTTGGTGTTCGCCCAGCGGAGATCTGGTTGACTGCTATCTGGCGGAATGAAACAGAACGTCTTAACCGTCAGGAAGGCAGCCTAGATGGCACACGGTAGCAGAAGCCATAAGGTTATCGTTATATGTTTCTACGTCCCACTAACTCATTTTACGGTTTTTGGAGACGCCGAGGTGCCGGAATTTTGCCCCACCGGAGTTCTTTTACGTGCCAGTAAATCTACCGACACGTGACTGACATTCCTGAGTACCTTCGAATACCACCATTCAGAGCCAGGAACGAACCTGCCAAGTTGGGGTCAGAAGTCCAGCGCCTCAACCGTCTGAGCCAGTCAACCCGCCTATTATTATTATTATTATTATTATTATTATTATTATTATTATTATTATTATTATTATTATTATTATTATTATTATTATTATTATTATTATTATTGCACCGGGAGGTACACCTCAACCCCGGACATTTAAATGAAGTGCCTTGAAGAACACTATCTATCATATAAATTTGAAACATCTAGTACAAGAAGTTGGGACGTTGATCAGCAGATGTCACTATTAAATGATGGGGCAATATATTATTTAAAAGTTTCCTAAACTGACTAGATTTCTTTTTTTTTTTTTTTTTTTGTGTATCACAGGAAGTTCGCACTTTTCTCCATAGATGCCTCTATTAATGGGCTGATATCATGCACACTGCTGCAAAGTGGAATAACTAGAGATTTAAAGAAGTTTTGAGTTTATAGGTTTTCTCCACTGAATTGACTTTCAATATTGTTGATACTTCAAGGTTTGCAACACTTCTTACTCATCCCGCCAGCGTTGGTTTCTGACGAATCAGAGATTTAATGCATTTTTCAGCCAATCAAACATTTCTTGTACCTATTTTATCCGCCAATAAAAATGAGAGGGTGTGTCCAGATTAGTCCAGAGCCTTCTCGAAACTTCCTCTCTGGTACAAAACCTGTCGCTTTTTCGAGTTAACTTGTCTTATTGATCGCCGAATTACTGCGCGTGTGTTAAGAGAAGAGACGGCGGTCCTCATTCTTCGGCAGGCAGAACATCAGCCCAGGTAATAGCCACCAGTTTTCTATCTCTGTAGTTATCTCCGCAAGCTGAACTCGAGGGGAAGGTTCCTATCTTTAACTATGTAACTGTCAATTCCTAAAATCTAAACTTTCTTCATTCTCATGTAAAATTCCTTGTAAGTCCTAAGGAGTTAAACTGTAAATCGGGGGTAGAGAGTGTGTTACCCTCTCGGATTTCCCTTCAATTAATCTTGAGGAGACTAAAATTTTGTAACTGCTTTTCTCTTGTAAATCGTAAATTAACTTGTCCTTCTAGTCACCTCAGTAGTTTGGAATTAGCCTCTGCATCATCGGGCAAGTGTACGCCTCCATACATTTTTTAGTATGAGCCAGTAATTTAACCTGTTCTTTTTCACGAAGGCCCAGTAGAATGGGTACTAGATACCCCTGTGTAAACTAAAAGGTAATTCATATGGTATTGTAAATTGCAGGTTGTGCCTAGAGATGCTTGAAAGTGTAATTGTATTAAGCAGTTAAATGCACTGATCAAAAATAAATGTCCGCCATGAGCCTCAATGGGCGCCTCATTGATTGTGGGACACGTCCGGACACTTCAGGCGCTGGACGTATTCGATGGCAACCTTGTTTCACTCTCTGGGGGACTACTGAAATACCCAAAAATGGCAGGTCTGACCCCAGAGTTTGAGGACAGGTTGTAGGTCATTTTAGGTAGAAAATACCATGTTTAGGCTTTCAATGAATTTGTTCACTAGAGTCCATTTTGTAATGTTCATGTGCTTTTTCTGAAATAGTACCACGAAAGCCGTTAATGGCCAATTAAATACCACTTGACTCATGAGAGAGCCATGCCTCAATTCCAGATCAGTTCCTTCCGTTCCGTGAACGGGAATATTTTCAGGTTTCTCGGCTAGTTCCTTTCTGTTCCAGAGGTTTGTGGATTCCAGGGGAGATGACAAGGTCTTCAAGGTCTTCAAGGACTGCTCAGTAGAATTAGGTTGAGACAGATGTTCAGGAAAGTAGAAGAGAAGGAGGACGGAAAGGAGAAGGTGGTAGTGTTTCACGTTGGTACCAACAACGTAAGGCAACCTGGTACAAGTACCAACATAGCTGAGGATGTGTGGGATCTGGTAAATGTAGCACGGGTGAAGTTTAAGGAAGCGGAGATTGTTATCAGTGGAATACTGTGCAGGAGGGATGCTGACTGGAGGATGATTGGGGACTTAAATAAGACTATTGAGTGCGTATGTGAGAAAGTGGGAGTGAGATTTCTAGATCCTAATGGGTGGGTAGGAGATTGGGATCTGCGCTTAGATGGCCTCCACATAAACCGCAGTGGTACGTGTACGTTAGGAAATGTGTTTAGAAGGGTCAAGGGAAGGGTGATATGGGTACAGGGATCTGGGTGTCAAGTACGGATGGCATAAAAATGTTGGTATTGAACTGTAGAAGAATTGTAAGAAAGGAAGATATAGTAATTGGAGTTGAATCATGGCTGAGAAATGATATAATAGATTAAGAAATTTTCGCACGGAACTGGAGTGCGTATCGTAGACATAGAATAGGAATGGTAGGAGGGGGAGTATTAATTCTGGTGAAAGAAGAATTTGTAAGCTACGAAAAAGTTAAAGATGACAAACATGAAATTCTATGTATAAGGCTAATTTCTAAAGATAATAGGCAACTTGATGTCTTTGGAGTGTACAGACCCGCAAAGGGTAGCGCTGACGCTGATTCGGAATTATTTTATAAGATAATCAGCTGTGCGGGAAACGGTATGGAAAGGAACGTAGTTGTAGCGGGTGATCTCAATTTTCCAAATGTAAATTGGGAAGGTAAAGCGAGCGACAGGAAGCATGACCAACAAATGGCAAATAAGTTAATATGGGAGGGACAGCTGATTCAGAAAGTGATGAAACCAACTAGAGGGAAGAATATTCTGGACGTGGTGCTGGTAAAACCAGATGAGCTCTATAGGGAAACCGAAGTAATAGTTGGTAGTATGTAATCTTTACTATTGTACATGAATAAAAAACTGAAAAAGTGTGTGAAATAAATTAATTAAATAACTGAAATATAGTAACATACATACATTATCATTATAGACTATTATGCCTTTCAGAGTTCAGTCTGCAAGCATCTGTGAATTACTAAACGTCGCCACAATCCTGGATTTGCAACTAGTGTTGTGGCCTCATTTAGTTCTATACCTCTTATCTTTAAATCGTTAGAAACTGAGTCTAACCATCGTCGTCTTGGTCTACCTCTACTTCTCTTACCCTCCATAGCATAGCCCATTATTCTCCTAGGTAACCTATCCTCCTCCATTCGCCTCACATGACCCCACCACCGAAGCCGGTTTATGTGTACAGCTTCATCCATCGAGTTCATTCCTAAATTAGCCTCTATCTCCTCATTCCGAGTACCCTCCTGCCACTGTTTCCACCTGTCTGTACAGCAATCATCCTCGCTACTTTCATGCATATTACTTCTGACTGATGAATAAGATATCCTGAGTCCACCCAGCTTTCGCTCCCGTAACGCAAAGTTGGTCTGAAAACAGACCGATCAAAAGATAGTTCCGTCTGGGAGTTGACTTCCTTCTTACAGAATACTGTTGATCGCAAGTGAGAGCTCACTGCATTAGCTTTACGACAACTTGATTTAATCTCACTTACAATATAACCATCCTGGGAGAACACAACCTAAATACTTGAAATTATCGGCCTGTTCTAGCTTTGTATCACCAATGTGACATTCAATTCTGTTTAATTTCTTACCTATTGATATCAATTTAGTCTTCGAGAGGCTAATTTTCATACTATACTCATTGCACCTATTTTCAAGTTCCAAGATGTTAGACTGCAGGCTTTCGGCACAGTCTGCCATTAAGACCAAGTCGTCAGCATAGGCCAGGCTGCTTACTACATTTCCACCTAACTGAATCCCTCCCTGCCATTTTATACCTTTGAGCAGATGATCCATGTAAACTACGAACAGCAAAGGTGAAAGATTACAGCCTTGTTTAACCCCTCTAAATACCCTGAACCAAGAATTCATTCTACCATCAATTCTCACCGAAGCCCAATTGTCCACATAAATGCCTTTGATTGATTTTAATAATCTACCTTTAATTCCATAGTCCCCCAGTATGGCGAACATCATTTCCCTCGGTACCCTGTCATATGCTTTCGCTAGATCTACGAAACAAAAAACACAACTGCCTATTCCTCTCCTAGCATTTTTCAATTACCTGGCGCATACTGAAAATCTGACCCTGACAGCCTCTCTGTGGTCTGAAACCACGCTGGTTTTCATCCAACTTCCACTCAACGACCGATCACACCCTCCCTTCCAAGATGCCATTGTGTACTTTGCCTGGTATACTATAGAGATGGGAGTTACATATCGTATTATGATACTGTATTCTGTTCCATCGCAGTAAGCTGTTTCAGAAATATTATGTTCCATCCGAGACCCTAATACAAAAGTAACTGTCTCAGCGAAACCAAGGGATTGGTTAACGGATGTTGGACTGCAAGCAAGCATGGGAGCTAGCCTTAAGAGCGCACTCCTGCGCAGGCGTGTGCGATACATTTGTAACCGCTTTTTAGAGGCAGTACTGACACTCCTACACTGTTACTTGTCAGTCGGTTACAGAATTACAGATATTCATTAGTTGTCTCAAGAGCGTTGTATTTGGTTTACAAGTGGTAATACATACAGTTGTGTAGTTTCTCGAAACAGTTCCGCGTGGTCTTTCCAGTTAATATTTCGTGTTTTACACTGTGCTGTGCTAGATGAATAAACGACAGAAGACGAGTCCTCTGTGGTCTTATTTCACTGTCACAGACGATGTAAATAAATCGGCCCGATGTGATTTATGTGAGCAAAAATTTAGTTACAGGGGAACGGTTTCTAACTTGAAGAAATATATTAAAAGAAGGCACCCAACAATAAATATTTCCGTGTTAAACTCTCAAAACTCTACCAGTGCATGTGGGTCTGATAATGTTCATAGTACTCAAATATCAGGTCGTGGACAGCCATCGCAAGTGCCACGTCGTGTACCTATCCCTCCTCCTGAATCTTCATCACCACCTGCAGCCCGTGGGGCAGTGAAGCAACAGTCACTGTCATTTTTACCAGTGCAAAGAAAAATGAGTGATGTACAGAAAAAGAAGCTGGGCAAGCTACTATTACAGTTGTTTACCGTGGATTTTCAGCCTTTTCCTATAGTGGAAGATGAAGGTTTTGCAGCGTTTTGTACTGGATTAAACCCTGCCTACGTTTTGCCTGATAGGAAGACTATTTCATCATCACTTGTCCCAGCAGGATATGGACAGTGTATGTTGTTCGTCAACATTTAATGTCGGCTTCCAGCGTCTGTTTAACTACAGACTCCTGGACGTCTAGGAATTCAGAGAGCTACCTAGCTGTCGCTGCACACTTCATAAATAAAGACTTCGAACAGTTTTGCTGGAATGTTCAATTTTGCCTTATAGACGTTGTAACGGACAACGCATCTAATATGAAAAATGCTGTTGTAAATGAACTTCAATGGAAGCACTTTCCCTGTTATGCGCAAACCAGTGGCGGCGCGTGACTTTCATCACTGGGGGTTCAAAAGAAGAAAAAATTGCCTCCCCCCCAACCTCTCCTCTCCCCATCTCCGCCTGCTTCTCTTCCATCGTAGGCCGTAACCTCCTAAACTAAGATGACGTAAGTTATAGAAATGTGATCAAATACGAGAGGAGCAGAAAATACGGTAGGCCTACATGCCGAGTTTTACCACATGCAAAATAAGAAATAACTGCTTCATTGAAGTCCGCAGAGTCTCGAACACAGTTCCTTTCAATTGACAACATAGCAAGAGCAATAAGTCTATCCTCGGTCATTGTGCTGCGCTAGAAAGTCTTTATTCTCTTCAGGGTAGAGAAACACCTTACTGCTTCCGATGTCATGGGAATAGTATAATAACAACTATATTTAAAAGTTTTCATTGGTATTACCTTGCCGCTATTCTTTGCCTCAATGATTTTTGAGTTAAGTTTCTCTCCAAAAGGTAATTATTCCAAAGAAGGCAAATTAATAGGTGTTTAGTAAGTAATGATATATTTGGGACAAGATATTAATTGGAATTTGACAGTTTAATGTGACTTTTGGTAGTAACGATGCTTTTCAACACTAGAGCTAGTTAGGTGCACTATTCTCTGTTGCCTAGTCAAATTCCCGTAAGGCCAACAGGTGGCAGGTACATACCCCAACCCCAACAACACGGCTAGCTAGTCTTGAGACAGTGGCCTATTGCGCATGCGTAAAGAACAGAGATCCGTTTCTGCGATATCCTGGTCTTGCCTTAGTGCTGGCTTTCGTCCCCCCGCACCTCGCCGCTCCCTTCACCTATGTACGGACGGAGGGATCGCCTTTGCAAGGGGGTTCATTCCAGACAAGTATCCAGCCACAGACCTTGCGCAGCTCGCATGAATTGAAAGCCAGTACGAGTATATTACGGATAGAGGGACTTAGCAAGAGCTTCGAGATTGACAAGGGATTTATGAAAATTACATAGTTGAGTACAATTTGATATAAACTGGAGGTTCATTGCTCCATTGCGCTATACCAGAAACCGCCACTGGCGCAAACTTTAAATTTAATCGTCCAGGATGTATAGAAACAGATACAATTATTACTGGAGAAAGTAAAACATGTAGTGGCGTATTTTAAGAGAAGCACGACGGGCATGGAGAAGCTACTGACAGCACAAAAGAACATGGGTTCTTTTCATCCCAAGAAACTTATTCAGGAAGTCCCCACGAGGTGGAATTCCACCTACCATATGTTACGAAGGTTTCGTGAACTGGAGGACGCAGTAAAAACTTCAATAGCTCTCATAAATAGAGGTATCCCGGTCCTTTCGCAAGAGGAATGGACATTATGTAAGGAACTTTGTACTGTTCTCAAGCCATTTGAAGAGGTTACACTCATAATGAGTGGCCATAAGTATGTAACAGGCAGCCAAGTACTTATTTTGACAAATGGCCTCACAAATGTTTGCCAAAAACTGTTAATTGAGTCCTTCAGTGAAACAGTAATCGGCGTTGTAAACAAATTATATGAGGGACTCACTACAAGATTCAAAAATATAGAGTACAACGAAGCTATTGCCTTATGTACGTTTCTAGTTCCAAGGTTCAAGTTACTGGCATTCACAGACAAGACTGCAGGAGAACTAGCAAAGAAGCGTGCAATGGATCTGTTATCAAAATTAAACGAACAACAACAGGTTATACCTAACGCAGATGATGGTAAACAAGTTCTGGAAAGAGATGACACAAGGAGTGAATTCTCTATTCAGACTGATTTTGATAAGGTGACATCTTCAAGAAAACCCACAGGTAGGTTGATATGATGGTGATAAATAATAATAATAATGGTGATAATAATAATAATAATGGTGATAAATAATAATAATAATAATGGTGATAATAATAATAATAATAATAATAATAATAATAATAATAATAATAATAATAATAACAATGAACACTACAATGGTGGAAGAACTGTTACCTCTACCCAACTTTATCAAACTTGGTCCGGCTGAACTTCAACATTCTTGCTACCTCTCTGCCCTGCGAAAGATTATTCTCTAAAGCAGGACAAGTGATAAACGATCGCCGAACACGCTTAAGCTAAAAAAAACTTGGGCAGGATTTTGTTTTTAAACATGAATTCCTACCTATTGCGTAGAGTATAGACGAATCTTCTCCTAAAGTTTTGCAGCTCATGTTGGATGTAATTTGTATAGTTTTATAAATAAAATAATAATCATGAATTAATATAAATTACTCGGACATTCTTTGCTTGTCTATCACTATGCTGTATATATGCAATAATACTAATAATGTGCATGATGTTAAAAAGTCACTTCACTGGTTCCTGTTTTGACTACATAGTAGTTGTTCTAGGAATGTAAATGGGTCACTGCAAACATTTCTTGGAATAGTAAGTGACAACCAGGTGAAAGGGATGGAGGTACCTACTGGTTAGGGGCTGCAAGAGGCAGCAGGGGGTTAACGACTATTCCTCCCAAAAGCTGCCCTGTACCTTGTATTAGGTTACATTTGTATCCTAATACTACACTGTAACGGATACAGTGGAACATGATACAGGAAAGTAACCGTTTGTCCCATCCCTAGTATACTAATCAATGAGATACCTCAATAATTGTTGCAATCCTTCCTGTTCCCTTGCTCATAGATAGGTGCAATTACTACTTTTGTCCAATTTGCCCAACACTCCATGCTAATCTTACTACTCTACGAAGCCATTTCATCCCTGCCTTCCCACTATACTTCAACATATTAGATCTAATTTCATCTATTCCTGCTGCTTTATGACAAGGGGGTTTATTTACCATCCTTTCCACTTCCTCAAGCGTAATTTCACCAACATCATTTTCCTCCTCCCCATGAACTTGGCTTGGCTTGGCTGTTATGAGGGTATTTAGGGGTTGAAGTAAGGATGTAAAGGAGAGGGCATATAAGTCTCCGGTAAGACCCCAAGTAGAGTATGGTTCGAGTGTACAGGACCCTCACCAGGATTACTTGATTAGAGAATTGGAAATAATCCAAAGAGAACAGCTCGATTTGTTCTGGGTTATTTCCGACAAAAGGATAGCGTTACAAAATTGTTGCAAAGTTCGAGCTGGGAAGACATGGGAGAAAGTAGACGAGCTGCTCGACTGAGTGGTATGTTCCGAGCTCTCGGTGGAGAGATTGCGTGGAATGATATTAGTAGACGAATAAGTTTGTGTGGTGTCTTTAAAAGTAGGAAAGATCACAATATGAAGATAAAGTTGGAATTCAAGAGGACAAATTGGGGCAAATGTTCGTTTATAGGAAGGGGAGTTAGGGATTGGAATAACTTACCAATGGTGATGTTCAATAAATATCCAATTTATTTGCGATCATTTAAGTAAAGGCTAGGAAAACAACAGATAGGGAATCTGCCACCTGGGCAACTGCCCTATATGCAGATCAGTATTGATTGATTGATTGATTGATTGATTGATTGATTGATTGATTGATTGATTGATTGATTGATTGATTGATTGATTGATTGATTGATTGATTGATTGATTGATTGATTGATTGAATTCATCTCTGTGGATTAAGATATGTTCTAAACATCAATTCATGTTAGTTAGCAGAAGTAACCGTGAAAGTATCGCCATTTCATTAAATAATCAAAACATTGAAAGAATGATTCAGTTCACATATCAGGGAGCACCATAACAGTCAATATGGACCCTTCAAAAGAGATCCAGACGCCGCACTGGGATTTCCAGTTTATCTTTCCGAAATATGCGGTCATTCTTTTGTGATCATAATCTAAAACTGAATCTCTGGAAAATGCTGTTGAGATGTTACGTCTGGAGAGCGCTGCTTTATGGAGGAGAGACCTGGACTGTCGAACCTTTCTTTAGAGGCCTTTGAAATGTGGTTACATAGGAAAATGCTCAAAATTGCCTGGACAGATTTTGCAACCAATAATGAAGACTTAAGGAGATCTAGAGATGGATGTGAGCTGGAAAACGACAACAAAGGCAGGGAAACAGCTTATTTAGGCTATATTCTACGAGGTAGAATGAAAGGTGAGGACAAGCGAGGAGCTGGTAGACCAACGATGTTATTGCTCCGAAACATCAAAGACTGGACTTGCGTCAACATTAATGAATAACTCTTCAACAAGAAAATGGGTGCTTTTTCCAGGGTGATCGCCAGCGTCTAGGGGCCCGGATATAGCATTGACGAAGAAGAATAAGATATGAAGGGGAGTTTTGTGTGTTGGCCTGCCTGATAGGTGCTGTGCGGCATTTATTTGTTTGCTTTTCAGTCACACGATCTTCTTCGAAAGTGCTTGCGTGGAAGGACTCCGAATCCACACGAGACCTTCCATAATATAATTTGGACCAAGGTGGCAAAAGCAGTTTTTGTTGGGGAAAGGGCTTTTTAATAGGTATATATGATGCTGCACTGGCATTCAGTGAGGGAAGGAATCGTAGGATAAAGGCGTTGAGAAAACATGTTAACATCATTGGTGCGTGCTGTGAAATGGACAACTTACGTATGAGAAAGTAAAATATAAAGTTTGAAGCCGGTTGAAAGGAAACTAGGAAATTATATAGAAGCGAGAAGAGGGGCAGATAAGAGGAAGACAACGCCGACTATTCAGAATATGGATCTTTTTCTGCATTCCGTTTTTTTTTTCATAGACAAACGATCGTTTTCCTCAGGAAGTATTAAGAGTATATATGTGAAATTTATTTTCAGCAATTCATACAGTAGAAGTAAAAGATTGGAAGTTTTCTTGTGAATTTGCCGTAAATAGTTAAATAATTAGTTTGTTTTCAAAGTTGGAGTATTTCACTTTTGTACGTACATATATCAATCATAGATCTCCATTATAAAATGTTGTGCTTTTCAGCCTCTGTGAATTTACTAAACGCTGCCGAAATTCTCCATTTGTAAGTAGTTCTATGACATCGTTTAGTTCTATACCACTTATATTTAAGTCGTTAGAAACTGGGTCTAACCATCGTCGTCTTGGTCTCCCTCTACCCCTCTTATCATCCATAAAAGAGTTCATTATTCCCCTGGGTAACCTATCCTCCTCCAATCGCCTCACATGTCAACACCACCAAAGCCGGTTTATGCATACAGCTTCATCTATCGAGTTCATTCCTAAATTAGCCTTCATCTCCTCATTCCAACAACCCTCCTGCCATTGTTCCCACCTGTCTCTACCAGTAATCATTCTCGCTACTTTCATGCCTGTTACTTCTGACTTATGAATAAGATATCCTGAGTCCACCCTGCTTTCGCTCCCGTAACGCAAAGTTGGTCTGAAAACAGACCGATCTAAAGATAGTTCCGTCTGGGAGCTGACTTCCTTCTTATAGAATACTGTTGATCGCAACTGCGAGCTCACTGCATTAGCTTTACTACACCTTGATTCAGTCTCTCTTACTATATTACCATGCTGGGAGAACACGCAACCTAAATACTTGAAATTATCGGCCTGTTCTAGCTTTGTATCCCCAATGTGACATTATATTCTGTTGGATTTCTTAGGTTTTGTAAAAAAGTATTAAAACATCACTTACAAACATGAAGTTTTCAAGACTACATCATTTTAAAAGAAACTATAGGTCTAAAAGGCTGCAAAATTTTGTTTCAGTAAGTGAAATACTTGTTGAGAAAAATGAACATGAATGTCACAAATTTAACATGACAGAGATACAGCCTGCAACCTCCCCTTAGTCCTAAATACGACCTAACGCCCGATTACAGATAATAACTAAAAGAGAATTAGCTCGCGCACGATCCACAGTAGTGCATAGGGACTCCTTGTATCCTCCTCGCTATTGCTTTCCATATTTATCATATTCATCTGGCCCACCACATTGCCATTCTTCCGACGTCTAATTCACTTGCTCATCAGCGTAGTGTAGATACATTTCGTTCGGAAGATTATTTTTAATCATCTTTATACCACATTGTGGAATTTAAATGTTGTTCATACCTGTTTGGGCTTGTGAAACAAAAAGTAAACGAACGAAATTGAAAAAATAATTTCAATGTTGAAAACATTTCTTGGCAGACTAAGGAAAACGTAAAATTAAGCAATTTCCTCAACTGTTCCCGGGATAGAGGGCTCGGAACGTTTTAAAGTTGAGAGTCTTGGTTAGCTCTATCAAACTAAAAAGCAAATTTCGAAAATCACTCCCGGCCTAAATGCAGTTCCGGAAAAACAGCCTAAAATCGCTTGTTCCTTTACTTGTTTTCTTTTTGATTCAAATCCTAGCTAAATTAACTTATTTACATAATTCTTTCTGAAATGTGTTTTTTGGTTCAATAGCCTCATGCTTCTTTTGAGTTTTAGAAAAATGTCCACATCGGATCTAGTTATAAGGGCATAAGTGAAACTCTGCATTGACTCACATTAGCGCTCGTAGTAGTAAAAAAGGGAAACTGCTAATCTAACCAACCATATAATAAAGAATATAGTCTCCTAATTTATTATATTTTATTTACCTAACATTCGTAGCTCATATCCCTAGGATATTTTCAACACCGAGTTTATTGCCTGAAGGATATTTTTTTGAAACGACATAAGCTATGTAAAAATCCACGTGTTTACTTATAAAAATTGGATGTACAGTTATACCTTTGATGTTGATATTTAATGTATACTAATAAAATGAGAGGAAGTCAACAGGTTTTAATGTATCTTACTGTGAGTTGTAAATATAATAACAAGTTAATCTCTTGCTTTTCAGTCATCTGTATATTAAAAATGTGGATTAGATGAAAACATAAAACAAGCAAATAACTTGGAATGTATATAAAAACTGAAAATACCTTCATAGTACTCTATCCTTATGGAATTTTTATTATAAAAACACGTGCCTTAATTTATTAATATAACTTGTTAAGCTCTCCAAGATATGGCCCTAGATATTCTCAATCATCTTCTCTTCTTTTACCACGTTCAAATTAAGGAGTGTTTCACAATGTGCTCGAGATCAACTTCCAAACCAGTACGGACTGTTTACTTGCACAATGCGAACACAGTGTCTACCTTGGGATCTCACATAACATACTTCTTCATTTTCTGTTTACTCTGAGATATGAGGGTGGAACGTTAGTCTTCACGCGTAGTTTTAGATACATTATCTCTTTCTTTCGTAAGTGGAAACTTCATGGACTTCTCTGCCAGTCCGGTTGAAGGGTCGTATGTGAAGTTACCAGGTGAATACGTTTTTGCTGGTTTTTGTGGTAAAGAATACAGGTAATTTTCAAGGGAAATTCATTTTTGTTTGTTCAAATATTGGCCATCGGCTTCTACACACTTCGCCCATCTTTCAGGTAAGTTAAGTGTACCATACCAGAAAAACTGCTTGTTTTTTGCGGCAAACCATTCGTCGAGCCATTTTCCAACTTTCTCCAAATTGCTGAAGTGCTGGTCTTAGAGCGTATGCCCCATTGATGCGAAGAGGTGACTGTCAGGTCGGGGCAGTACGGCGTGTTCGGAAGGATGCCCCATCCAAGTAATTTCAAGGTGTCTTTCACTGGGTTTGCTGTGTGAGACCGCCCATTTGCGTGTAACAAAATCACTTTGCCATGTCTTCTGGCTCAATCTTTCGATCAATAAATGATTTAAATTCATCATTTGTTGGCGGTAGCGTTGTGCACTTACGGCACAATATCACTCTGGTCCCATCACTGTCTTTCACATTCAAATCGCCACGTTTAAATTATCGAAACCATGTCTAACATGTTCTAATCGATCGAACATGTTCACCATAAGTTTCTACCTGCAAACGATGACTTTCCGCAGCCTCTCACCCTTGATTAAATAAGAAAACCAATGCGTGCCGCAAATGTTTTCTTTCAGGCACAAACGTGGACATGATCAGCGAACGATACAGCGCAGACGCTGGTGTTTAGCGGACTCAACTTGTGTGTGATGGTAGGATAATGTCAGACGACCAAACTGACGTATGTGTCAAATTCATACGCTACGTCCGGGTATAGTGGGCATTGGTATAACCTAAATATCACTATAAAATTTGTCACAAATGGAACATAATAATTACTTTTACACATATCAAGTGAATAATCCCTGGCAAATTAAGAAATATATGTTTTTTTGGAGAATATTAATACGTACTTTACTACTTTACAAGTACATTTGGTGTTGCGCTCACAGTGACACACGTATGTCTTTTGTCTTACACTTTGAACAATTTCGTGTGTGATATCTGTGTTCACTGAAGTTCTTTGCTTTCGTTTCATTCTTCACTTGTCAATGACATCATTTCATGAATTGTATCGCGATATGCAATATTTAATAGGCGACAAAATGATATGGCCAATGTACATAAGAAAAAATCAGTGGACTAGTGATTTCGTTCGAACAGAAATAAAAATATTTATTGGTCCAGGGATCATGCTATTTTTCTTTTGACCTCCATTTTGCTGTTTGTACTGGCCAAAGATAATGAGAATCTACAGACATAGCACTCCCATTCCACGGTGCTAGCCCTGGACCTGAATAAAGTAACAAAAGACGGCACCAGCAGCGAATGGACAAGGATAATGAGAATCCACAGACATAGCACTCCCATTCCACGGTGCTAGCCCTGGACCTGAATAAAGTAACAAAAGACGGCATCAGCAGCGGAATACGACATAAACCAGTCCTGTCTACAAGCCTTAAGTATGTTTTCATATTTCTCAAATAACGACGGTATTTCTTAATTTGCCAGAGATTTTTCACTTGATATGAGTAAAAGCAATTATTATGTTCCATTTGTGACAAATTTTATAGTGATATTTGGGTGATACCTTTGCGCATCATACCCCTACGTCCTGTTAGCTGGCGCCATCTCTTAGTGAAATCGGGAAAGACTTATGCATGCACCCGGTACACAATTACGTCAACTTTAACTTCATGTCTGTAGATCTACTGAGAAGTAAAGGGATTCCTGTTGGACAAATGTTTGACAATTTGGCATCTGCAAAAACCGTACGAGTAGTTTAAATTGACCATTTAGCTCAAGGATACAGTGATAAATCCTGTGGAGAATATAAGGAACTCAACAAGTCAATAGCTGTCTATCGCCACAAAATTATCGTTATCCTGTTATCACTACATCCCGTATTGATAGGCAGTAAAATGTTACAATATAATCTAATTTGGTTAACTTTTTAGGAAGTGTCATCTAGCCCGTTATTCAGTAATGTAGCGAGAGAAACATAAATTATAGGGATTCTGATGGGCCGTACCCGTGATGTTCATAGCATAACCGTTATGCAGGTTGGAGTATACAGATCTTCCGAAAGTTTGAATTCTACCATGATACTTTCTAAAAATCTGGACTCTGGTTACCACGTATACTTTATCGCACCTAAGTGCACTTGTTCTTATATAACTTTATCAGAACAATGCACTAATCATCTTCAATAATACATTTGACCACAGACCGCACAATCAAGAAGACGTAACTGTGTTATTCTCTTGAAGCCGACAGCCACCGTATTGGGAGACTGTGGCCCAAAGTGTTTGAATGCAAAACGAAAACAATGTATTTCTGTAGCAAAATTTTTTACTTCCTGTATATTTCTGTACTTTTACTATAATTACTTATATAATTTGTTAATTATTCACTGAATAGTCCATATAGAAGGTGGCTCAGACGGCAGCGCGTCGACCTCTCACCGCTGGATACCGTGGTTGAAATTCCGATCACTCTATGTAAGATTTGTGCTGGACAAAGCGGAGGCGGGGCAGGATTTTCTCCTGGTACTCCAGTTTTCCCTGTCATCTCTCATTCCAGCAACCCTCTCCATTATCATTTCATAGCATTTATGAGTCATTAATAATCACCTTGGGAGTGGCGACCCTATGGTACCAATAGCCTATACCTGTTTCATTCATTACATCCCTGACTCGGTTAAAGACTGGAAAACAGGCTGTACGTTTTCATTTTCAATCCAGATACACGCAACTCGAGCAAAATATTTTCCCTACACAAATTACGGACTGTCGTTATTATTATTATTGATACGGAAATGCTGTGGAGCATAGAGGTGTAAGAAGGTGCGGGCATGAATGTGTGGTTGGAGAAAATATCAAATATAAAATTAAAACTCTTTAACTCGAAATTTTATTTCTTTCCTTGGCTTTTTGTTTCTTTCCAGATTTTAAACTTTGTTAAACAAGGAAAATAATATTACAAAGGCCTAGATCAACCAGACAACAACGATTTAACAAAATGAGCTTGCAGCTCCCATGTTACAATACTTAGCAGAGCTCCATTGCTCCCATCAATAAGTCTCCAAGGAGACTGAGCTCCAAAATTTTCTACATTCAAAAGGAGCGTCTTTATTTCACATACTTAAATAGGAGACTGTTCTCCAAAAATTGTAAGTTTCAAGCCTCCCCAAGGCACAATATAACTTTTACCAAAACAAACAGTATTCACTATCTTACCTGCTCAACAATCTAATTTACATTTAAATAGGAAATGAATAATAGCAGTAAACTTTAACAGGGGTAATCAGTACCCATTCTAAATGGCCTTAGTGAAAAGGTAAAGGTTAAAGTTATTGGCCGAAAATAAAAATGTTACGAGACGAACGCTTGCACTCCTTGGAATTCACTTGAACATCATTAAAATCCTATGTGGGCTCATAGCCCGAAGTTACAGAGGCTAAGCCTGTACTACGGAGGTGACTAAATGGAGGGAAAATTTAAATTACAACTGGAACAGAGGGTTCCCACTCATTATTCCCTAAGTTAGTCTAAGGTCTTTAGACTTGTTGAAAAGTTACATGTAAGGATTACATTAAAATAGGATGTTTGAAACCTTCCTCTCGAGTTAGCTTCCTGAGACTATTACATGATTAGAAGATGTCTGCCATTACCTTGAGCTGGTAGACCTTCCGGAGATGGACGAGCCAGGCCCCCCTGTCTCCTCTATAAACACACTCTGAACTTCTTGATTGGAGTGATCGGAAGACAACATGGCCCTAAAAGTCCCAGCTTTTATAGCGGAGAGGAAGGTTCCAGAATTCTCTGGGCTGAAACCCTGAAAACACCCACAATTCCTATTGGTTCATCCAATAAATGTACAAAATTCCTTATCGGCTAAAATATTAAGCCGGCGGGAAGAGATAGAAGTACTAGTACCTTAAGAACACAAAAAAGAATTTACAACATTTCAGTTCTGGAAACTCCGAAATTGCAAATTCATTTGAAAATTAATTGTTCTTCTTCCCACTAGGTGGAGCACACAAGTAGATAGTAGAACCATCTGACGATGAACGTCCACATTTCTTCCAGTAGAAGTTTCACCGTTTGTATCACAGATGGCCTCCTAAAAGGCGCTTAGTTTGAATGTGCAGAGTAGGTGTACATCCGGTAGAATTATTATTGATGAAATTATGACATAATCCGTGATACATTGCTTTTTTCGGATAGATATATTAGTTGGTTGACTGGTTCGTAGCTCGCTGATTGATTGGTTGGTTGTTGTTTGATTTACAAGATTGAATTCGTGTTAATTACAAGAGGATATAAAACAATTCCCAATTGGCTTCTATCGAAATTTATTTTGCTTTTTCTGGATCTGGGCGGACCTAACTGCGTTGGTGATGGATGTTTGTAATACCTCGTAGCGCCTGTTTCTGGAACACACTTGATGGACACGCCCATCTAGAGCGTACCATGGAAACACGCACCATTGACTAAGCAGTACATCGCACTGTCCAGACAGCACCTGTACGAGTAGAAACTTTAACTGATGGACTCTGGGGCGCATCGCAGGTGATTCCACATCGCGATTGTACGGGAACACAGTGCAGTGAGTAATGTACAGAACAGCATGATAGTGTTGTTACCTGAGTCGGGGCCTTGCTGTCACTCACTCTCTCTTCAAACATGACGTCCTGTAGGAGGTGTCAAATATTCCCTCTCATTGACTTACTTGGTTATATCATGCATTGTTTTTCATCATGTCCTCTGCCGCTTACTTTGCCCGAGATCGTCGGTAAAACCTAGTTAACCCAGACACCGATAAGCTGGAAGGAAAGAAGCATCTGAAAATGCAGAATGCAAGGTTTTAACAGTAGGTAGAAATCACATGGCCCTGTGACTGTTGCACTTACACTCTGCAGACAGTTCCATCAAACGCATCTCACTCTTTGTCGTACACAGCAGGTTTTCCCGAATTCCTCGTCTCCCAGGCCTCCCAGGCATATAGCGCGCATGTACAAGAACATAATACTGCATTCAGTAAACAACAACAACAAAAACAACTAATTTTTAATGATATCACGTTCGATTTTATTCCTACCAGCTGTTTCCCGCTGGCTCCGCCCACAATGTACAAAGTATGGTGTAGTTCGTTACTATCCTCACGGATGTATATGCAAAGTTTCGAGTTAATGAAATAAAGCACATGATCTGCTGTGGTAATAGAATGTAATATTATGTCAACAAAACACTTAAAATACATCAAAATGTAAAAGCAAAGCAAAGTCACCTCCGTACAGGCTATGAAGGCCCTTGGAGGAGTGGAAGGTAAAGGCTCCCACCATTGTTAACCTCGGCACGTGATGGGGTAGGGTGGTTAGTTCTACGCCCAGCCGCCTTTGCCCCCAGGAATTAACCTGGTACTCAATTTTGGTGTAGGCTGAGTGAACCTCAGGGCCATATGCAACTCCGGAAGTGGAAATCTCGTTTCTTAAATGTTACGACTTCCTGACGGGGATTCGAACCCACGTCCTTCTGGGCAAACCGATCACGCCTTTACCGCCTCGGCCAGGCAGCCCCTCTTGAAAATACATCCCACAAACAAATTGAATTAAACGTTCCTTGGAGCAACACTACGAAGTCCTTCAAAGATCTTCGTCATGGAGACAAATATACTTATAATTTTTCTCAGAATCTAGCAATTTAAGTAGTTATTACCTCCAAAGAAAGCGCTTGATCCACTGAGTGTTTTTAGACCAAAACGAACTGCGTACCTCAATTAGATCGAAAGATTTAATTGCTTCAATGAGAAAAAATGTTGAAGAAATGGGACGTCAAATTGAATGTGCACTCATAACTTTCTTCAGAATTAACCAATTTGAATAGTTAAGAGCTTAAATGAAAGATCTTGATCCACTAAGTGTTCTTAGGTCAAAACGAACTTCGCACCTCAATTAGAACCAAAGATATGATAGCTTCAAAGAGACAAAAAATGGAAAAAATCAAATAATTTGAGGAAGGCGAAAGTTAAGTGATTTATAGTGCCTGATGACAAATCTGTGCATGAATACATGTAAGTTAAAAAAATGAACGAAATTGACCGGATAGAATGGCCGTACTGACTGACTTTAGTTTTCATAATTTTTTTTAATATATAGATCATTTAAGACTAATATTTACTTTCTTTGAATTTTAATTTACCTCCGTTTACATAAAGATAATTTATAATTGCACAAACATTTTAAAACAGTGTGACACATGGATAATAATTTCAACAGTCTGGATCTGGAAGCATAATCTATATATATAAAGTAGCTTGTCCTGACTGACTGACTGACTGACTGACTGATTCATCATCGCCGAGCCAAAACTACTGGACATAAAGAAATGAAATTTTGGGGATATATTCATATTATAATGTAGGTGCTCGCTAAGAGAGGATTTTTGGATATTCCGTCGCTAAGGGGGTGAAAAGGGGGGTGAAATTTTAAAATGAGTGTGTCTATATCTCAAAACTTTAAAAGTTTACAGATGTGAAAATTGGTATTTAGAATCTTCTTCAAAAATAAGGAAACACGTATTTTTTTGTTTTCAGACAATCCCAATAGGAGGGGTGAAAAAGGGTGAAAAACGGGTTGAATGCCTTTACTCAGGATACCGCTACTTATATCTCAGAAACTGAAGATATCACAGACCTCAATTTTGGTACTTTCGATCGCTGTCAAAAATAAAGAAACACATATTTTTTTGTTTTTGGAAAATCCAATTAATGCGAGAGTGAAGGGGGGGGGGTGAATTTTTAAAATGAGTGCATCTATATCTCAAAAGTTTTAAAGTTTAGAGATGTAAAAATTGGTATGTAGAATCTTCATTAAAAATAAAGGAACACGTATTTTTTTGTTTTCGGAAAATCCCAATACGAGGGTTAAAAAGGGGTGAAAAATGGGTTGAATGCCTTTAAAAAGATTACTTATATCTCAGAAACTGAAGATATTACAGACCTCAAAATTGGTACTTTTGATCGCTTTCAAAAATAAAGTAACACAAATTTTTTTGTTTTTGGAAAATCCAATTTATGCGAGGGTGAAAAGGGGGGTGAATTTTTAGAATGAGTGCATCTATATCTCAAAAGTTTTAAAGTTTAGAGTTGTAAAAATTGGTATTTAGAATCTTCATTATAAATCAAGGAACACGTAGTTTTTTGTTTTCGGAAAATCCCAATAGGAGGGGTGAAAAGGGGGTGACAATTGGGTTGAATGCCTTTAAAGAGAATACATATATCTTAGAAACTGAATATATTACAGACCTGAAAATTGGTATTTGGGATGTACTTTAAAAATAAAGAAACAGGTATTTTTTCGTTTTGGGAATATCCAAATAATGGGGGGTGAAAAGGGGGATGAATTTTTGAAAATGAGTGTATCTATATCTCAAAACTTTTAAAGTTTATAGATGTAAAATTTGGTATTTAGAATCTCCTTTAAAAATAATGAAACACGTATTTTTTGTTTTCGGAAAATCCAAATAGGAAGGGTGGAAAAGGGTGAAAAAGAGGTTGAATGCCTTTAATGAGGCTACTTATATTTCAGAACCAGAAGATATTACAGACCTGAAAATTGGTATTTGGGATCTACTTGAAAAATAAAGAAACAGGTATTTTTTAGTTTTTGGAAAATCCAAGTAATGCGGGGTGAAAAGGGGGGTGAATTTTTAAAATGAGTGTGTCTACATCTTAAAACTTTAAACGTTTACAGATGTAAAAATTGGTGTTTAGAATCTCCCTTAAAAATAAAGGAACACGTATTTCTTTGTTTTCTCTAAATCCCAATAGGAGGGGTGTAAAAGGGTGAATAATGGGTTGAATGCCTTTAATGAGGATACATATATCTCAGAAACTGAAGATATTACAGAACTGAAAATTTGTAAATGGGATCTCCTTTAAAAATAAAGAAACACGTATATTTTTGCTTTTGGAAAATTCAATTAATGGCGGTTAAACAGGAGTGGCAAATTGGGATGAATTTTTTGAAAGACTATATCTACAGAATATCTCAGAAGCGTAAAATGTTACAGACGTAAAAAGTGGGTATTTGGAATCTCCTGTAAGTGAAAAGAAACATAGGTGATTTGTCTTTGGAAACTCCACTTAAGGGGAACTAAAAAGGGGTGAAATTTTAAAATGAGAATTTCTACAGTATATCTTAAAAAACTTAACATGTTACAGAAGTGAAAAATGGCAATTTTTTAATTCTATTAAAAATAAAGAAATGTGTATTTTTAGTTTTCGGAAATACCACTTGGGAAGTGGGGGGGGGGTAAAAGTGACTGAAAATGGTGTTGAATTCTTTTAATTAGGCTACTGATACCTCAAAAACGAAGATTTTACACACGTGAAATTTGATTTTTGGAATCTGCTTTAAACGTAAACAAACACGTATTCTCGGAAAATCCAATGAAGGGGGTTTGGGGGGTTAAAGGATTGAAAAAATTAATTGACTTAATTGTATGAGAATACATACATCTAATAAAAACTAAAGTTGTTACAGACGTGAAAATTGGTATTTTGATCTCTTTTAAAAACAAAGAAAAGCGCGTTTTGGGGGTGGGGAATAACCTTGGGGGGGGGGGGGGAGTGTAAAGGAGCTGAATTTCTTTCATGAGGACACATAAATCAAAAACTAAAGAGGTTAAGGTGGTGATAATTGGTATTTAGAAGATCCTTTACTATTAAAGGAACAAGTATTTTTTGCCTTAATATCACTTTGTGAGGGGGGGGGTGGAGTGTGAAAGGAAGTTAAAGAAGTGAATTATTTTTAAGGGGATACTTATATTTCAAAACTGAAGGTAATAAACGTGAACATTGGTATTTGGAATCTCCTTTAAACATAAAGAAACACACCTTCTTTTAATTTTTTGGGGAGTGGGGGTAAATAAACTTAACGGCGGTGGGGTGTAAAAGGCGGTGAGACCAATTGATTTTACTGTTCATAATGTACTTATAAGGAGCCTCCGTTGCTCAGGCGGCAGAGCGCCGGCCTCTCACAGCTGGGTTCCGTGTTTCAAATCCCGGTCACTCCATGTGACATTCGTGCTGGACAAAATGGTGGCGGGACAGGTTTTTCTCCGGATACTCCGGCTTTCCCTGTCATCATTAATTCCAGCAACACTGTCCAATATTTCATTTCATTTGTCACTCATCGATCATTGCCCCAGAGGGGAGCTTCGGCAGCCGGCACAATTCATATTGTCGCCGCTAGATGGGGCTTTATTCATTCCATCCCTGATCCTGTCGAATGATAGGAAACAGGCTGTTGATTTTCGATGTACTTATTCTGATCATAAACCGATCATTTTTAATCTTTCCTGGTTTCTTTTTCAACAGCCATCTTTTCCTTCGGAGAACGTTCTTAGATTAGAGTAGATTCTCCTGGCATATAAATAAAAATTTAAACACATTTGAAATAAACGATAGGAATGATATTGACCGTCAAATTGTTCACCTCTATAATAGGGTCACTAATACACGGAGGTATGTCATTCGTATCGCCAGAAATCCCGCACACTTGCCTACGCGCGACAATGGTGCTGGCCACATTGTCAACAATGACAATGGCAGCTGATGTAATTTACCGCCAAGTAGCGGTCTTGCATATTGCTGTGGGGTCCAGAACATATAATAATAATAATGACAACAACAACAATAATAATAATAATAATAATAATAATAATAATAATAATAATAATAATGATATCAAAAAAGGCTTTCACGGCCGCAGATCTTATAATCACAGCAATAGAACCAGCTTTTGGGTGGTTAGGCCGTATGCATTATGCAGAGTTTCGTCCAGACGTGCCATTTGGACTCATCAGCTGGAATAATAATAATTTTTTTTTTTTGCTAGCGTCTTTACGTCGCACCGACACAGATAGGTCTTATGGCGACGATGGGATAGGAAAGGCCTAGGAGTTGGAAGGAATCGGCCGTGGCCTTAATTAAGGTACAGCCCCAGCATTTTCCTGGTGTGAAAATGGGAAACCACGGAAAACCATCTTCAGGACTGCCGATAGTGGGATTCGAACCTACTATCTCCCGGATGCAATAATAATAATAATAATAATAATAATAATAATAATAATAATAATAATAATAATAATAATAATAATGTTCTGGACCGTCGTCACATGTGCGGACCACGCTGGAAACAGGTCCTGGACGGCTAATGACTAAGAATGCAGTCCGGCCGCGGGTTCAGTAGGCTACCGCCAAGGCACCCAAGACGACACCACGACAGATCCCCTGAAGGATTTGATTCATATTAAAAATGCTTATAGGAAAAGATGGCAAAGATTTAGGGACCCAACTAACTGGGTGGAATACCTGGACCTAGCCCGGGAAGTACGAAATCGTTTGCTGGAAAGAAAGATTGAAAAATGGGAGGAAACTTGCCGTAATCTATTAGAAAACGAGTCAGATCGCGAATTTTGGCGGATTCTCGCAGAAAACTGGTCAGATCGCGAATTTCGGCGGATTATATATCTAAAACAATAAGCATTCAATTATAAATTTCAGTATAATACCGTAGCGAAGCACGGGTATCTTGCTAGTTGAAAAATATAACTTGTTGCGGTTGTTCGTTTAATGGGGCGGATGGTGCTATCACTGCCTTCGTGATGTACAGGCCGTACTGTAGCTCCGATGACGTCACGCAAAGACGCGAATATTTTCCTCCGTCCGACTCTCGCAATGCATCGTATGATACGACTGTGCCTTTTACGAAATATTCTAAAATACTGTATTAATATAATATGTGAGATCATTAACACACATAATTGTTTGATATCTCGTAAATTAGATCTATGTAATTAGTAGTGGAGCTGTGAGAATTCTAAACACTTGGCGTCAGCACTTTTTTCGCTGCGTCAGCACCCGAGGTCATTGACCCCTAGTATTGTACCTAGGCGGGTTCTGACACCGAGGTCATGGACCCCTAGTATAGTAGAAGGGCTGGGCCGATTTGCGGATTTTACGTAAGAGAGTGAGCCTAACCTACAGTCGCCATCTTGAGGGGCGTAATCTTACTTTAACGGCTACTTGCCCTTCCCGACGCCCAAGAGAGCGTGCCTAACCTCACATCCGCCATCTTGAAAAGGACTATCCTTAGTTTTACGGCAGGATGCCCTTCCCGACGCTAATTGCACAAGATGGCGGCTATACAAAACTCCTAATGAGACGGCCTAGGAGCGCTTGCGCAGGATTGCGGATATACATAGGCTCTTATGAGACGGCCTAAGGCCGCTTGCGCAAGAGGGCCGCTTAAAAGTTACGCATACTGTATCACGGCTGACTTGATGTGTCGCTCTAGCCAGCTTCAGCGAGGGATCTAGTCGGCCGTGGTAAGTTATACAACAGTGCAGTGAAGACATACTTCCTAAATTTTGTATAATGATCTATGAATTGTGTGCATATAATAAAATTTTACTATTCAAATACAACTTACATAGTTATTGCGGACCCCTTTGGATTATCGTTGCAGCCCCCCCAGGGGCACGTGGACGGCAGTTCGGGAATGGCCGGTACACAGTAGTGAATTCTTATGTCATTGAGTAAATTCTTTTCTGGACAGAAAGGCAAACGCGATAGCATTTCAATACACGAAAAATTAACTGTAATATAAACACTTCAAAAAAAATGCGTAGGTGGATAATATGCTGAGTACAGAATCGCAAAACAAACTGTCTCCGACACTACGAAGAGCATTTGACATTTGTACAAAAATATAATGTACAGTGAGAAAGTCGGTCGGTAGATGCAGAGTGGGTCTCGGCCTATAAGTGGCCGCGGCTAGTCCGTGGTCCAACAGCTCTGCACTCTGACCAGCCAACCGAGCAGAAGAGGGGTAGCCACGGCTCTACTGTGGCTCAAGGCTTCTGTATTCGGGAGACGGTATAGGGCTGGACCTCACGGCTGGTACCAACCGCCCGCTGTCCTGAAAATGGTTTTCCGTTTTTTCCATTCTCCTGCACTAAGGCGAACGCCGGGACAATTCCTAGTACAGGCCACGGCCGCCAACCCCCTCACCTTCTCCGTGCATCTCCTTCGCCGTAACCAATCTCCCGGCCTGAGAGACGGCGCCACCGTCTAAGATAAAATATTTTAGTAGTAGTAGTGATGAAGTCTGCAGAAGAAACCCAAGATGAGTTGTGTGTCAGAAATTTACACAAGTACATTGAAGTGGAACTGGAATTCAAGCTCTCATGGAAAGACATCACAGCAATTAGGAATAAACCGTTAATTAAGTTCAGATTTGCTTTTCAAATTTTGGAGACGTCGTAACATAGTGAAAGATTTCCCCTACACGGAAATGCATAGAATCTTGGATATGTTTTTGGACTTAGAAGATGAGAGAGCGATTGCAAATTCTACAATTGTTCCCTCTTAGTAGTCTCTTACGCCATGCAGTGGGGTACATCCCTTGACCACATCCACAGGCAAACAAAGAGTTTCGACAAATCTAAAGAAATGATCTACGTCCAGGAAGATAGCAGCTGATCCAGGACACGACATTTCCAAACCATGTTAGAAGATAGATAGATACGTCCAACAAAATGGTCGCTGATTTTCCACACAATTTATAGCCATGAATATTCGAAAAACTCGTATATTACGAGGTGACGTTACCGTGTGCAAGGGGCTGTGCTGTGACCTAGAAGAAACGCCAGTCAAAGACAGTGGAAACACGTTTAAAACACGGTGTCATTTGCACTTACTGTATGTAGAAGGCAGTGTCCCGTCACACGGTAATAACGTGAGGAAGAAGATGACGAACACTGGTTGCCATGGTTACCTACTGTATATAGCAGGCAGTGTTCTGACACACGGTAATAACGCGAGGAAGAAGATGACGAACACTGGTTGCCATGGTTACCTACTGTATACAGCAGGCAATGTTCTGACACACGGTAATAACGCGAGGAAGAAGATGACGAACACTGGTTGCCTGGTTACCTACTGTGTATAGCAGGCAGTGTTCTGACACACGGTAATAACGTGAGGAAGAAGATGACGAACACTAGTTGCCTGGTTACTTACTGTATATAGCAGGCAGTGCAATAACGTGAGGAAGAAGGTGACGAACACTGGTTGCCTGTGTATAGAAGGCAGTGTTCTGACACACGGTAATAACGTGAGGAAGAAGATGACGAACACTGGTTGCCTGTGTATAGCAGGCAGTGTTCTGACACACGGTAATAACGTGAGGAAGATGACGAACACTAGTTTCCATGGTTACCTACTGTATACAGCAGGCAATGTTCTGACACACGGTAATAACGTGAGGAAGAAGATGACGAACACTGGTTGCCTGGTTACCTACTGTGTATAGCAGGCAGTGTTCTGACACACGGTATAACGTGAGGAAGAAGATGACGAACACTGGCTGCCTAGTTACCTACTGTATATAGCAGGCAGTGCAATAACGTGAGGAAGAAGGTGACGAACACTGGTTGCCTGTGTATAGAAGGCAGTGTTCTGACACACGGTAATAACGTGAGGAAGAAGATGACGAACACTAGTTGCCTGGTTACCTACTGTATACAGCAGGCAGTGTTCTGACACACGGTAATAACGTGAGGAAGGAGATGACGAACACTGGTTGCCATGGTTACCTACTGTATATAGCAGACAGTGTTCTGGCACACGGTAATAACGTGAGGAAGGAGATGACGAACACTGGTTGCCTGGTTACCTACTGTATACAGCAGGCAATGTTCTGGCACACGGTAATAACGTGAGGAAGGAGATGACGAACACCGGTTGCCTGGTTACCTACTGTATATAGCAGACAGTGTTCTGGCACACGGTAATAACGTGAGGAAGGAGATGACGAACACTGGTTGCCTGGTTACCACACTGTACTTGCAAAATTGTCTACTCTAAATTGATTACGCTAATTCTAAAGGGACCCCAAGCCAAAAAAGTCCATGTTAAAAGAAAGCATGTTAGGACAATGATGTCTACATGTACCCTGATGATCGTGTTTTCTAGCTATAACTTGCTTTTAATACACTTTCTACTGTCCCGTTAGGTTATTTCAGTTAATGCGATCAACATAGGCTCTATACCCGTAATTAGTCCATATTAACGAGGTTATGCTGTATTTCTTGGTCGTCTCCTTTTTATTTACTTAATTATTAGATACAGCCGAAGGAGAACCATTTTACACTAATAGCATGACAAATTTATATAAGTATAATAAATTAATAATCGGTCTAAACAACAATATTATGTATGAACAGTGAGTTGACAATAACTATGTAACAAGAATGACGACGCTAACTGGCAAGGGTCGGTTACAGATTTAGCAGAAGCATGATCATGGGTTGTAGGGCAGAAGAAACTGGAAATCTGGAAAGGACTTCAAAGGAATCTTCTAATTTTTTGTTTGAAGGGCGCAAAAGGTGTGAATATGTCAAGATCGGTTAGTGAGTTACCAAGAGTAGGGAGACAGTTGTACGGTTAGGCGCGGACGGGACACATGATATGTGTGTGCCGGTCAGTCCGAAGTATGTAACTTGTCTGAAGCGAATTTGGCCTGGAAGTCTGCTTTCAGGATGGACTTACTTGTGCGGTGGTCATACCATGAAAATTCGATATCCATCTCCACCAAAACATGTCACTTTCATCGATCGTATTTGTTTCCCCCTTCCCCAACGCCCACGACTCCCATCCATACATTAGCATGGATAATATTAGGTAGTTCATCTGTTTTACTTTCTGTTTCCTCTTGATCTTCCACAATATTGATAACCGTTTCATTGCTAGGATTCAACTTCGTTTTACCTCCTCTACTGCTGATCCGGAATTTATCAGGCATCAAGGATAAATGTATTTATAGGCAACTTCAAATCCATCTATCCAGGTTATTTCTGGGCGGTTATTCGTGTTGGCGGTAGTGTTGGAGGTTAGCTCATAAGATTGAAATAGGCAGAATTCAGATAAACTTAGTGCTATATTTTGGAATAGTGAGAAAGTAAGCAATAGCAATAATAACAAAAAGCAGAAGAATGATGAAGGTGAAGAACTAACAAGTTGAATTCGCGAAGCGTGTAAAAAAACCAAAGGATTCAAAATTAGGACGTGCTAGGACTAAAATGTTTTCATCCTTCCCCTGAAGGGGGAGGCGGGCCTCTTAGACAGTAACGCCGTCTCTCAGGCCGGGAGATTTATTACGGTGAAGGAGATGTGCGGAGAAGGTCAGGGTATTGGCGGCCGTGGCGTATACTAGGAACTCACCCGGCATTCGCCTTAGGGCAGGAGAATGGAAAATCATTCTCAGGACAGCCGGCGGTTGGGTCCAGGACTGTTCCGTCTCCCGAATGCAGAAGCGTAGAGCCACGGTAGAGCTGTGACGACCCCTCCTCTGTTCGGTTGGCCGATCGGAATGGAGAGCTGTTGGACCACGGACCAGCCGTGGTCTCTTGAGGGCCAAGACTCACTCTGCATCCACCGACGTTAGGATGTGAAAGAATCGATAACAAGATCAATAACGATTGTCTTTTGAATAAAAAAAATTACAAACGACAAGTAAGGGGACCGATATACTGACGTAGCAACAACAACCTCAATTAAGGCTTGAGAAAAGTACAAAATATCAGTAACTTGAACTGGCCACAAAACAATGATTAAAATAAAGATTATTTCAGGTAAAATGAGATACCCGAGTACAATTACACAACATAAAGTGATAAAAAGAAGAAAGTTCCTATACTGGGGAAGGGGAGGGGGATCATAGGCAGGGAGGGGAAACGGGACTTCGCCGAGTAAAGTAAAGAAGACGGAAGCATCACCACATAACAGAGAGTATGTAAGGCACTGACTTAGAATATGGCACTTAATGTATCAACAGTCAGATATCGTTATGCTTCAACTCCAAAACTAGTTATATGTTGAGATGGTTGAAAATAATGTAGCAGTTACTTTGTCACAGTTACATGCTTGTCACTGTTACAAATGTAATGTTACGATCGCCGTATTTACAGCACGTATTCCCTACCTTGCATACTGCTCTTCGCCTCGATCTTGTCCTCGCCGCATCAAGCATTCCACTACTCCGCTCACCTGTCCTCTGCCAGCGCCATTCATCACGTGACTATTACGTCATCCTCGCAACACTTCGCCTTCTTCGTTGCCTGTGCGCTGTGTGAACACGTGATGTTATGTTTCTTGAACTCGCTGGCTTGTAGCCTTCTCACCTTTTCTGGAATTTTCTACACCACTATATATTTCCCACTCCGCTGCTCCACAGTTGAGTCGGGTTTCGTCGCGGAGTGGTGGAGCACCAAAATACTGTGCCTACTTGTATTATGTCAATTCCATCTGGACTATATCTTCAAGCTGTTTGGTGAGCAAGATTTATCGTTATTTATCTTAATTTGGACTTTAAATTTTCATCGGGGCTATTGCCCGCTATATTTTTCTTCCGCCGAGTTAATACGTTGCTCATAACATAGACTGCACCTCTACACGAACTGCGCTACGGACAATGTAAAATTATTTATAATCATTTTAGACGTCTTCCTAGACCTATGCAATTGGTAAATTCTGGAATACCCGGTGAAGAAAATCCTTTCCCCATTCTAATCCTTATCCCACTTCCCTTTCCCCTCCCTTTCGCGCTTCTTTCTTTCAGGGCTTTACTCTCACTTTCTTACTCAGTTTCTGTACGCTTGTATTCGTTCAATAGGTTTTTTCGGAAATTCAGTTTGTAAATGTGGCACACTTTTCTGATTTTTCTCTACTTTTGTATTTTTATCTTTCACCATTTGTTAAAATTTCTGTTCGATTTATTTATTTTGTTACAATGTTTGATTGTTAAATATATTCTATCCATATTGTTAATTTTTGGTCTTCCTATTGGCCTAGCTCCTTCTTACTGCGCGTTTCCTTGGTTTATATTATTATTATTATTATTATTATTATTATTATTATTATTATTATTATTATTATTATTATTATTATTGTTATCCATATTATATTATCTCACTACTGTACTTTGGTACTCAGAGCTCCCTACGATATTGCTAATATCATATTATACTCCACTGTACGATCATCAGATCACTTATCACGACCGTATTATAGCAGACCCTCTTTCTCCCCACAGTAACGAGGACAAGAAATAACAGGTTACCGAGTAACGATAACAGAAAACAGTAACTGGGAATTGGGAACTGTCACTAGTAGCAGCTTACAGACACAAGACACCTTCAGAGTTGAGATAGTGTATAATATACTCTCTAGTGTATTTGTTTAAGTGTCTGCTGTCATCTGGTAACTAAAGTGTAAACTGTTATGACATATTCAACTGCTCAGGGGCAGTCGTTGACTCAGAAAGGGCTACCTACATTACTGTATAATATTAATATAAGTTTCACCCGTATAATTATTTTTCCTTTACCATAAATAATTCTTTTTTTTGCTAGGGGCTTTACGTCGCACCGACACAGATAGGTCTTATGGCGACGATGGGATAGGAAAGGCTTAGGAGTTGGAAGGAAGCGGCCGTGGCCTTAATTAAGGTACAGCCCCAGCATTTGCCTGGTGTGAAAATGGGAAACCACGGAAAACCATTTTCAGGGCTGCCGATAGTGGGATTCGAACCTACTATCTCCCGGATGCAAGCTCACAGCCGCGCGCCTCTACGCGCACGGCCAACTCGCCCGGTCATAAATAAATTAGTATGCTAACTTTCCATATTGATATTATAGATAACATAACATTACTTCATTTTACTTAATTGATCCTCATGTACCGGTTTGTGTCGAAGTTTGGCAGACAGATCATCATGTTTTCCTGTCTTCTATCCTTGATCGGAGCATTGTCAAACTCGCTCTTCTACATTTCAGAAAAACGTTATGTTGTCTTCTCATTTCATCCGCTGTCCGCCTCTCGTTAACTTTATAGCAGATAGGAATGCGTGTTTTGCTGCACCGACTTTCAACAGTGTAGTGATGCGTGCGCGCATGTGCGAGTGAATACATGGGACTTCACAGCACCAGGCTGTGACCAATAAAAGGTGAGTAACGTTGGACGTTATTTTTAACTGTTACTTTTCACAGTTACATTATTGTAGGGGAGGGGAATGAAAACTTTTCATGTTGGTGGTGAAGCGAGAAGTGCTAGATTCAGAAAGGCTCTGGGAAAGTAAGTCCCACCAAGTAATAAAATGTCCTTGCTCACCAAGTGTCTCCAAATGAAAACTCCTGGGTGTAGGATGATAATAGGGTGTGACTAGCACGTAGCATGGCAAGATGTTGAGCCCTCCACACACACCACTGTCAAAACTGGACTGAGGAAGGGACGGGTATCTGGAAGGTTGTGGAGACGTACAAAAATATTCGAGAAAGTCGGCAGAAAATTACGTATTCGTGACGTGATGATGACGCAGTGAGCGAAGAGGCAGAAGCATGTGGCGTTCACTAGTATGACAGGCAACAGTGCAAGGTGTTGGTAGTATGGCGGCAAAGCAGAAATCGACGACAAAGTAGCATCTAGACTTTTGGGGGAATGTTACATGTTATGCTGTTCATCAGCAAAGCCATGTGGTCACTGATGAGGCAGTCGATTGAGGTCCGGTAGAGTAATTCGAAAATCGATTCCGCACATTATTTCGTATGATGTCGTTACATAAAAGATATCTGTAGACGCCGACAGTTCAGACAACAAAGATTTGACCTCTCCCTTGTGGAGGAGAACAGAGCTAAACGATTTCAATCCTAGTATGATAGAGAAAAACTTGGGTGGGAGACACTGGGGACAAGAAGGAAACGAAACCGGTTATGTGCCATATATAATGCGTACACGAATAAGTCAGCTTGGGAAGAGTTGAACAGTCGACTAGAAAAGCCCTGTTACATAAGCAGGACAGATCACCGGAATGAAGTAAAAGGTAGATCACAGAAAACAAACTATGGTAAATATTCTTTTGCGAATAGGGGAAATGATATTGGAATGTACTGTATTACCTGAAGTTGTCTTAGAGCCTTTTACCAAAAATGTATGGTGTTTCAAGAATAGACTACAGTATTTTGTAAATTGCGTGTAAGTTTCTATGTGATGCTGTCATGTTTTAATGCAACCTCAATCCGCTGTATATTGTAGTATTAAGGCATCTGAATTGTTTAAGGTATGTGTGGGTTTGTATATAAATGTTTTAATGTTACGCTAATTTTAAGCTCACCCTATAGTACTGTAAGCCCTAGTGTTAAGCACTGGACATACTTAAGTTGTGGCACATTTTTACGTGATGGTCCTGAATTTAGAATGTTAAACTAGTAGTATTTCCACCGAACAGCTTGTTGTACTCTTGTTGTTGTTGGGTAATTATGTTTTAAGTTTATTAAGTTATCACGCTACAGTAAGCGACCATTGCCACCGGGATATTTCAAAATTGCGATGTGTTTGTTAATAATAATAATAAAACTTCCACGGTATCCCGTCTATTCTTTTTATTTTTATTTCTTTGTTTCCGTCGCTGAATCTGAGGGATTCCACCTCTAGCCCCTCTAGGGCAGTGTCCTGGAGCGTGAGACTTTGGACCGGCGATATAACTGGGGAGAAGGACAAGAACCTTGCCCTGGCGACCTCAACTCCTTTGTTGAACAGGGGCCTTGGAGGGGAGATGGGGAAATTGGAACGGATAGACAAGGAAAAGGGAAGGAAGCAGTCGTGTTCTTAAGTTAGGTACCATTCCGCCATTTGCATGGAGAAGTGAGAAACCACATTTTTACATGATGGTCCTGAATTTAGAATGTTAAACTAGTAGTATTTCTTGTAATACTGAGGATGACTGAGGTGGGAATAGAATCCCCCTTCTACTTAGTTGACCTCCCGAGGCTTAGTGGACTCCATTCCAGCTCTCGTAACACTTTTCAAAATTAGTGGCAGATCGGCGATTCGAACCTGCGACTCCGATGGTGGCAGCTAATTACACTAACATCTACACCAGAGAGGTGGACTATCTCCTCTATGCCTGTCGTAAAAGGTGACCGACTTGTGCTAGACACCTCACTTCCACCTTTCCCATCCGACCTCCCTTGGCCCACACCTGTTCACTTCCGATACCCACGGTATTAAGTTTGAGAGAGCTACGGATTCGTCCACTTGTTTTGCGGATAGCTACATTCTGGCATTCTTTTTTTTGGGGGGGGGGGAGGTGTTTATTTGGAATTAGCGTGGCCAGAAAACCGACAGTGTCGTAACCAGGCAACCAGTGTTCGTCAACTTCTTCCTCGCGTTTTTACCGTGTACCAGAACACTGCCTTTTGGTGTATACACCAGGTACAAATGGCGCCATGTTTTAAACGAGATTCCATTGTCTTTGACTGGCGTTTCGTTTACGTCACAGTAAATCCCCTTACACACGGTAACGTCACAGTAAAGCCCCTTACACACGGTAACGTCACAGTAAAGCCCCTTACACACGGTAACGTCACAGTAAAGCCCCTTACACACGGTAACGTCACATTAAAGCCCCTTACACACGGTAACGTCACATTAAAGCCCCTTACACACGGTAACGTCACAGTAAATCCCCTTACACACGGTAACGTCACTTTGTAATACGTATCTTGCGAGTATTTTGTTGGACGTAGATCGTGATGCTATATATATTCCTTTCGAATCATCGGAACACTTCGTCTCCCTTGTGGGTTGAGTGAAATGATTATTACCTTTACTCCCTGCTTGCCGTAAGAGGCTACTAAGAGGGGACAACAAAAGAATATCTACTTGCTCTCTCGTCTTCGAAGCCCAAAAACATATCGATTGTTTAAACTTTCCCGTGCAGCAGAGAAATGTACATATAACTTCTTTTCCGTCTGATTAGATTTAATGTAGGATGGTTACCTAGCAGTACTTTCTCTTAAAACAATAAACACCACTTCCATCATCAAATGTCTGATTCACTTTGGCATCTTGCACTGTAAAACGGAACGTCAAAACTGACGCGCAGGCAGCGTTAATGTAAATTTAAGATGCCTACAGGCGATAGCTTCAAAATAAATTGTAATAAATAATGCAATATATCCTGTATTGTATTTTCCAGTAAATTTCCTTACATTCTTCTTTTAATGAGAACGGATTAGAGACACTGGAACTCTTCTCGGTAATATACAGAATGGCCCAAAAGTCCGTTAACATTTGACGAGGCAATACTTCAAGGAATATTAGAGGCAGAGAGTTAATAATTGACACACATTATTGGCATGATATGAGGGTTAGGTGACACCGTAATACAGTAGGCCTAAATGAAGCTTCACTAACAGTGCTTTTTCTGGTAACGGCAACACGCCTCGATTGCAGGCGCATCAGACGTCCTTTCTGACGACAGCTCCTTTATCTCGTACTCGGGTCTCATGCGGTATCAACGACGTGTTGCTGTCCAGCGCCATCTGTTGGCCTGTTTGTACCCTCGTTACTGGCATCAACAAAACCCCATGTTATGTCAAGTATGTGTGGCAATTTGTACCTGACATGTTGCTGTCCAGCGCCATCTATTGATCATTTTATGCACTTTATTTTGGTGTCAACAAAACCCCATATCAATCAGGTGTGTCAATTATTACCTGTCTACCTGAAATATTCCGTGAAGTATTGCCTCGTCAAATGTTAACGAACTTTGGGTCACCCTGTACATATTTATCATATGGCTTTTAATGCGTGCCGGGAATGTTCGAGGACATGTTCGGATCGCCTGGTACAGGTCTTTCCGTTTTCATTCTGGTCTCTCAGTCTTGTGAGGCCAATGGGTTTGTTGATGACGATGTAGCTACCTATTAAAATTAAGTTACAACTTAATAGTACTTGTCACTGAACCAGTATCTCATCCATGTCGGCGCCGCGAAGACAGGTCACGTACTGACACGTATGTTAAGCGGGCAATCTATTTGCTTCAAGAAAGGGGCTGAGCCTGTCTGCGCGGTTATACTGCTACAGATATTTACTTCAAATATCAAACAAAATGTGTATAACAAATTCGTTGCGTTGAACTAACAGAACAGATATTAATTCTGAAGTGCTCGTATTCAGATTAATGATGTTTGCATGGAACTGTATGTCTTCAAACACTTTGCCAAGTTGTTACGACACATCATTTCAAACGCGCGGAAAAGGAACCAACCACATCTCATCCTGTTGAATTAGCTAATCGCTAAGCGCTGACCTCACTTCCTCTCTGTTCCAGGATTTGTCCCCGTATCTCCGCATATATTTCCTCCATTGAAGACCATTCTGAAATTCCCAATTACAGGACACTTAGGCTGGTAAGAAATCTCTTTAAGCACAAGTTCAGAAGTAGGATATCTTTCAGTCTTCTTTCGCAGCAACCATCTGAAATCAAAATAAGAAAAATATTTGAAGGAAGAGACATTGCAAATATATTCCATTTCCATGCATAAACTTGCGAGAGTTTTCAGCCCGAGACGAGAGACACTAAAGCTCGCCTAATCCCGGAGAATGGGAAGGGCGCCGCGAGGTAGCATATATCACCACGACGCCTGCTTGTTGGGAGTAGAGGCGTCCTGATGAATTGTATTATACTACACCTGGACGTCCTTCAGTGCCATACCAAGCACTCCACCACACTTCATCATGCTCCATCATGGGCGAAGGATGTTATTAAGGCCAGGTAGGCTGGAATAATAATAATAATAATAATAATAATAATAATAATAATAATAATAATAATAATAATAATAATAAAACTACTAGAAATTGAAAAGGACTTTGAAAAAAAACCACACACGAAATTTCTACAAGAACTTCAAAACAAAGCTAACAGGGTATCAGCCACAAAACCTTTGTTTTAAGAAAGTAAATGGGCAATTTGCACTGAACAATCAAGAAAACTGCACTGAACTTGCAAGGTATTTTGAAGAACTGCTTAACTGCCCAGAGCCAACACAAAGATTTCCACCACAGGAACCTGACTTCACAAACCCAAAATCAGTACCACCGGATGAAGAAGAAATTACCAGACAGATAAAACGACTTAAAATGAATAAAGCTGCAGGTGAGGATGGGATCACAGCAGAAATTCTCAAATCAGCAGGCCCAAGTAGTATAAAAGAATTCACCGGTATTATCCAAGAGATTTGGGAAACAGAACAAATTCCAGAAGATTGGAATAGTGCACTAATTCATCCTTCACATAAGAAAGGAGACAGAACAGACGTAAATAACTACAGGGGAATCTCATTGGTATCTGTTGCCTACAAAATTTTATCTCAGTGCCTTCTCGATAGAGCCCAACAGCAACTAGAACCAAAAATTGGAGAATATCAAGCAGGTTTCAGACCAGGCCGTTCATGTCCAGAGCAAATTTTGAACCTAAAGTTAATCCTAAGGCATCAGAGAATTTGTAGCAAAAATGTAGTTTGTACTTTTGTTGATTTCAAAAAGGCCTATGATTCAGTTGATCATCAATCACTGTTTCAGATATTAAAAGAACAGGGTCTAGACCGGAAAACACTCGCAATTGTAAAAGAGACATTGACAGACACAAAATCTAAGGTACCGAGCTCGATAGCTGCAGTCGCTTAAATGCGGCCAGTATCCAGTAATCGGGAGATAGTGGGTTCGAGCCCCACTGTCGGCAGCCCTGAAGATGGTTTTCCATGGTTTCCCATTTTCACACCAGGCAAATGCCGGGGCTGTACCTTAATTGAGGCCACGGCCGCTTCTTTCCACTTCCTAGGCCTTTCCTCCCCCATCGTCGCCTTAAGACATATCTGGGTCGGTGCGGCGTAAAACAAAATATAGCGTAAAATCTAAGGTTAAATTCTTGGGGGAAATCTCAGACCCTTTTCCGATCAAAACAGGAGTAAGACAGGGAGATGGGCTATCTCCACTACTCTTCAACTGCGTCCTTGAAAAGGTAATACAGGAATGGCGCAAACAGAAGTCTGTCCTCAAGATTGACCAACCAATCACTCTTGGTAGGGATAAATTAGCAGTAGACTGCCTGGCATTTGCGGACGATCTGGCAATCTTAACTCGTGACGTTTCAACAGCCATAAACCAGATCGAACTCCTGAAAGAAACAGCGGAAAAAGTCGGCCTCCAAATATCGTTTGAAAAAACTGAATACATGACCTGCAACAAAGAAGCCCCTAAATTCATGGAGACAAAATATGGCAAAAAAAACGGGTCCAGCAATTCAAATATCTCGGTTAAATAATTCAGGAGAATGGAATGCAAACAAAGGCCAATGAAGTTAGATGCCAAAAAATGGAAACTGCGTATAGACTCACCCAAAATATCTATAACAAAAAGTGTCTCTCCAAGCATGCTAAACTAAGACACTATAATACAGTTATAAAACCAGAATGCCTCTATGGAGCAGAGACACTAATTTTGAACAGAAAAACTGATCTAGAAAATATTCAGAAAAAGGAACGCAAGATCATTAGAAAAATTTTAGGCCCAAAACTCATAGATGAACTGTACCGCCTTAGAAGGAAACAGGAAATCAAACAATTTTCTAACATTCACAGCGACATCAGAAAACGCAGATTAAGATTCTTTGGACATATAAAAAGGATGAACCCAGATAGACTCACCAAGCAAATAGTTGAAATTTATGAAAACCGAAGTAAAGCCAAAACGGACACAATAAAATGGATTGGCGAAATTAAAACAGATCTCAAACTGGCAGGAATTACACCTGAAGACATCCAAAGCCGGGTTATCTTCAGAACCAAAGTTCATAAGTGGCAAGTTGACCAAGAGGAAAAACCAAAGAAGAAGACCGGGACAAGATGGTCTCAAGAGAGAAAAGAAGCACACAGCAAACGAATGAAGGAAGTGTGGGCACAAAGAAAGGCAAATGCCTGTCTCTAAGTACTTTGCGTAGTCCTAATGGGCTCATTCGCAAAATAGAAATATAATAATAATAATAATAATAATAATAATAATAATAATGATAATTACAGAAAATCCACTATTCGATCGAACACGTAAAGTATTAACTAAAGACGAAACATTATCTCGGCAGCCGAGAGGAAGTAAAGATCAGAAAGAATGAATGAAGAAATACTGAGCACTAAGATAAGAACAACGCACAAACGAGTGATTGATTCAACGTACCCTCAAAGAGTGTGAAACTAAATAATAATAATAATAATAATAATAATAATAATAATAATAATAATAATAATAATAATAATAATAATAATAATAGCAGTAGTAAATAGACGTCCACTGCTTGGAGCCTTCGTGGCTCAGGCGGCAGCGCGCCGGCCTCTCACCGCTAGGTTCCGTGGTTCAAGTCCAGGTCAATGCATGTGAGATTTGTGCTGGACAGAACGGAGGCGGGTCAGGTTTTTGTCCGGGTACTCCAGTTTTCTCTGTCATATTCTATTCCAGCAACACTACAAAATCATTTCATTTCATTTCATCTCTCAGTCATTAACCCGCGAGTGGTCGCGCGTGAGACTTTCTCTCACATTAAAATAAATATGACATTTTTCACAGTTTTGTGGGGCGTAAAGCTGAAATATACCACTGTAATCAAACGCAAGTTCTACCTTATATATTTTAGATAAAAATGAAATAAAGAAAATGAAATGGCGTATGGCTTTTAGTGCCGGAAGTGTCTGAGGACAAGTTCGGCTCTCCAGGTGCAGGTTTTTTCATTTGACTCTCGTAGGCGACCTGCGCATTGTGATGAGGATGAAATGATGATGAAGACGACACATACACTCAGCCCCCGTGCTAGTGAAATTAACCAATTATGGTTAAAATTCCAGACCCTGCCGGGAATCGAACCCGGGACCCCTGTGACCAAAGGCCAGCACGCTAAACATTTAGCCATGAAGCCGGACATAAATATGAAATTATTAGCTGTTTATTATAGACACAAGTTGCTACTTAAAATAACATATGCAATGCACATAAAAACAACTTCCGTCCTGGAGTTGTAAAAATATAAAATCTCACACATGCATTATATCTAGTAACATTTACGTAAAAAGCAAGGTTTCTGAACACAATAACATTTTCAAAAACAAGAAGTGCTCATAATTCAAATACTAACGCGTACAACAGGAGTAAGTTTTCCGCTCCACTTTAATATAACACCAACGCCATTGGTCGCGCGATGAGAGAAACTCTCACATAGCGCGCACGGATATATAGGAACCTTTATTCTGACTAGGAGAGGGAGTGCTTACCCTTCAAATGTGAATCGCTCTACTCACGACAGTTATAAACTCAGCTAGAAGAGGGAAGAGTCACCTCCCTTTCATCACTGTGAAGTAATATCACAATAAAAAATAACGTGAGAGAAAATCTCATATAGTGACCACTCGCGGGTTAATCACTGCACCAGAGGAGTGTGACAGGCTTCGTCAGCCGGAGCAATTCCTATCCTCGCCGCTAGATGGGCCTTCATTCATTCCATTCCTGAGCCGGTCGAATGACTCTAAACAATCTGTGGAAATTTCTGGACCAGTGCTTGATATAACATTGGTTCAAGCGCTGCCTGAATAATATTTGAATATTGAATGTTTTTGTAGATAACAATTTTAGGAACAATTTTGCAGTTTTAGAGCTATAGTCGAGTGTTGAAATTAACCTTTTAGACTATTTTGTTTCGCGTCGTGTTGTTCTTGTTGCACACCATATTCTTTGGGAAGCAGATGTTCCTTTCAGACAAATAATAACAATAAGTTATAATTATAAATGCATTGACACGTCGCACTACAGATATGATGTACACGACTCTTACCAATCAACGTAGAAAACACTAGAACTGTGTTCGACACTAAATTCGGTCATTCTTGCCATTTTCTTCTTCAACCCTTCTGACCCCCATACCGATTGAGGTTGGGCATGGAATTAAACAGCATCGAGAGTGTCACAGTTTATCTCAGCGCACGCGAAAAGTACGGATTCGAGACAAATATTGGTTATTTTCGCTTTTATTTCATGTCACTCCCTCTGAACCCCTAACCGTGGGGTGCTGGGTGAATCTTAACCGCACAGTATTTTTCTACAAATTGTAACTCATATGGGTACCAAGTTTGGTTTACAGCTATTCTGAAACTCACACACAGACATCTATAATCTCAGTCATTTTGAATGTATTCTTTTCCAACCCTCTGCACCCTCAATCGCGATCCGGCATCCGGAGTGTTACTATTTCTCTCAGTGACCTCGTAAAACTATAATATATTCGATTATTTCTACTTGTCAATCCACTCCACTCCACTCTGAGCCGTGGTAGAGGTACAGCAGTATTTTTCTCCAAATAGTACAGTACCGGTCGAAATTTTAGGACCGCATAAAGAAATCACGAAATGTCATTTAAAAACAAAAATTTTACCACTAGACCTCTGTAATTTTCTTTCTGAGCTCTCATGTCTAATAGGATATATGTGGCTCGACGTCACTGAGTTAGTACAAGTACTGTAGAATTTACGAACTTTAACTCTTGTAAGGTCACATCAGAAAGCAAATATTTTGAAAACATTGCGTACTATATATTCTAATAGGTTGTGTCACCACCAGCATTCGTTTGTGGACTTAGCAATAGGTCTGTCAATGCCTGATGATTCACCGGCAGGAAATTCCAGAGTGAATTAAAAAGTAATGAAGTAAATCGGTCCAACAGACCGGACGGACGGACTGGACAAAGCTGTTTTAGTAAACTTTTTAACATATACATTGTACACCCGCCCCGTTCATTCAAAAGAAGCGCCAAAGAGAATGCCATCTGATATATGAAGTCTGGAGCAACTAATACAAGTAGTTGGAACTTTTCTCTATAGATGTGTCTACTAAAAGAACCTCTGGTGTGAAGAGGAATTATTAAAATTGTTAAGTATTCTTTTATTTTAAGGTTTACTACACTGAGTTGATTATACTTTGTTTTAGGTATGTAAATGTTGACACTTCGATCTCTTCCCGCCAACTTAAGATGTTGGCCAATAGAATAATTTTTAATATTTATTTTTCAGCCAACCAAGCTATGCCTAGTATTTAATTACCCAATAATAAATTGGGGGTGTAGGGCCTTAGCACAGAGCTCTCTAAAACCTTTCCCTCAGGTATAAAAGCTGGCACACTTTCGACCAGGTCGTCTTATTCTTCGCTCCAGTCTAGTGTATGTGATTGTAAAGGGAGGCGGTGGTGCCTCGCCCATCGTCGAGTTGTCCATCAGCGCAAGGTAATGGCAGTCCTTGTTTTACTAAGTGATAGTCTTTGAAAGCTAGCTCGAGGGGAAGGTTTCCGATCTTTAACGATGTAACTTTTATATTCTGAAATGAAAATTCCAAGTTCAAGTGTAAATCTAAAACTAGTCAAAAGAACTTAGCTGAAATCAGGGAATAGAGTGTGTGATATACTCTCGGGTTCCCTATCAACTTGATTTTATGGTAACTATGATTTTGTAACATTTTTGAGCTTGTAATCCTTGTAATTTAAATATTCTCTCAATCTAGTCACCTCAGTAGTATAGGTCATAAGCCCAAATAGGGTTTTAACTTTCATTTCGATTTTCGAGGAGTGCAAGTGTCCGCCTCCTCACCATTTTGATTTTTAGGCCAGTAACTTAACGTGTTGTTTTTCAGAAAGGCCTGGTAGAATGGGTACTTGATACCCCTGTGTCATTTCCTTTAAGGAAAGACGTATACTGTTGAGCACATACGACAGTGCATACTGCTTGAATGGTAAAATGTAGGTTGTGGCTTTGATGGGCCTGGAAATTTCTGGAAATTTATTCCTAAGTTTTGGAACGTGTTCAAATTGCTTACCTCATTTGTCTTCTACGCTCTGACCCGGCGCGCCGTCTCGCTGCACGAAATGTCTGCCTTCACGCCTGCCACTTGATTGCTTCGACTGTTTCCTCGCTCCACGCGAGGCTCTGTGACGTCATCGCCTTCTAGCATGTTCCTCGCCGACCTCGCTTCCGTATATATACGGGCTGCGTGTGCTTGTTCGATGTTCAGGTGTGGATCAAATGTTGTGATAGACAGTGGAAGCTCTGGAAGTGTGCACGGCTGGCCCGTGTACATTTTGGTTTTATATTTCTCCGTTCAACGTGCTGAGTGAGCAGACTTTTTTTTTCCTCGTTTTAACATTCATTCTATCTTGCCCTCATTGTTTGGCTTACTATTGCAGTCCGAACTTTAGTTCCTTTTTAGGGCATTACGATATTGACAGTGTGGTAAAATTCTAACACCGAACTTGTGGTAGAAATGTGAATGTAGAAAGTGGTCTGAACTAAGCGAAGTGTCGACGGTTCTAACTTCTCATCTGTGAACTTTGACTTCCATTCTTATAATGTGAGAGCTTCGGGGCCTGATCAGCAATCTGTCTCCTTATCCCTGCTGATTTTTCTTCTTCCTTGTCCCCATTTCCCTCCTCTTGCTTTTCCCTTCCTTCATTATTTTCATCCTTTCGTTTACCTTTGTTTCTTGGATGGTATTATCGCGGTCTGCTAACCTTTTTATGATGTAATCTGCACTATGTATTTTCGATGTTCATATGTTTCCCTATATTGTCTAAGCTGAATCACGAGTCTGGGGGATTGTGGTAGTATCTTGCAAAGTACCCCTTTTTTGTATTGCAAACCTCTCTTCAAGTAAAATTACTGGCAATTGTTCTTTCACCACCTTATTGCCCTCCTACGGGAGCTTGTATGTATAATAAGAGCGTCGATTTGCTCAAGTTTGACTTATCACTTGAATTTGAACGTATCAAAGATGTTTGTAATTCTCGGGGCATTTACCCCTTTGTTGTAAACAAAGATATGTTGATTTTTTTACGGGTCATTTTACCCTTTTGTTGTAACTGGGTGTGCTTGGCTAAATTACATTATAGACCATTGTAATAGTCCCACCTGATTTGTTCTTATCTTTCTTTCGTAAATCCACATGTTGTTATTTTGAAAATTTATTTCAATATATATGTTATCTTTTAAAAAGGAATTCTGTGCTTTGGGAGTTCTCTTTTCTGGTATTCCTTTCCTATGATTTAATATGCACTTACCACGGTAAGTCCTCTTGGGGAAAGGCCCACAATTAATGTTTTTTGAATGTTCCGAAGTACGACTTTGTGCATTACATCTTCCTCTGCGTCCTGCTCTGCTGAGTTATTGCCTTATGTGTCGAAACCAAGTGTGAAATTCACGATATTTTTATAAAGTGTAACCAAGAGTTTCATAGAGCAAAGACACTATTTCTAGTAATGTTTCTGTTGTATGGTGCCGTTGGAAGGCTGCAATGTCATAAGGTTCGGGGAGTAGTCTCCTAGATTAACTTGCAGAGCAAAGATGCTCTGATTTTGAAAGAACTTGGGAGACCCGTCTCCTTCACTATTTGTTAATAGGAGCAGTTGTGCTCATGTAACATTGGTAATTAAGGAGCGGCAGGCTGAAGTTTGGTAATTTGTCACGTGTTGATTGTTCTCATTTTCTAAACGTTGTCACCTAAATTGTAAGCGAAATTTTGGTACCTGAGATTGTAAAGTCTAATTTTGAAAAGAAACAAGAAAAGGAGAAGGAAACATCATAACATCATCATAATACTTCCAGCTATTCGATTCCTACTCTGACGCGCTGTTTTGATTGAGCAGTGTGAGCTCACTTCAGTAGTAGTCGTTACCTGACCTATTCCAAATTATAGCACCACAATTCACTAAATAACCAAAAATTCAACCCTAAGAAGAGCCGTTTCTTAATAAAAGCTTCTTCCCCTTAACTTTTATTAAATTCTACATTCATTTAAATCCAAATTAGCAGTGAAGACGGGGTTTCTCCTCTGGGTTGGAGAAAAACTTTGCCTCCAAATCAGATGGATTTTTCCGCTGCCAGTATAGTGAATTGAGATTTCCCGACTCATCGGTTACTCCTTGGAAACAGATTAGTAAATGACATAGTTTTTGCCGTGCGACTCTCCACTATTCGAGCCCACCTCTCCCTCCCGAAGAAAACGAAGAGTGTTCGCGGATCACGGCTGTCTGCGGCTTGGTAATTCCAGCTCTGGAACACTGGACTGTTAGATCACCAGCGTGGTACTGTTCGTTAAAAGTAAGAAAATGTGTGGATTTTCATTTGATTGAGTATTTCACATGAAAGCATTGTTTCTAATCGCGCCATGCCTACTGACGTCATTGTAATAATCTATTTTCATTTCAGTTGGGAAAACCACTAAGACAGTTTTTCTGAGGATGTAAAAGGGCAGGTGGAGAGTGAGTGTCTGCCATTATAAAGAAAACTCCCCAACCTGATTATGGCTGATGGTAGGTAAGCGGGCCTGCCATTACAATGAATATTCCCTAACCCAGTGTTCATATGAGAAGAGACGTTTAGTGACTTCCCCGTTGCGTTTCTAGGGTAACGTTAAGAATACAATCTTGCTCACAACGTGTACACTACCTAAGCTAGAATTATGTATACAATGTACAATTCCGTAGCGAAGCACGGGTACATCAGCTAGTCATACATATACAGTGGTGGGGACACTGAATGTCTGCCGTTGGCGTGTCCATACAATGGTTGAGAAGCAGGGACGAAAGGGATGAAACATGATAGCACCGACAGTGATGTTAAGAGGCGGTGAGAACCCATCTAGACATCGAATCATGGTTGTTACGTTACTGTGCACAAGTCTAATCCATCCTACATATGTTTCTGGAACTCAGTGGCTGTAAAGGCCCGCCATACAAGATCTTGCGGAACGTTATCGAAACCTTTTTCCCGGTCTAAAAATGCTAAATACAAGGTATTTTCCTTTCATCTGTGCTCCTTTATCGACAGACGTCTGACATGGATCGCATCTGCGATACCACATCCTCTGACAAATTCGCACTTATTTGGTGTTACGGCAACAAAACTTCATAGTGGATTATCCAAAACTGTTTCAAATATCTTCAGTGTATGGCATAGAATTCGAATAGGCCGGTAAGTGCTGCGTATTGTCACATTTCCCTTCCCTTTCAAAATGGACACGTTCGTGGTGGTGTACTCACACTGAGAAACTTGCTCTCAACTACGATTTAATTGAACAGCGTGAAAAGAAATTCCACGCCAGGCTGCCCAATAATATTGCAGATATCGGCTGGTACTTCGTCAGAGCCAGTTGTTTTCCCATTGTTCATTTTTATACGGACAACCTTCACTTGTTCGGTGGTGAATAGTCGTGCAGATTCTGTTTTCCCATCCTTTTATTTGCATAACATGGTCAATATATTGTATGAAATGATGACGGGATTTGGCGAGGTGATAAATATCGGCATCTCCTCCTGGTGTGTCTAGTTGGTTCGTACAAATCCTTGCAGTAAATCTCCTTTGCACCATCCACCGTTCTCTTCGCTACCAATTTGGGCGAACTTTATTGTTCACTATCTGTTTCGAGACTTGTATTCCACCAATTCCTGAAGACCAACTTCATTTCCTTAATGGCCCGTTGAACTTTTCGAAAAATAGCCTCCATAAAAAAAAAAGGATCTAAGACAAATATTAACAACTACAGATGATTCTCGCTTTTGTCTGTAACATGAAGGATTTTCTCTAAATCTCTCGTTTTACGAGTTTAAACGCAACATGATCCACAGATTGGGGAATATATTTTATTTTACAAGTGGCTTTACGTCGTGCCGACACAAATAGGTCTTATTGCGATGATGGCATACTGAAGGCCAAGAAGTGGGAAGAAAGCGGCCGTGGCCTTAATTCAGGTACAACGCCAGCATTTACTTGGTGCGAAAATGGGGAAGCACGGAAAACCACCTTCAGGGCTGCCGACAGCGGGGTTCGAACCCACTATCCCCCTGATCCAAGCTGACAGCTATGCACCCCTAACCGCACAGTCAACTCGCCCGGTTGGAGAATAACAGTGAAGGCTCAGGAAGAGGCGATCATGCACCGAAGAGGTCAGTAACGTAAAACTATAAGGGGCAGTCAAATGAAAACAAAACACAACACCCGCCATAACGCACATTCCGCTCGATAGGTGGCAACACTATTGTTACGTATCGCTGTGATAGGAGAAGTGCATAGTGACAACTCACAGCTGCATGAGTTGTTGGGTCAAGCTGTAGAAATGGAGGCAAGCAAAGAAGAGCAGAGAAGTGTGGTTCGATGCCTGGTGTCGCAGTGCTATGAAGACACTTTGCAGAAACTGTGACGCGCCATAAAGCCAAAACGCTCTGGAATACTGTCGGACGGAGTCATCCTGTTGCATGATAATGTTCTCCCCCATACTTCCAATCTGGCGATGGCTACACTTCAGCAATTTTGTGGGGAAATACTTCAACATCCTCCGTACATTCCGGATATTTCACCTTGTGATTTTCTTATTTTGGACGACCTGAAGAAAGACATTCGTGCACGTGGGTGTGGTTTTGGATCCGCCAGCCACCTAGCTATTTCTACAAAACTGGAATTGATAGTCTCGTCTCCTAGTGTTATGCTAACGGCCATAGCCGCGTTGAAACACCGGATCCCATGAGATCTCCGAAGTTAAGCAACATTGGGCGTGGTCAAGATTTGGATGGGTTGCCACGCGCTGTTGGTGGGGGGGTAAGGGAATGGAGGAGCGGAAAGGAACTGGCCACCCTACCGTACGTAAACTCCGGCTCAGGCACACCTCTGCGGAGGTTCGGACCTGCCTTCGGGCAGAATACACCCTTACCTTTTTTCTCCTAGTGGGATTAATGTATTGGTGCTTTTGGTAATTACTTTTGGATAAAACCATTCCATGGTTACATTAAACTGCCCCTTATGGTAATTCTACTTGCGAACCTAAGGAAAATAGTGAGAGTATTAATGGGGAAATAGTTTAAGAAAGTACTTGAGTTTAAGAATGCACATCTCATTTTGTTCAATAGGCCTCCACAAGTAGGTATTTTGGAGACAAATACGCAGGGTCGACAATTATTTCTACCTGGTTTTATGTAATGCTGTGATAAAATATTCGGTCCTGTGACGTTAGAAGTAAATGTGTTTCGTACCACAATGAACAAATTACATCACTAAAGTGCTACTTCAAACATAAATCAGAAACCTCTGCCCTACATAGTGCAATGGTTGTGGCAGATAACGGTTTTACACCCCTCAATCTGAACACCCCGGCTTCACTTACAATGCCATTCTCCACAAATGAGGAAAAGATCGTTCTATGAAAAAAGAAACCTCTTCATGGGCGGTAACCAAATGAGTTAAATCAGCCATATATCGACAAACAAGCGTCGCATGAGTGGCTGACACATTCGGATATATACCCAGAAACACAGGGCTTCATGTTCGCCATACAAGATCAAGTCATTGCCACAAGGAACTACAGGAAGCATATGCTACATGATCCGTCTGTCTATTCAGATCTGTGCCGACGATGTAATACATCTCCAGAAACCATCCAGCACATAACCTCAGGTTGTCAATTAATGGCAAACACAGACTACAAGTACAGACATGACCAAATTGCAAAAATCATTCACCAGAAATTAGCCCGACAAAGTAACCTAATCCATTGAACCACAGCATATTGGAAGTACAAACCGCAATCAGTCTTGGAAAGTGAACATTACAAAATTTACTGGGATTGAAGTATCATCACTGATAAAACTATTACCTGCAATAGACCAGACATAACTTTTGTAGATAAAAACAAGAAAATCTGCTTCATAATTGACATAGCATGCCCTAATACTCACAACCTTCAATCAACACATTCAAAGAAGATTTCCAAATACACCGATCTGGCCACAGAGATAAAAACCATGTGGAAACTCAACAATGCTATCATAATTCCAGTAGTGATTGGATGTAATGGTATTATACCAAAGATACTACACAGGAGCATTGCAGCCCTTAACCTCCACCCTCTCACTTACAGAGAATTACAAAAAGCAGCAATCCTGGCCACTTGCCATATAGTAAGAAAGTTTATTGGCATGAACCATCCACCATACACAGAGGACTAATGAAAATCGTCCACTACTAATTATGGCCGTTTGTATAAAGTAAATCTCTCATAAATATCTGTCAAGTCTATTTGTCAACAATGTTAAGTATATACCGATATGTATGAAGCATATGTGCGTATGTACCAAATAGTACTTCTTCCATGTACATTGTACCGAAGAAGCTCATAAACCCAATTGTAAAATTGTGAATTATATATAATAAAATATAATAATAATAATAATAATAATAATAATAATAATAATAATAATAATAATAATAATAATAATAATAATGGCTAGGTGGAAGCAAAAACCTCTTCACGGGAAACAACCCCATGAACTGGATCCACAAACCTGCGTCGCACGCTTGGCCGACCTACTCTGGTCATTTCCCAGAAACAGAAGGATTTGTTCTGGCCATCCAAGATCAAGTAATTGCTACACGGAACTACCGTAGATTCATCATGGATGATCCAACAAGTATCACAGACAAATGCCGCCGCTGTTCCAGAACTACAGAGAGCATACAGCTCGGCATCTCTGGCTGCCCGCAATTGGCCAGCACCGATTATAAACACCGACATGATCAGGTAGCAAAAATCATTCACCAGAAACTTTCTGTAAAATGTGGATTTCCTCGGTCATCAACTGAATAATAGAAATACACACTTCCACCTGTTCTAGAAAACTCTTCATATACGATTGTATGGGGCCGAGAAGTCATAACCGATGTCACCCTCAGCAACAATAGAGCAGATTTTTTCTAATCGATAAATCAAAAAGGTCCGGGTCCATTACAGAACTTCCTTGTCCAAACACCTCCAATCTGCAAACAATAGTAGCCACAAAGGTGTTGAAATACACAGAACTGGCAATAGAAATACAACGCCTGTGGAAACTATAATCAGCATCATAGTTCCTATAGTGATGTACTGGTGCTATTCCGAAAAGCTTGTATAGCTCTCTATAAGCATTAAACCTGCATCATCACACCTACGTTGAACTACAGAAAGCCAACCTGCTGAACACCTGCCACACTGTTACACCGAACATCATGAAGGCCGCAGTTCCGGTAATACTGAAAGACAGATTCCCAAAACGGGGAGATATAAAGTTGCTTAGGGAAATCATTTGTGCACATTTATTGTATATATGTATGTTTTGATTATTTCTGTTGTAAATATTTATAATTATCTGTATAGTTTCATAATGAAGAGGGTGATTCCTTGATTAGGCCGAGTCAGCTCATTATGTTACCGGCACAAGCCGAGCCTTCCTATGTGGATGTAACAATTCATTCATTCATATCCTAAAGACAAGGCCTTGCCACATTGTCTCTCCTCTGTTCAGCGTTTCAGGTCAACATATTTTTTTCAAATTTAGCCTGTCCATAACGGAATCCAGATACTTCTTCCTCGGCCTTCCTTTTCTCTTCTTACTCAGAACTTTTCCTTCCAGCATAGTCGTCCAAGTGTGTGGCAAAGGAATTTGGTTTTCTTCTTTTCTACAGTGTTTATCAATTATTTTGTTGCGTCTATTTCCGTAAGGACCGTATTGTTTGACTTTTCCTCCGTCCAACTAATTTTCAGCATCCTCCCCCATATCCACAATTCCATTGCTTACAAGCGTTTTATATCTTGTTTTGCTAAGATCCATGTTTCAGAACCCTGCAACAAAACACTCCATACAAACATTTTGGCAAATTCTTTCCTAATTTTAATGTTAACGTTCCTGTTTGTCAATAATAATAATAGTAGTCATAAGTATAATAATAATAATAATTAATAATAATGAAAATGTTAATTTCCATTTTGACCTGGAACCTCGGTTTACGTCCCCATAAGCTAACACATCGCAAACCAGGAGTGCCTTGTGAGTACTTGTGGGTCGGCACCTATGACATTTCCTTCACCTTTGAACACAACACTCTTGTGTTTTTTGCGTTTACATTACCCTGAAATGTACTGGCGTCATTTAGTAAACGTGCTGTGTTTTAACTTCGCTTCTATGTGAACAACAGGTGGAAATGCGTTGCCATTCGCAGAGTGCATAGCTCTGGAAACAATCAAGCGATGAACGAGTGTGAAGAGCGAGAAAGGATTTCAAAGAACGTAATTATGATCTCATTCGACAGCTTCACAAAGGCACAGAGTCATGTGAGGGAAATAGTTATCTGTACTTCGTGTGGTAGTCGGAAGAGGGCTCACTCACCCACCCACGTAACGACAAAACGATTATCGTGGTACGAAACACATTTACTTCTAACGTCACAGGACCGAATATTTTATCACAGCATTACATAAAACCAGGTAGAAATAATTGTCGACCCTGCGTATTTGTCTCCAAAATACCTACTTGTGGAGGCCTATTGAACAAAATGAGATGTGCATTCTTAAACTCAAGTACTTTCTTAAACTATTTCCCCATTAATACTCTCACTATTTTCCTTAGGTTCGCAAGTAGAATTACCATAAGGGGCAGTTTAATGTAACCATGGAATGGTTTTATCCAATCCTGCCCTCAGTCTGTTCAAGGACTTCCAGACAGACTAGTCTTCATGTCATCCAGGTGGCAACTGTCCTGGGATGACGGGGACCTTGGCTTTCTTGCAGTTTGAAGTGACCTAGTTAGTTCCTCAGACGTTTGTAGGAAAGTTTACCTTGATTTCAGTCTCTGGGTGGGAGGTGTATGTTCGTGCAGGGGATGAGTGCTTTGTTACTCCACTCTAGTCATTTCCTTGTCATAAGCTACTTTCCTTCGAACACAAGGTGGAGCAATCCGTGCAAGACAATAGTGTTCCTTAACTGGAGTAGACTTCAAACAACCAGTCACTAGCCTGCGTGTCTCGTTGAGGGCCACATCCACCTCTCTGGCATGGGATGATGAATACCGAACACGACATGCATATTCCCCGACGGAATAACAAAGTGCCATTACAGATGTACGGAGAGTGTGCGGTTGACTGCCCTACTGTGAACCAAGTACGTTATTCCTTGCCGACACTTTAAGTTTGCAAAATTATTATAAATTATTGTCATTTTGAAAATGTATGCATGAAATTGACTGCTGTCCATCTCACGGCTTCGTCGAGGTCTTTCTTATAACATCATCCGCAAAAAATTCTTATATGTCATTCCACTTCTTTACTCACATTATATAATATATACTGGGTATCTCTAAAAACGGTCCCAGAGTTTACAAAAGCGGCAGCACGCAGCAAATGAAGGTAAAAAGCCCATATTAATATTGGTCAAAATCGCAATATCTTCGAAGTTATGGTCCGGCACCATTACCATCAATGATCACTACGTTCCAAAAATTTACAGAGAGTCGTGTGTAACAAAAGACGGAAATACATTTCTACATAAATATTGGTCTTAAACGATTGCAAATGTGGTGGCACACGCCCATCTTCATCGTAGTGTCAGGTGACACCCAGCATCAAATTAATATCAAGTGTGGAGAATATTAGGTAGAAATATAATTTGGAGAGGTTAGGGTTTGAGAGCCTACTGTGAGGGAGATTGGGAAAGGATGAAAGCGGAAAATCATTATTAATATTACTATTATTACTATTATTTTTGTATGTACTACTCCCCGCAATAGCTGGACGTTAATAGCTGTTCCCCAGTGAATACCCTCATATCCTCTTTTCATGGCTGCTAAACCCTCCAAAATGATGAGCTACATTATTCAAACGGATGTACTTCAAAAGGTAACATGAGGCATGATACATATATTTCATTTTGTCCAATACACTGTGTGAGAGAGATGTTGAAGAGGGTGATTGAAAAGAGAAATGCGTGTGTTTGATATCCGAGGCTACTATAGAAACCAAATACAGCATGAACTTACATGCCATACAGTTATAGAATATCTGCTTCTGAACAGAATAGCAATTTCGATAATTAGAGTGGATTCCAGAATATTTTCACAGCACATCGAAGCTTGTGAGATGGAACATAAACACGCAGGTTTTAAATTTCTGGTAAATTAGAGTAAAATACTAAGGTTGTCATTTATCAATATTTAATGACAAGAACAAACGATACTCACCACCCAGCTGTCAGAATAGAAGCAATATCTGTCAACGTGGTTCATTATAGTAGAGAAGACTTTCCTTGTACGGACAATCTTCTTTAAGTCGCACCGACACAGGTAGGACTCATGGTGACTATGCGAGAGGAAAGGGCAAGGAGAGGGAAGGAAGCCACTGTCGCCTTAATTAAGGTACAGTACCAGAATTTGCATGGTGTGAAAATGTGTAACCATCGTAAACCATCTTCAGGGCTGCCGAGGGTCGGGCTCGAACCCACTATCTCCCGAAAGTAAGCTGACTGCTACGTGACGCATACCACACAGCCACCTGCTCGGGAAGACATTTTAGGAGTATAATTGAAGACCACACGGAAAGAACGGGTTAATTCCAATTTTACTGAAAATGAGATTTTAGCATCACTTTATAATCTGTGATGCACCTGTTTTTCGCAAAGTGCGAAATCGCGAATTTGTTGCGAAATTTTACAAATTGTCCTCAAAATGCGAAAGTATGTACCTTTAACCATAATCAAGAAATAATTGATGACATTTTGTGGAAGCGTTTTTTCACCCAAGAAGCATAATGGAATATGATTTTAAAATCATGAAGTCTCTCTTGTAATAAACGATATTTCCATCCTACGAGAACTTTCAACTTCAGAATACTTTGAACCACACACAGTATTTAGGATCTAGTTAGTAGTTTATGTAGAGCAGGTAAAGATATTGACATCATTGCTATTCTTCTTTCTCTCAAATCAGAATATAGGCACTTTGAGGAAGTTGCGGTGGGGGCTTTATGGATCCCAGTCAGCAATGTTGATAGTGAGAGGTCATTTTCAACGTATTCTTACATAATATATATGACAAGAGAACATTTCTGACTCCCAGTAATATGGCACTCTTGGTATATCTATAGTTTTCATAGGGATGGCAAGGTCCTACTTGTTAAAGGGTCAGGATAATTTGTTTCCCAATATCCTTGTTTAGATATACTCGTATGTAATATGTGTTTTCATCAGAAGCATAACTCTCATGTTTCTTGTTCATATAACCCTCTAGGTGGCCCGCCCCACCCCTTCAGGGTGGGGAATGAAAACGAGAATAGTTAGTTAGTTGTTTATATCGTCGGTAGATGCAGAGTGGGTTTCGTCCCTTAAGAGGCCACGGCTGGTCCGTGAGCCAACAGCTCTGTACTCTGACCGGCCAACCTACCAGAGGAAAGGTGGCCACGGCTCTACCGTGGCTCTACGCCTCAGCATTCGGGAGACAGGTCAGGGCTGGACCTCACGGCTGGCCCCACCCGCCTGCTGTCCTGATAATGGTTTTCCGTGGTTTTCCATTCTCCTGCACTAATGCTAATGCCGGGACAGTTCCTAGTGTACGCTACGGCCACCCACCCTCTCACCTTCTCCGTACATCTCCTTCACCGTAACATATCTCCCGGTCTGAGCGACTGAGTCAACGTCTAAGAGGCCCGCCTCCCCCTTCAGGGGAGGAATGAAAACGTTTACACTAGTAGTAGTAGTTGTACATATGTAGAAATAAAATATGTTGTATTACTGCAAATTTTTATTACTTGTCTTGGGGTTAGCTTTTATTGCTGAAAATTGGAGATAAAATATAGCGAAATTATTGACGAAATAAAATAAAAATAGCGAAAAATATACCAATCTTACTTGTTAAAAATGACTAAATCAGACAACAATTTTTACCACTAACAGATGCCTCTATTTATAGTACATTGGACATGCTTTTAAATGGCAGAAGTGGGTTTAGTCGCAGAGATAGCACACACAAAGAACGTTCTAGTCCAGCCAGACCACTGACAGAAGGAGTCAAGTCCTGCTAGTGTTCAAAAAATAATGTATTTTCTGATGTGCGAATGTTCATAACGTTTATAAAATAAAAATAAAATATTGTGCATTTGCTTATTTTTCCCCTTCCTTATTTTGTTTACAGCGCCACATACCAAAGCATGTGATAACTCCATAATGAAATATTAACTTAATTGTTTTACTAGTTGAAGAAATACAACAGTCCGGCTCCTGGCTGAATGGTTAGTGTTGTGGCCTTCAGTTCAGAGGGCCTCGGCTTCGATTTCTGATCGGATCGAGGATTTTAATCTCATTTAGTTAATTCCTCTGGGTTGGAGACTGGGTGTTTGTGTTTGTGCCAATACTTTCCACTTCATGCACACACAACACTTCACACTACCAACTACCGCAGAGATATGCAATATGGAATATATCCCCCTAAATAGGGTTAGCATCAGGAAGGGCATCCGGCCACAAAACAAGGCCAAATCCACAGGTGTGGCGCAGTTCATACAGCAGAAGAATAAAAGAAGAACAACTTAAAGAATTACAACACTTTGAATTAAGAATGAACAGAGAGTCATACAGACACGGAGAGTCGCATTTCCATAGTAATTAGGTATTAAGTGCGTAGATTAGACAACAATACTAGCACAGTGCTGTGTACTATCTAGAAAACAACTTCGGTATGACTTTTGGAAGCTACTACGTTTCAAAGTGAAAAATTGCTGTCATGAAATTGTAATAAATTGGACTTAGCCCGATCTTTCCGTGTGGTCTTCATATGCAAGTGAAGCATCGACAATAAGAGACACGAAAGGAAGACAGTAGTAACGTTCGAATATTAAATATGAGGTCGAACACGACTCTTGCAAACCTGAATATGGTTCTTCGTGTTTCTGGTTTTTGCACTAGGCGAATGCTAGGTTGTACCTTGATTAGGCCACGGTTGCTTCCGTTCCTCTCCTAGTATTTTCCTATCAAAACGACGCCATAAGACCTATCTGTCTCTGTGCGACATCAAGCAGATAATACAAAAAAATATGTTGCGGGAATGATTGATGATCCCGAGAAAGAACCTGATAATCCGCGGTACATCTCGGCGGAAGAACGCCTGAAAAAGAACGTGGGGTTGAAAAAACTTTGGTTATGATGTAAACAAAAATGTGTAAGCCTATAGGTTAACCGCGTAGCCATAATCCACAGTTGTCTGTATCGATGAAAAATTACATAAATAAATAAATAAATAAATAAATGTTAGGCTGAGATAAGTGGAAAAGTGCTGGTCTCTTGAGGTCAAGTTTTCCGGTTCGATCTCCGCTCATTCCGGTGGTATTTGAAATACTGAAATACGTCAGCTGTTGCTAGATTTATCGGTCCATAAAAGAACTCCCACGGGACAAAATTCCAGCAACTCCACATCGCCGAAAACCGTAAAAGTACTGGTAGTTAGTGGGATGTAAAGTCAATAACATTAATAGTATTAGTGGCTGTAGCAGTAATTACTGTAGTAAATCAAACACGATCCTAATGACAACACTCCCTCTCGTTCCGGAAAGAAAGTCAACAAAAATTAGACCATAACCGATCAGCCTGTCGAAAAACGACTATTTATTTTATGTAGGCACCCGGCGGTGACCTCACGTGACGCGAGCAGCTGGTGGAGGTGGTCGTGTGCAGCAGCCAGCAGCTGTTTTGGCTAACAAATGAACGGCGAGCTACCTGCTCTGACAGGCGCACGCCACGCCACCCGCCTGCCCGCTGGACTGTGTACTCTTCTCACACTATACCCTAACGGGGCAAGGGCCCCATTTAAATATTTTGACGGTTGAGAGAGAATCGTGACGTGCGAACAATTTCTGGCAATCACCTTAAATAAGTGGGATACAGTTCTATAGGTAAAAACAATAAAGCCAATTTTCCCTTTGCAAAAAACAAATTATCATAAATATGTCTCTCATCCATGCCCACCCATCAACGGCTGCTAATCTCATAAGGCACAGCCTGCAGGGTTGCTTCATTACACTTCCATCACACATTTTTTAGGGTAATTACGTAGCGCGAATTTTTAGATGACCCCTAGCCATAAGACATATTTATGTCAAAAATTGTAGTCATTCAAATTATTTACTTAATTCTTTCTGTAATGTCCACTCCGAATGTAATTATAAGGGCTCAAGTGAAAGTCGTCCGCCTCTGTGGTGTAGTGGTTAGTGTAATTAACTGCCACCCCCGGAGGCCCGGGTTCGATTCCCGGCTTTGCCACGAAATTTGCAAAGTAGTACGAGGGCTGGGACGGGGTCCACCCAGCCTCGGGAGCTCAACTGAGTATAGGTGGGTTCGATTCCCACCTCATCCATCCTGGAAAGAGTTTTCCGTGACTCCTCCTCCAGGCAAATGCCGGGATGGTACCTAACTTAAGGCCACGGCCAATTCCTTCTATCTTCCTTGTCTATCCCTTCGAATCTTCCCATCCCCGGCAAGGTCACTGTTCAGCATTGAAGGTGAGGCCACCTGGGCGAGGTACTGGTCATCCTCCCCAGTTGTATACCCCGACTCAGAGTCTGAAGCTCCAGGACACTGCCCTTGAGGCGGGAGAGGTAGGATCCCTCGCTAAGTCCGTGGGAAAAACCGACCCTGGACGGTGAACAGATAAAGAAGACGAAGATATATTCTCATACTTTAATATAATGTATTTATCTAAAATTCGTAGCTCATATTCCTAGGATGTTTCGAACATGAGTTGCTTGCCTAAAGGTCTATAATTGTGGAAACATATTGCAGTCGACGTAAGAATTAATTATTTACCACTCAGACATGTAAATTCCATTACCTAATTAGGCAGTAAAATCAGTTCAGTTGGAAAGAGTTCAGCAGAACGGTACTGTAAATGTCACCTATTACAAGAAAACGATGCTGCTTACATCAAGGAATCTAAATGTGGAGTGTATAGCAGACTTATTAAGTGCTTCTGCCTGGAATGTGGCCTTGTATGGGTCAAGCGGCAGTGCGTCCGCCTCTCACTGCTGTGTTCCGTGGTTCAAATCTCGGTCACTCCATGTGAGATTTGTCCTGCACAAAGTGGAGGCAGGACAAGTTTCTCTCCGGGTTCCACTATTTTCCCTGACATGTTTATTTCAACCAAAACTATCCAATACCATTTCATTTCATCTGTCAGTTATTAATCGTTGTTCCAGAGCAGTGCCAGAGACTTCGACAGCCAGCACTAACCCTATACTCGCCACTAGATGGGGGCTTCATTCAGTCGATTCCTGACCCAGCCGAATGACTGGAAACAGGCTAAGGATTTTCATTTTCATAACAGTGGTGATGGCTTGACACACTTACTCAAATTAAAAACAGTCAATATAAGCACATATTGAAATAATTTAATCCATAACGGGTTTTCGGATTCTGAGTTCCGTCATACACTTATTACAATGTTACGCTGAATAGTCAGTGTAGTGATTTTTGGTCCATAGAGGCCCGGGTTTGATTCCAAGATTGTCGGAGTTATTAACTTTAAATGATTAATTCGTTTGGTTCACGGGTGTTTGCATTGTCACCAACATCCGTGCAACTTACTCCCCACTATCACTCACTACAGTAACACGCAGTTTTCTTTATATTGCAGCTGCCACCTACCCTCGTTTATTATTATTATTATTATTATTATTATTATTCAACGCCGCGCATTCAAAACTAGCGCCTAAATGAACTCCTCTATTGGTGAAACAGTGAAACTGAAACTACACCAACTGGGAACTTCAATCAGATGTTTCCTAACTTGAGTGAATTTCTACTTGTTTCGTTTGACATTCATCAAGAAGTTTGGACGTTCTTCCACAAATGACACCACTAAAAACTATGATCATACACCCCGGTGCGAAGTGAAAGAATGTATAATTTAAAGAAGTTTTGTATTTCTAGGTCTTTGCAACTGATTGATGTTGATTTATTTTTGGGTTGGCAATTCTTCTTTTTCTTCCGCCAGTTTTGAATCTAGCCAAACCCTATTTTTTGTAATTCATTTCCAACCAATCCCGTATTTCTTCTTCACTTTGGATTTAACCAATAAAATTGAGGGGGTGTAGCTGGTTTAGTCGTGAAAGATCTCGAACCTTCCCTAAGGGTTTATAAACTGTGGCTTTTCACGTCTCTTAACCAATTGATCGTCGTCTTACTAAGTGTGTGTGTCAAAGCAGGAGGCGGGCGGCCTCTTTCATCGGTCAGCAGTACATCTACAAGGTAATGGCCACATAACATCTTTCTTTCTTGCTAACTCCACAGTTTAACCCGAGAGAAAGGACGGAATCGTTAACTATGTAACCTACTTTTCTAAAAAATGTAACTTTCTGCCGGCTAATGTAAAAACGTCATAAAATATTTAACTGTAAATCTGAGATAGAGAGTGATGTACCCTCTCGAGCTCCCCTTCATCTTGGTTTGAGATGACTACCTTTCGTAACTGTGTTTCCTTCTGTAATGAGTTAAAGTAATTTCTATACGAGTCACCCGAGTAGCTTGGGATTAGCCCCTGTTTTCAGGACCTTTTAGTTCATTATATTGGAGCGTAGTGTGCCTCCATTCATTTTGTGCTTGGGCCAGTTATTTAACCTGTTCCTTTTCTATGAAGGCCCCCGTAGGTTGGGTATTAAATACCCCTGTTAAATCAGTTTTCACAGCGCAAGTTGTGCCTTGAGAGGCCAGTGTTTGTAAGTTGAGGTTGCCTTAAGTAGGCAGTAAGAAACTGAGATCCTGTTAGCTCTTTTCGAAGTTTTGTAACAGTAAAGTGTGCCTCTGGGAGGCTAGATATTGTGATTTAGGGAGCAAGTGCTCTTGAATTAGGAGATTTCTGACCTTCATTAAATAATACCTCTTCCTTTCGTAAAATTGTAAAATTAGGGGCTTAAAGCCCAAAGTGTTAAGGTTCTGAATCTTGGGTTTTCCCCAATCTTGTTTAATGATTGCTACTTGATTGCCATTAAATCATTAAATTTGAAGTTCTGAAAATATAACCTTCAGTTTAAGTTTTTAATTAATTTTGATATTGTAGTTACACCCATTCACCCCAGCACCTAATTTCACCTCTGCGTTCCACGGATACCCCGAACAATTATTATTATTATTATTATTATTATTATTATTATTATTATTATTATTATTATTATTATTATTATTATTATTAATAATATTATTATTATTATTATTATTATTATTCACGACGAGGTGAGGTAGTAACCACATGTTATTTTCAATCCATACTTTCTTCTTGTCTCCTCTTCCGTCTTTCCAGTATTTCTTCCTGGTTGCACTATGCTTTGTTCTACTCGCCTCAGACCACTTTGCACCGAGTTTCCTTTTCATTCTCCCTTGGAATCCTTTCATTCTTAAAAACCTTATTTTTAAAAATGTTTCTCTCCTTGGTTTTGAATTGTCTTATTTTATTTGTGTCTAAATCTTTCTTCATCTCTTGTATCCAGACCGTTTCTTACTTATTCTCCCAAAAGTACTTGAATATTTGTTCTGTCAGTCTGTTATCATCCACTGTATGGTTATGTCCATAAAATAGCAATCTCCTTTTACTTATTTTTTCTGTTATATTTTCGATGTTCTGGTATAATAATAATAATTATTATTAGACTATACTTGAACAATAAATACTAACTTAATATCTTAATCATTAAACACATCTAAATTTAAAGACTATAAATTATCAGATAAAAATTTGCTAAGTGTTTTCGTTTTCTCCTTGGTTCTGGAGTAATCGAATAATCAAGGAGTTCGATTAGGAAATTCGTTATCAGAAACCCGTCACGTATTTTTCACTTAATTCTAATGGTAACTGCAAGATTTCTTTAAGTAGCTTCAGTTGAAAACCTATACATGAGAGATTTTTCGCCGAGTGAATTGTACGTACGTTAGTGTCGCTCATCTCTGAGCTTGAATTCGGGAGAAAGTGGGTTTGAATCCCACTCTCCATACCCCTGGAGATTGTTTCCCGTGGTTTCCCATTGCCACCTTCCTACCCCTAAGCCATAAGACCTATCTGTGTGAGTGCGACGTGAAGTTTTAATTTGAAGATTTGAAAGAATGTGGTTGGTTATGAAAGAGCATTAAACTTTTATTTTTTTGCTACTAGAATGAACGATGAGGTGGGAGAAATAATACTATACATGATTTCATTGTTAGAAGTCTCGACCTGTAATGGCAGTTACATTTCTACAAGTTTATTTTTCGTTACGAAAAGTAACTGTAACACGTTATTTTTTTATATCAGTTAAAAATAATTGTAACCGTTACAGAATAATTGCTACGCTATTTTCCAGCCATTCCTAATTTTAACCGCGGCTGCCTTGGTCATGGATAACGCGTCTCTACATAGGCCAATCCAATATTACATCCCCACAGATTCCGATGTTAATTAGAACATGTTTGTATTGTTTCTGGTGTCATTTCCATTAGCGTTGTTCATCCTTCGCTTGAATTGCTTTAGAAGACTTGTGTTAGGCAATTGGTTGACGTCGCCTGGCCATTGAAGCTGATGTTTCATAATTAGGTCCTGGATTTGCAGGCAATACCATGTTAGAATGTAAACATACTGAAGCGAGTAACAAGCACAACAGTCACGCTGTGAGTTTTGCATAAACATTGGGGGTAAGGACAACATAACCCCTAGAATTTATGTTACTCTCGTTACATTACGGAACAGGGGGCTAGGCAACACCTATTACTGTCCGACTCCTTGGCTGGATGTGGCCTTCGGTTCAGAGGGTCCTGAGTTCGATTCGCGGCCGTGTCGGAGCTTTTAATCGTGTTTGATTAATGAATCTGGCCCGGGGACTGGGTGGTGTGTTTACCCCAACAATTTCCTCTTCATATTCAGACAACACACTACCAACCACTACAGAAATACGCAATAGTGATTATGTCCCTCCATATAAGTTTGGTGTCAGGAAGGGCATCCGGCCGCCGAAAAACAGCGCCTAATCCACATGTACGACACACTTCGCACTCGCGACCCCACATGTGTGGGAAAAGCGGTAGAAAAAGAAGAATAAGATTCTAACCTATTACTGCCTAAAATTATAAATCCTCGATGCTCGTGGTATTGCACTACTTCAACGTACTGACGTTTGTTCAAAGTTCCTACATTTATACTGTTTCCTCAAGGAGAGTGCTGATGGTACTTTTCCGGATATCTTAAGGAGTCTCGCAGCCCTAAGCAAGTGTTCGTGTCAATACAGCGTTGTTGACATATAGCTTGATCTGTTGCGCGTAGATCCTGATAGGCGGCACTATCTTGTGATATGACATGGGAATGGTGTGTGTTGGTTGAGCTGCCATACTGTTGGACATAGATCCTGATAGGTGGCGATGGCATGTGAATGTTGTGTGTTGGATCATCTGCCATATTGTTGGACGTAGATCTTGATAGGTGGAGCTGTCTTGTGACATGACATGGGAATGTTGTGGGCTGGATCAGCTGCCACATTGTTGGTCGTAGATCTTGATAGGTGGAGCTGTCTTGTGACATGACATGAGAATGTTTTGTGCTGGATCAGCTGCCATATTGTTGGGTGCAGATCTTGACGGGTGGAGCTATCTTGTGACATGATATGGGAATGTTGTGTGCTGGATCAGCTGCCATATTGTTGGGTGGAGATCTTGACGGGTGGAGCTATCTTGTGACATGATATGGGAATGTTGTGTGCTGGATTAGCTGCCATATTGTTAGGTGGAGATCTTGATATGTGGAGCTGTCTTGTGACATGACATGGGAATATTTTGTGCTGGATCAGCTGCCATATTGTTGGGCGGAGATCTTGACGGGTGGAGCTATCTTGTGACATGATATGGGAATGTTGCGTGCTGTATCAGCTGCCATATTGTTGGGCGGAGATCTTGACGGGTGGAGCTATCTTGTGATATGATATGGGAATGTTGCGTGCTGTATCAGCTGCCATATTGTTGGGCGGAGATCATGATAGGTGCTGCTATCTTGTGACATGACATGGGAATGTCAACACCTCCTAGATAATAAGGCCTAACAACAGCGGGGTGACGTCACGCTAAGGAGGCGATGGCAATGCAGAGAAACGCGGAACATGGTTTTAATATTTTTTGCCAATGGAATAATTTATTTACTAACAAATAGCGTTTAGATTTTAAAGGATATTTAATCATACTGTCGTTATTACCGTATTTTAGTGGCTCTGCCATTAAAGATAAACAGCAAACAGTTGTAAAACACGAGAGCATTTTGCAATGTTAACTTACTTAGGCCGAATTGCTAACAATACAACAGGATGTTACAAACATATTTCTATTTAAATAGGCATTACATGATCTAGCACGTATAATATTAGCATAGGCCTAACATCTAAGCTGATGTACCATCACTGGCAGTATTTGCACATGAGCCTACAATGTTTCCTCCCTTGAAGTTCATGTATGGTTACCAATTTGTCATTCTGTTCGAAACCTTGAACTTTATGTGTTATGTACTCCAGAAAGTATGTAAGTTTCTGTCCTAATAATGGACTACCATTCAGATTGGAGCCTACTCTTTTAAAAGTATTGATATGTGGCAACATTAAATTACTACTATGTCCCCTAAATTTGTAAAAATCGCACGGCGCAACAGCCGTGAAGGGCTTGGCCTTGGCCCTGCTCAGCCCGAAGCCCTGCAGATTACGAGGTGTCTTGTGTTCGGCAGGACGAATCCTCTCGGCCGTTATTCTTGGCTTTCTATACCGGGGCCGCTATCTCACCGTCGTATAGCTCGCAAATGTAATCACGTAGGCTGAGGGGACCTTGAACCAGCCCTCAGATCTAGGTAAGAATCACTGACTTGGCCGGGAATGGAACCCGAGGCCTCCCGGTAAGAACCAGGCATTATATATCCCTTCACCACGGGGTCGGACATAAATTTGTAAACATGAGGAGATGTCAGACAGAAGTTTGAAAAAATAACTAGAAAATCATACACATACTCCTTTATGAACTAAGAAATGTTTTAACTGTGCCTGTTAAATTAACTGTGGGGACATCATCCTCGGTATTCAATTCACCAGCTAGGACTAGACTTAACTTATTTCTTGAATCTTGTTACACTCTTGTTACACTCATCCCTTGTAATGCAGCTATGATGTTTTGTAACTAAAGAATATACCGCACTTGTATTAGTAATTTTGTCCACATATATATTAGAAATATTTTATACTTTAATTAAACCCGCTTATAATAAAGGGCATGTTCTATTAGATGATTACATATGCTATGCAGTATGGTTGCCTTGATGTATCGACTGTAGAAAAATTACTTACGTTCCCTTCATCACAGTACAACAACCATCAGGTAACAACATGTTTATTTTACTTTTCAGCTGTGTAAGATTGTGGATTGAAATTCTGTGTACGGTATGAGATATGTACTATCTTCAATGGCTCTGTTTATTGCTCCTATTTCTATTCTACTGTTTTTCCTGGTTCTTCTCTTCACCTGCCGGTATGTGAAGAAAAATATGATGGGCAATTGGGAAAGACTGCAGTCTCTGAAGGCATGGTCTTGGAAGAGGAGTAGTGAACAGTTTTCCTGGGGATCAGTACCAGTTACTTCCCATAAAATATCACCAACATTGAAATGTCTGTGGCATACCTGTAAAATAATGTATCACCGTGAGCGAAATTCGTGGATTTACAGAGTGAATCGGCCTACACCAGCAGTTCTTGTAGGTGGTATGTTTTAATGCGTATAATAATAATAAAAATAATAATGCCGTTGAAATAATGTATCCCATGATCGTGAGCTAACATAAACTTATATCATTGAAGAGTAAAATATGCCTACATATCACCAGCTGTTGCGTGTAGTTAAATACGTCATAGGCCTATACTCATTATGATTGTGTGAGAATGTAATAATAATAATTACTCACCATTGAGTTATTAGTAAATCTGTAGTCTTGTCTTGGAATTGCACGTAAACATATCTGCCGCATAACCTCGTCTTTCGGAAACTTAATGCATGCACTTCGTTGTCACTGTCGCGATTCTCCTTACAGTTGAGTACGCAACACATCAGTACCATTATGTACAACGGTATTAGCAATTGGCACCATTAAACGAATTAAAACTCTTCTAATTTCAAGCGTTACATGGCCAAACTCATTGTTGTGTTATTACTGAAAAGGTTCAAGCTTGCCTCCCGATGCTGACGTCACAGTATAATCCCAGAACGGTTGTGAGTCCTTAAATCTAGGAGGTGTTGGAATGTTGCGTGCTGGATCAGCTGCCATATTGTTGGGCGGAGATCATAATGCTACATATTTCTTTTGATTCATTGGAACTCTTATTCTCCCTTGTGAGTTGAGCGATGCGACGCATTATATGTACCCTTGTATGTCGTAAGAGACTACTAAAAGGGGAACAACCAAAGAATCTATATACGCTCTCTCGTTTTCTAAGCCCTAAAGTGTATCCATTTCATATTAAAGATCTGGGAAATGTTCTTCCTGTTGATACTATCGATAGTTGTTATTTACATCCCTGACTATCAACAAGACGGATATAAATTACTAATAATAAAGTAGACTTGCATGTTGGAGGCTCATTTATCAGTAATATGTTTGTTTCGAATTTCCGGGGACGTAACAGTGTTGTGCTTGACAGGTACAACACATAAAAGAATTGTGGTAAATTGGCTCCACGCATTTCGCTCCTCCCACGTTGCAATAAAACCTGGAGGTTTCTTTGAAGTCTGCGTGTGAGCACTGTAATCAGCCATTGATGGTAAACAGGGTTCGGAGTTTCTGAAGAGATATGTTAAGTAATACTTTTCGTGGATTACCGCACGTCAAATGATTAAGATTGACGACGAAGAAGCTCGTTCCTAACACAATCTGAAAGTGAGAGAGTCTGAAAGTCCTATTGAGCAAGAACCTTCTGTCTGACAATAGCATTCCCTGATACTGTTATCGCGAACAAATGTTAATAAGTAAATCTAGGAATTAATAAACAATATTTCTACTTGTACGTTCCACTAAGTACTTAAATGGTTTTCGGAGACGACGACGTGCCAGAATGTTTTCCCGTGGGAGTTTATTTTTAAGTGAAGTTAAATCTGCCATCGCGAGACTGACGTACTTCAGCACCTTCAAATACCACCAGAGTGAGCAAAGATCGAACTGCCAAGATGGGGTCAGAATACCAGCGCCTCAAGCCTCAGCCCGGCATCCAGGAATCGTAGGCATAAAAAGCAAAGATTTTAAGGGTCTAATATAGGGTACGAAAATATTAACTTGAGCAGTAAAAGTTAAAAACAGGTTTAAAATTATTAACATACTTTTTACAGAAGTAATTGTTTATATTCTTAATATAATCTGATAATAATAACTTTTCTTTCTTCTTTCTTAAACCGTTTACCCTCCAGGGTTGGTTTTCCTCGGACTGAGCGAGGGATCACACCTCAACCGCCTCAAGGGCAGCGTCCTGAAGCGGGGGATACAATTGGGGTAGGAGGATCGGTACCTTGCCAGGGCCGCGTCACCTGCTATGCTGAACAGGGGCGTTGTGGCGGGGGGATGTGAAGTTTGGAAGGGATAGAAGATGAAGAGGGAAGGAAGCTGTCATGGCCTTAAGTTACCCACCATCCCGGCATTTGCCTGGAGGTGAAGCTGGATGGGAATCGAACTCACCTCCACTCAGTTGAACTCCCGAGGCTGAGTGGTCCCCGTTCCAGACCTCGTACCAATTTTCAAATTTTAAATTTCGTGGCAGAGCCGGAATCGAACCTGGGCATCCAGGGGTAGCAGGTAATCACGCTAACCACTACACCACGAAGGCGTCATAATAATAATAATAATAATAATAATAATAATAATAATAATAATAATAATAATAATTGTACCGGAGACAGACCCACTCCGTGCATTTCAATTAAGCACCTTTGCGACTTGTACCTACAATTATCTGGTAGTAGAAGTTTGAACGTTTTTTGACAGAGGTCTCTACTGCCAACCTCGGTGCTCCTTCTGATGAGAGGATGGACAATTAAATTTCAAGAGAAATTTAGTAGTAATTAGTTGGTAAAACTGAATTGTTTGTAAATTGTAAATTGTACACAGTAGGGAATTTTGTACATTTATTTCATTCACCAATGAGAAAATGTTGATATTTATTTGATTGTCCAATGGAAATTGGGGGTGTGTCAAGGTCTCGGCCCAGAGAAATCTGGAACCTTCCTCTCCGCTATAAAAGCTGGCACATTTCGGGCCATGTTGTCTTTTGATCGCTCCAGTCAGGAGGTTTAGAGTGTGTTCGTAGCGGAGGCAGGGGAAGGGCTGCCTCGTCCATTCCCGGGAGGTCCTCCAGCTCAAGGTAATGCCAGAATCCGTGTAATCATGTACTCCTCTCTGAAATATAGCTCGAGAGGAAGGTTTCAAGTTCTTTCGTTATGTGACTTATATTTCTCAATGTAGATTTTCAAACAAGTCTAAAGAACTTAAAGTAAGTTAAAGAATAAAGAGTGGGAACCCTCGTATATTCCCCTTCAACTTGGCATGGAGGTGATTATCATTTTGTAACCTTTAAAAACTATCTCCTAACTTAAACCACTTCCATAGTATAGGCTTAGCCTCTGTAACGTACGGCTATAAGCTCGCATAGGGTCTTAAGTATTTCAATGTGAATTTCAATGCGTGCCAGAGTTCGGCTCTTAACATTTGATTTTCGGCCAGTAACTTAAACCTTTCCTTTTTTAACTAAGGTCAATTAGAATGGGCACCTATTTCCCCTGTTAAAGTTCACTATTTTTCATTCAAATTCCCTTTGTAATTTCGACTATTGAACAAATAAGACAGTGTCTACTATTTGTTTTTGTTAAATGTAGGTTTTGCCTTTAATAGGCTTGGAACTTGCAAAAATGTTGGGGAATAGTTTCCCAAAGAGTAATTGTGTGGAGCAAAGACGCTCCGTCTACTATTGTAAATTCTGGAACTTAGTCTCCTAGAGCAGTTATTGAATGGAGCAGTGAATTCTCTTGTTACTTTTGCAAATTGCGATCTTTAAGCTCAGTCTGTGAAATTTTTTAAATATTGTTACTCAAGCTCTGTGCTAAACTTTTTGTACCGGATTTTTGGTTATTTTCTAACCATGTTTAAAATTTGAAAAGAAACGAAAATCTAAGGAAGAAATATAATCGCAAGTGTTAAAGTTTTAAATTACTATTTAATCTCTTTTCTACCCACTCATTTAAGCCCGCACCTTGTTACACCTCTGTCCACCACGTTATCCCCGTAACAACAACAATAATAATAACAATAATCGTATGACCTCAGCTACCGGGAGCAGATATTTTAGTTTGACGCCATCTGGCTGCCTGCTCGTCAATTACGATGTTCCATTCTACTCTAGGCCAGGACCTCTCACAGTGCATGAACTGGTGCATTGCGCGGCGCAAGGTGCAAAAGGCGACTTGACTAGGTTGACCAGATTGCAGACCTCTACTCCTCTTTCCCTACGCCTGTCTCGTTCGCTCCGCCTGTCTCCCTCTGTCTCACTTGCTCTGCAGCGCTTCACCACCCGAGCAGATTTGAGCAGAGCTTAGCTGAGATTAGCCGAGTCACCCCGAGACAAAACGCTGGTTCGCACCGAGCCGAGTAGGACCGATGCACTGTGCACAGTACCTCTGCGCCTCGGTTTGCACCCGTGAGATTTTGGGCGTTTGAGAGACCCTGCTCTAAGCCTGTTAGATGGCATTGAAACCCGACTCTCTCCTTGGCGACTGTGGCTGAGTATTTAAGAATTTTGTTGGGTAAACACCAAATGTGTCACCAAAGATCTATGAGATGCCGAAATCGTACGACTTTGGAGTGTCGAATGGACTCTTGTACTTCAAAAATCAGACTACTTCTGCTGGCTACATTGGGATCCGGAGGTCGACACTCTACCACTGATCTACAGAGGCAGCTATAGAATCTGATGATGTAACTTCAAGAACGAAACACGTCATTCTGTTTTAATTAAGTTGTTTCTTTTTCACGTAGTTTTAAAAATTTATTTGTTCAAAATTAATTTTTGAGATTGAAGAACTTAGTTATAGATAAACTGAGCAATGTTAGCTGTCGTTGGCAAGTTTTATCATAAAGGATCAGTCCTATTTCAGCGAAAGTCTGCATAAGACGCACAGGAACCATCTCCACAAACGATAATCAAGGACGTCTTCTCCAACAGGTGTTACACTCCTCAAAACCTAGTCTACGACGAACATCGCCGAAATTCGGTCTGAGCGACAGTTCTGTTAGGCTGATGATTAAAGGTAATGTACAGACCTTCTTGCAGGGTTTCCAATGTTTTGGTCACGCCAGAAACTTACCCCTGCAAAGACTATTGATTCACCCCTACTGAACCTGCAGCCCACACTGCGGGGAAGTCCTTTGCCCTTCTGCAACGACATTTCGGAGATCGCCTAATTTGTCGTCAGTGTCACAGCCCCAGATGCCTACATCACTTTCCTTTCCAGATAATATAATTTCGTGTGGTTATTTTCAACCGAGTGCAGTCCTTGTAATGCAGACCCTCCGATGAGGGTGGGCGGAATCTGCCATCTGAAGGTAACTGCGTGTTATTGTGGTGGAGGATAGTGTTATGGGTGGTGTGTGAGTTGCAGAGATGTTGGGGACACCACAAACAATCAGTCCCCGAGCCACTGGAATTAACCAATGAAGGTTAAAATCCCCGACCCGGCCGGGAATAGAACCCGGGACCCTCTGAACCGAAGGCCAATAGGCTGACCATTCAGCCAACGAGTCGGACTCCGGTTTAACCTATCATCTTTCATTCCACCAACACTCTCCAACATCATTTAATTTCATCTGTCAGGTATTAATCAATGCCCCAAAGGAGTGCGGCAGGCTTCGGCATCCGGCACAATTCCTATCCTCGCCGCTAAATCATTCCATTCCTGACGCCGTCAAATGACTGGAAACAGCCCGTGGATTTTTATTTCCATTAATTCTTCGAACGGTCGCACTTCTTCACCGTTGAGGATATCTCGTTAATCTTCTCGTAAATCAACAATGGACACTATTATCAGACCCATTGTTGTATTGCAACTGTCGATCTCTGTACTGTGTGCTGCCTAGACGAACCAAAAGAGCCTTGCGATCATCCCGGAGGATGTGGGGTTGATTTTCCGTCAAGATGTCCAAAAGTTTGGAAGTGATATTTGTGTTTCTGAAGAGAGAGAGCCGAGAGTTTTGCTCAGCATACAACCTCATGAACTCCTGAGAAAGAAAGTGTAATGCAGATAACTGTATCGTCCTACTTGGTACCTGTTCTCCTGCATTTGCCTCACACGAACCCACCTCCGAAGCCGCTTCAAACGTACACTTTCTCCCATTCGGTTCATTCCTACGCAGCCATAACCGAGCGAGATGGCTACGCGGTTAAATCACATACGGGAGTTCTGAGCTGGCATTCGAGAGAGTGAGGATAGTTTTCCGTGGTTTCCCAGTTTCACACGAGGTACTTACGGGCACCGTCGTTTCCTTCCCATCCCCAACGCTGTCATAAAAGTTGATTGTGCCGGTACGACGTAAAACAAGTAGAAATTAATATTAAAGTTATCTTCCCATTTCGAGTACCTGCTTTCATTGATCCCACCTCTTTGTACTAGCAATCATTTTCGCTACTTTTATGTCTGTCATTTCCAGATTATGAATAAAGCCACCTTTCACTCCAGTACAGCAAAATCGGCCTGAAAACAGACGGATGTAAGGAAAATTTCTTTCGAGAACTCAATTCTTTGTCTCAGAATACCGATGAACACGACCACAATTTATTATTATCATTATTATTATTTCGGTATGCCCATTCATAGAGTGCGTTGGAACTTATTCATTGGCTTGACGACTTTCTCTCCATGAACTCACTGTGTTGTCCCTTTCGTTCTTCTGGCCATTTTGTACCAGTCCTGCTGTTAGTTTTCACCACAAATGTGTGTTTATTTACTGAGGTCTTGAAGACTTAGCGATTTTTCATAATGTCTTCCACGATGTTCAATTCATTCATGTCTCCTTCTGTTTCCTCCCGCCATTTTATTACCTGTTCGGGAATTTATTACATCTCCTTATGAGACTATTATTATTCATCCTAAAAATGTGTCCAAGAAATTTCAAATCTCTCCTCCGCAGAAGATTGATGAAACTATCTGCGTAATTATAGAGGTCTGCACTTCCTCTTTTATTCCAAATTCCACTTTATTTTATGGGGCCGAAAACGTACGTAAGAATTTTGCCTTCTTGGTGTGCGATATCTGCAATTTTAGAATGATCTCCTAAAGTTGTAACTGTTCGTTCTCCTGACCAACACATTAGAGGAGACGAAAGTTATTACCTGGGGACACATTAATATAAATTTAACTATATGTGTCTTGACTGCAAATTGCCACGCAAATAGAATCAATTAACATTCCATGGTTTCCCATTTCTCTATGTAATGTTTGGGCGCCAGCGATACAGTTTTAAACAAAACTCTAAAGCAAAATTTATATTTACTAGCATAGAGACTTATACTTAAATCACAGGGGTAGGATTTTAAATAATTAACCATTAAGTACCGCTTGAGAAAGAAAATTAACGCAATATAAAATAAAAATAAATTTATTATACAAAAAATTAGATGAATCGGAAAAGTTTATTTAAGCGTGGAGGGATTTAAGAATTTACGTTACTGAAATTAACTGTTGCTTGCTTTATCTAATTGAAGCTCACCAATTGCAGCTTCCGTTGAGGTCATCTGTGTTCCATGGTTTCTCGCTCCCCTCTTCTTGTTGTAGAATTGACTCCATAGACATCCTTCCTTCCTTCTGTGATGTGATTTGGGCTATCTGGACTAGCACTCCCTAAATGCCTAGTCTTTAAATTAGACATTGGCCCTATACTTGTGAAAATTTCTCAGCGTTGATCGTAGGGGGAGAAAATTCAGAGATATGAATTTTTCCATGTTAGCAGAAATCTCAATCCAACTTAGCTAATCTACTGATACTATACAGACTTACACCAAATGCCGTGGACTTGAACTAAACGTAGTTCTTAATCCAGAATAATTACTGAATATCTCACAAGACGTAAGCTTGTTTCGTCTCACGCAGATCCGACAGCATCACAACAGCTAAGTACTGTGTCGAAGCGACAACACACTGTACGAAAATAACTGTCTCGAAACCAGCACTCACTGTCTCAAAAAATCAATAAAATAGTTAACGTTCTGGTAGTGATGTGTGTGTGTGAGTCGAGGATTGCTCCGCGCTAGATAATATATCACCGGGCTCTCCTCACTCTTGGTAACAATTCAATACACAATCACAATATAACAAAGCATCTGATTCGTAAATCGCATTATCATCTCCCTCTTCCTCCTTCTTGACAAGTTCAGTAAGCGTGGCGATGATGTAGAATCCAAGCTTGCTAGCCTCGCACACGGGTAGCTGTGTAGTGCCTCTTGCTCATGAGTAAATCCCGTGAGTCATGCAACTTCCCCGCTTCAAGGATAACTTTTCCGTTTACACAAGTATGAGACGAAATGACAACAACTCTGTCTCAACATTGACCATATTTACAATACACAATGAATTCCTATCCTACATAATATAATAATTTAAATAATAAATAATGTTCTAATATATATATACAATATGATTCCAAAAACCTTATTTACAAATGATTGAAGTTAAGATAAATATGTCATATAAATAATTGCCGATGGCGGATAAACTTGATATCGAGTGATATCGCGTAAAAGGATGGCTGGAGAAGCCTGGACGGTTACAAAGTTAAGGTTTCTGATGCATATAGAGCTTCTGGTAGGACAACTGTTTTGTTATGTTTCAGTCTAGCATTACGTGACATTAATAGTTCATTGTAGTGATCCAGTGTTAGCCTAAATGCCCTCTGAAGTTTTGATGTGGTTCTGTATTTTTATTGTTATTATTATTATTATTATTATTATTATTATTATTATTATTATTATTATAGCACTGTACAAAAATATGATGCATTGTTTACATATAGACAGCTGGCCCTGCGTTGTAGGGGTAGTGTGCCTGGTCTTTACCAAGAGGTCGTGGGATCGATTTCCAGCCAGGTCATGGATTTTGATCTGGATCTGAAGGCTGGTTCGAGGTGCTCTCAGCCTGCGTGATTACAATTGAGGAGCTATCTGACGGTGAAATAGCAGCCCCGGTCTAGAAAGCTAAGAATAACGGCCGAGAGGATTCGTCGTACCGACCAAAGCACGGCTCGTAATCTGCAGGGCAGCAGTCGGCTCGTAGGCCACGGCTCGTCGGCACTGTTGCGTCAAGGGGTTTGGTTTTGGTTTCTGATTTACGTTCACATAAACATACAGGAATATACTACAATTAAAACACTGAACATAGGCCTGCGGATTTCAGAGCCATATGTCCGGATTGTCTAGCTATTGTATGGCCTGTGTAGCGTAGAAGTTATCACAGCCTCTAGTAATCCGGAGTAGGGGCTCTCCTTGAGATTCTACTACGGTATGGTGGAGAAATCAATCAATCAATCAATCAATCAATCAATCAATCAATCAATCAATCAATCAATCAATCAATCAATCAATCAATCAATCAATCAATCAATCAATCAATCAATCAATCAATCAATCAATCAATCAATCAATCAATCAATCTCTACTGATCTCCATTTAGGGCAGTCGCTCTGGTGGCAGATTCCCTATTTGTTGCTTTCGTAGCGTTTTCCTAAATGATTGTTTACCGGGCGAGTTGGCCGTGCGGTTAGGGCGCGCAGCTGTGAATTTGCATCCAAGCGATAGTGGGTTCGAACCCCAATGTCGGCAGTCCTGAAGGCGGTTTACCGTGGTTTCCCATTTTCACACCAGGCAAACGCTGGGGCTGTACCTTCATTAAGGCCACGCTGCTTCCTTCCCACCCCTAGCCCTTTCCAATCCTGTCGTTGCCATAAGACCTATCTGTGTCGGTGCCACGTAAAGCAGCTTGTAAAGAAAACTGATTGCAAGGAAATTGAAAATTTATTCAACATCTCCCTTGATAAGTTATTCCAATTCCTAACTCCCCTTCCTATAAACAATAATTTGACCCAATCTGTCTCCTTGAATCCTACCATTATCTTCATATTGTGATCTTTCTTACTTTTAAAGACACGACTGAAACTTATTCGTCTACTGATGTCCTCCCACGCCATCTCTCCGCTGATAGCTCGGAACATGCCACTCAGTCGAGCAGCTCGTCTCTTTTCTCCCAAGTCTTCCCAGTCCGAACTTAGCAACATTTTTTGGAACGCTACTATTTTGTTGGGAATCACCCAGAACAAATCGAGCTGCTTTTGTTTGGATTTTACCCAGTTGTTGAATCACGTAATACTGGCGATGGTCCCAATACACTGGAACCATACTCTAGTTTGGGGTCTCACCAGAGATTTATATGCCCTCTCCTTTACATCCTTACTACAACCCCTAATTACCCTCACAACCATGTGCAGAGATCTGTACACTTTATTTACAGTCCCATTTATGTGATTACCCCAAATAAGATCTTTCCTTATATTAACACCTAGGTACTTACAATGATCCTCAAAAGGATAGTTTCAGTGGCTACATCACTGTCACAGCTCGGGGAAGTTCGTACGCTGCATTATTAAGCAGCGAGCAACATCGTTCGTGGTTTGTTGGGACTCTATCGAAGCAACACAAGTTCTACACTCCTCAGCTGCATCATCTCCTGGCCAGAGAGAAAGCATTCCCATCTAGGTGTCCCGCCCCGCCCCTTCAAGGTGGGGAATGAAAACTTTAGTTGATGGATAGCTCAACTTCAAGTTCGTTGCATCAACTTTTCGACACCATTATTTGATCTCACTTCGCCTACTCTTGTACTATCCTGGGGGAGCACACATTTTAAATACTTTTAAGTGTCTATTTCCATCCTGCGAAAGTTGAGGAATAACGCAAGAAACGTAAATTAAAGGACACATGAAACGTACCCATGATCGGATTTGGCACAACTTTGAAGGAATTACATCTTTCTGTTCAGGATTGCTCATGACAATCGATAATATTCAACCACTGTAATGCACGTGGACGAAATGCTAAAGTGGAAATAGCATCCTTTGAACACACACTCCTCAACTGCATCATCTCCTGGCCAGAGAGAAGACGTTCCCTTGTAGGTGGCCCGCCGCGCCCCTTCACGGTGGGGAATGAAAACTTTAGTTGTTGGATATCTCAACTTCAAAGTCCACTGCATCAACTTGTCAACATGTTCATTTGATCTCAGTTCGCCTAGTCTTGTACCATCCTGGCGGAGCAAGTGATGCTGTTTTGTATTTGCTACGCGACATTCAGTCATCTTCCGTTTAACTATATATTTTACCCTGTCATTCCACCAGGGCGTTTCTTGATCTTTCTTCCTTCCTGGTGCTCTTCTACAGGTCTTTCTGCAGACTCCACCATGACTGTTTTAAAGTACGCCCATTCTTCTTTGACCCTTCCGATGTCTTCCTTAGGTATACTTGTTTTAATGTGTGTCTGGAGCTCTTAATTTATTTTCTTCTCCTGCAATTTCCACACCCTTAACTTTCTCTGCCTAATCTCAGTCATCTTTTGTATCTTCCCTCCACGCATCTCTTTAGTCTTGAAAAAGCGCTAATTTTCAGAGTACGGTATTCTCGCTGCATCTCTTTACAGGCTACATGATATTCGATTACAGCCTTTCAACAGGTCTACCAATAAGACTAATTTGGACAAATAAATAATTTAATTAATTAAGTAAACAATTGACTAGGAATGATGATATCGGAGTTCGATTCCCGAGGCATGCATATTATACTTCATGTACATGCCTTCCATGGCTGATCATTGTCGTTCTAAAAATTTGCTATTCCCATTTTTCTTTCCTTACATTCATATGACTCTCGACCTTCACTATAATGAACTTTTAATGGAATAATCAATTCATAAACTAGTTTTTTCCCGACTAGCTAGCCTGGGATCGATTCTTGTCCCTGATACCAATTTATGAAGTTTGAAGGTCTAGAACAGGTTGCAATAAGTCCCAGATAACATGGCTGATAGCTGAAATAGGTTAGAATTCTATTCTACACCATCCCAGGTGTAGTTTCTTGTAGCTTCCCTCTACAATTCCTGGTGAAAGCTGATTAGGCACCGGTATCAAACCAAAAAAATTATTTGATCCCGTATTGATTTGTCTAAATCTATTACAGTAACTATTTGAAATAGCTTATGTTGGGTCCACCTAGTCAATACTCTTTTAATGATTGAAGGTTATTTATTTTACCATACATGTTTCAGGAACAATATGCAATCCCTTCATCAGTGAAGTCAAATCAAAGAATAATTTTCAATCAGTAAATGTGTATTGACAAGGTGGACACAACATAAATTATTTTAAATAGTTTCTTTGTTAGTTTCCTGCAGACTTCTTCGTAATTAATTACAAACAAAAATCGCTTAAATTCTTCATCTTCTACTTAATCTGTTTACCCTCCAGGGTTGGTTTTTCCCTCGGACTCGGCGAGAGATCCCACCTCTACCGCCTCAAGGGTAGTGTCCTGGAGCCTCAGACTTTGGGTCTGGGGATACAACTGGGGAGGAAGACCAGAACCTCGCCCAGGCGGCCTCACCTGCTATGCTGAACAGGGACCTTGGTGGGGGATGGGAAGATTGGAAGGGATAGAAAAGGAAGAGGGAAGGAAGCGGCCGTGGCCTTAAGTTAGGTACCATCCCGGCATTTGCCTGGAGGAGAAGTGGGAAACCACGGAAAACCACATCCGGGATGGCTGAGGTGGGAATCGAACCCACCTCTACTCAGTTGACCTCCCAAGGCTGAGTGGACCCAGTTCCAGCCCTCGTACCACTTTTCAAATTTCATGGCAGAGCCGGGAATCGAATCCGGGCCTCCGGGGATGGCAGCTAATCACACTAACCACTACACCACAGAGGTGGATGCCGCTTAAATTAATTGTATATTTTGAGAGTGTGATTGGTTCAGTAGCCTACCTGCTGGTTTCTCACGCACAAGGCCGAGATTCATACATTGTGAAAATGAAAACCTAGAACCTGTTTTCCAGTCATTGACCGGGTCAGGGATGTAATGAATGAAGCAGATATAGGCTGTTAGTACGATGGGGTCGCCACTCACAAAGTGATTTATTAATGACTGATAGATGCTATGGAATGAGAATGGAGAGTGTTGCTGGAATGAAAGATGACAGGGAAAACCGGAGTACCCGGAGAAAAAGCGGTCCAGCCTCCGCTTTCTCCAGCACAAATCTCACATGGAGTGACCGGGATTTGAACCACGGTATCCAGCGGTGAGCGGCCGATGCGCTGCCGTCTGAGCCACGGAGGCTCATACATTGTATAGTTGTGTATTTATCAGCACAGTAGAGAGAAGAATGTAAAGCACCTCGGTATGTTAAGTCATGTTTCATACGTAGCGCGAATCGAACGGGGCAGTCTCCAGCCGGCAAATGAAGCACGATTGAATACACTACACTTACTCGAGAAGAACTAGTCCGATTTTCAAATAATTACTGTGATGAAATTGTAATATTTGTAGGTTTAAAGGTATGTGTAAAAAACAGTGTAGTCCCACTTTAAACAAACAAAGTTAGTACCATTACTTCAGAAGATATGGACTCCATAAAAAGGCGGTGCAGGTCCGATTATGAACAACTTGGTAATATTACTGAAAGTGAAACAACATGTCGATATCTTGAACGGTTCACGAGTTGTTTGAGGTAGATAACTTAGCTGAGTAACTATACACTGAGTGGAGGGAAGGTGTGTCCCATTAGAAAATGTGACATGTATGACTCCTGCGACTAGCTTGCGGCGTAGCACAGCAGTCTGTCACAGAAACCAGCATCGTAAAGACGGCAACACGTCGCGAAGTAACCGACATTGAACGTGGGATGATCATCAGTGCACGGCGCGGATATTACACGCGAATTCGTGTTTCCGAGTCAACAGCGTCAAAGATGGTTCTTAAATTTCACAGAAACCGCCACACGGGAAGACCACAGATGTTTAACGAACGGCCATCGCCTCCACAGAGCCATACTGGGCGCACGGCGGGCTACCGTGAGTCAGATCACCGCCCAGTTGAATACTGGGAGCCAGAAATCCATTTCTACCAGGACTGTAATGGGGCAACTGCACCGCATAGTCTTCACCAGCCGACGACCAACTCGTGTCCCTTTGCTGACACCTCGACACAGAGATCAACGACGTGCGTGGGCTCGCGAACTTCGGCAATGGACCATGGAACAGTGGGGGCGTGTGGTGTGGCCCCACGAATCCTGGTTCCAGTTGTACCGAGCTGATGGGCACGAGAGAGGGTGACGTATTCCCCATTATGATATTAGAAATATATAAGATAAATATATAGCAAGCCATATATTTAAATCAACGTGGGAGGAGTAAATGTGCCATTTCACTGTTCTATAGTCGCAGTATTTGGAACAAAAATGGCGCTCCAGCCATTAAAGAATTAAAATAGAGCAATTAACAGCGGTACGAACTGAAGAGACAATAAATTCAACCGGCAATCACGGAAAGAACCACTTTTAGAAGGCGGTGCGAAAGAATGACGAGAGCGGATTATTTAAATCGATTATTGAAAAAAGTCTTCCATTAGAAAAAATCTCAATTGAGCACTACATCGAAGAAAGACGGAATCGTGTAAAGAAACCCACTACTAATCGGAGTCTTTAATCAACTGTTGGAGATAAGATCAAATCTACGATAACCCGCAAAACATCAGCTGTGATTGACATATACGTGAGATTAAAGACCAGCTGATAAGAAACGTCAAGTTGGAGCTGTACTACGTCACGGTTGGGCTCGGAACATTGTATTTGCCCGATACTGCACAACGTCAAGAGAGCTGAATTAAAGGGAAAATAGAGTGCAATTCTAAAAGCACGTAAATTTCACAACGTTTCGGCGAGCAAGGCAGTTTGAAATAAGACGATATTTAGAGTCTTATAGGCAAATTAGGCGGACCAGAAAACAAATATATTGATCACATTAGCATTACTAAGCAGATTACAGCATGTACAAATCAACTAATGCCTTGTGTTATTCTGTCCTTGACGCAATGAAGACCACCATGATGTTCTAAGAAGCTGAGGCAAAGACTACTCTGGCTATGGTGACGCTTGACGAGATGGATGATCCAGGAGGACAGTAGTCAGCTGTGATGACGAGATGAACCCTATTACTTAAGCCGAACCATGGAGCGAGGCCTACCATCCCATGACGATCAACAGCGAGATGGAAGTCAAAATCCAATAAGCAAAGATAAGTCCCCATTTGAGTCGTGTCGTAAGTAGAAAACCTTATTCTTTTGGTTAATATATAATGTGCATTATGACATTGTGTGTGCGTAGTTAATATACGAGTGTGCTCACAAGGAGATAGGTATTCATCTGAAAATACCGTAAATTCCAGACATAGGCGTTAAAATACCAGTGAATGCCGTTCGTAAGTTTGTCAATATGATAGTGGAGAAGTGATTGATATTTCTCATAATTCGTTGTCAGTGAAGTGTTAGAGTATTAAGAGGAAGCTAATATTTATATGCGTGATGGCTTTAACAAATAACGTGCGTAAGATCGTATTTAGGGAGTGTTACAATAAAATATAGTGGCACAATTTTAAGGTTACGATGTGCTGTTCTTTGATACTATGACAGTAATGATAATGATTTATATGTGTGTAGGTTATGGCACATATGTTGCGTATTTTGATGAAACGAGTGCTTCGATTATAAATGCTACGCGATAATGGTAGTGTTAAATGGTGAATGTAATTAGCATATGAGTTGCTAGTATATTTTGATGGTGATAATTATTGTTATTTAGGAAGTTGGTCATAGTATTTCTTCGAGAGATGGTAGTGTGTGTAGGTTGCACATGCTAAGTATAGGTATTGAAACGTACTGTTTCCGATTGCTATTTTATTCCCTAATATATCTATAATACAGATTAGGAAACGATCTTAATGCCATCACTATAGAATTAATTGAGTAAGTAGGATCATCAGAAGAGCCAAGAGGCCACTTACGTCAATATTTAGGCCTTCACTGACATATCAACGATTGTTTTCATGTATTCTCACTTACGGCAATTCAACTTATGATTTTATGGGAGCAGTATAAGACATCACTGGTAACTTAGTCTTTCATATGTGGATTTTAGATGAAGATAGAGACTTCCTATGTGTCAATTTTTCCACCCATGGTATTATTCGTTGGAATATTAATTGAATACACTTGGTAATGTTATGTTAAGTCATATACGCACTTTAACTAAATTTTAACCATGAATTAAAATAATAATTGAATGATTTAGCCGTATAAGCCTTACGATGGAATTAATTTGAGAATGCTTACGACTTAAAGTGGACTTAGATTTGCTTATATGGAGGCCAACTGGCATGAAATATGAAACGTTAGATAATTTGGAACCTCAAATAGAGAAAATCCCTAATGGTCAGACATTAATCTTCTCACACGATTTTTCTACTGTGCGTGGACATTGATGTGAAGTGTTTCAACCGAGTGATAGGCATTTTTGTAATTGCATGTGAATTTAGGTTCAGACGATTGAATTTTGATAATTTTGAGAAGCAACTTAGCTTAATATTGAGAGATTCCAGATCTTAATTACTTAATTAATTAATTAATTGATTAATTATTAGCCATTTTCTTTGCGTTTTTCACATTTTCAATTGAAACCCAATTTGAACATTGTATATAGTAGGGATATAGCTTATTTTACTTAAATCTTTTGGATGCATCCAATCATTACAATCATTATAATAATTGTAATTATTACAATTATCCAACTTTTACAATTATGTTGAGTGATTTTTACTTGATTATATAATTTATTTATTTTTCTTTTCATTTGATTCCCTTGGATATTATTTAATTATGATATAATTCTTTGACAGGCCAGGACTAGGATATAGATGAATGAGGCCTAATTTCATTTATTTATTAGAGGTTTTCTTAAACCTATTTTCTTCAAGGCAACATCATTACATTATTTAGATGCTGATTGCGTAGGAAACCAGCCATAATGTATAAATGATTTTTTCAAGATAATCTACGTCTATTTCAACTCATACTTAGACCAATTTATGAATAAAAACTGAGTAGTGAAAATATTAAATTCTTTCAATGTCTACTTAGAATAAGTACTAGATATAAGCTTATAATGACTAATTTGATTGCGATTATGATGATGACATGTACGGAGTTCTTGACAATCCATAATAATCTGATTTTTACGATAAATTCCGGTGTCATACATATACGGTAACCGACTAATAGCGTGTTGAAGACGTTCATCTACGTAGGTTGGGATTTACCGTGAGCCATCGGTGTTCTTTCTCACTCGGAACTCACAACCCAGGAATATTTGGCAGATGAAATTATTATTAAGAGCTAGTCTGGAAACTCGTGTATCCCACCTGGACGCGGGATGGTGCATGTAGTAAATTGGCGCCCAACGTGGGGCAAATAGAGAAAGACACCGTGGGAGCAAAGTGTCGCCAAAACTTGTAGTAAATTGGCGCCACAACAGTAGGGCAATTCAAGAGAAAGACACCGTGGGAGTAATGTGTGGCAGATAGAGAAAATACCGTGGAGTAAAGCGTCGCCAAAACATGTAGTAATTGATGCCGCAACAGTGGAATAATTCAAGAGAAAAACACCGTGGGAGAGAGACGTTGGTCATCAGACCATGTACACGTGATGCTATGTCATATTCATAATGAAGAGAAAGGTATTAAGGTCAAGAAATGGAGTTGTTGAGTCTTGTAGAATTATACAAACATGTGGCAGTTTTAAAAAATTTTACTGAGAGAGCCTTGATAACAAGGAAAGGTATATCTTAGGAATTGATTTGACAGAGGATTTTGAATGTATGGACCAGATGATGGAGTGAAAATGGAAGTATCGTGCAAAATTTAGTTATATCTGGTAAAAGAAGTTGTCGTTTGACCAGATAAATTTTTATATTGGGATCGAAGAAAGCACAGGAGGACAATGGACTGTGAAGTCGAGTAGATGCCCAATAATAGTAATAATCAGAAATAAGAGAGAAGAGAAACGGATGGATGAGATGAAGAAGATATCTCAGGACGGCTGGAAATAGTCGAATTTCTGTCTAGAGGAAGCTGAAGTAGAATATGAAGACTTTATAATTGTAAATATAAACATTGTAAGTGAATTTAAGGGATGTTGCTAATATGTTAGTCACAATTTATTATGAAATAACTTAGATATAGGAAGTAGATGGTAAGAAATTGAGTTATTTGAACCTTTTTAATTATTTATGCCAGAATTAAGATTTGGAATCTTAGTCATTAGGGTAAATGTTTCATATTTCATGGAGTAATTGGGTCAACCTCGTAAGCAAAGCCTAGTCAGGGTAGTTAAGCCTATATTTAAGCATTGTATCAGTACAGTTGAGTGAGTAAGAATAAGAACATTTGTGAATATTGAACTATAGAAAAGTTAGGGCAGAATTAGAGTATTATCTGAAATAATAGAGAACTCGGAAATAATACGTAAAAGCAAAGATGTCAACATTGAGTCAATTAAAAGCACAATTTGAAGAGTACCAGAAGGTACAGGAGGAGAAGCAAGAAGAGAAGGAAAGAAAGCAGAAAGAAGAACAACAGGGAATGTTGCAAGCCATAAAGCAAATGATGGAAGAATCTAACCGAAAGCGCGATGAAGAAGCTAGAAAACGTGATGAAAAGCGCGATGAAGAAGCTAGAAAACGTGATGAACAGCGCGATGAAGAAGCTAGAAAACGTGACCAAGAAACTAAGAGAGAAAGGCAAGAAGAAATGAGAAAGCAAGAGGAAAGATTAATGGAAATGATGGAAAAAATAGATAAGCAGCAGGAATTAATGGTAGAAAACCAAAAACGACAGGAAGAGAAAGAGAGGAAACAGAAGGAAGAACAGGAAGAGAAAGAGAGAAAACAGAAGGAAGAACAGGAAGAAAAGGAGAAGAAGCAAGAAGAGAAGCAGAGGCAGATGATGGAGGAGATGAAGCAAGAGATGAAGGAAGAGATCTTAAAAATAGGATCAGAAATGGGCAAGATCAAGAATCACATGGAAGAATGGAAAGTAGAAATTAGCGGAAAAGTGGAAGAGAAAAACCAGCAAATACAAGAAGAAATAAATGACATCAAGAAAGAGATGATAGGGAGCAATAGCTATCTACAATCTCTAAAGGAGATTGAGATAAAGAACCTGACAGACAATATTGAGAGATTACATATAGATTCCCAAGAGAAATGGAAACAATGCGAGGAGAAGATTGGGGAGTTAAGCGGCGAAATACAGACGACAAATGCTGATTTAGAAAAGAAATACGAACAAGCTGCAGATCAGATCGGAAATAAAATAACGGAAATAAGAGACGAGATCGAGCACAACAAAGAAGAACTAAATCAGAGGATGAGTAAATCTGAGGAAGGACTTCGGCAGATACAAGCTCAAATACGAGAGATCCGGGATGAAGAACATGGAAGGACCGTTACGATATCCAACGACGAGTGTCGTAAGAACGTGGAATTTCAGATAAATGAGAGAGAAGTTACATCTATACCGGTTACACGTTCGAATCACAGTATTGTGGAAAGGAATACAGAGAATGGAAGCAGTGGGAGTCCCACTATAATAAACGTAATAAAGACATTCGACGATAGGCCTAAACATTTTAATAACACCACGAGTATTTCACCGAAACGATTTCTTCGGGAAATGGATGATTATTTTAGAGAGCATGGTATCCCAGAGGAGAAGAAACTGAAAATAGTAGAAAAACACTTGGACGCAAATCCTAGTTTGTGGTTCCAAGCATTCAAATATACTTTTCATGAGTACAGCGATTTTAAAACAGCATTCTTGCAGCGCTTCTGGAATCCAGACATTCAGCACAACCTACGTTTAGAACTCTATTCCCGTAAATATGCTTCAAATGGTCAAACAGGGTTCAGCGATTTCTTTGCCCACCAATTTTACCGTTTTCAGGACCTGGATTCACCACCCAGCGAACTCGAAGCAATTAAGACTATACAACGCCAATTTCCATTGGACGTTCAACGATTATTAGCTACTGCTAATCCGGTAACCGCAGTACAAATGGAGACAACGCTAAGGCAGATTGACATGACTACGGTACCACATCCTCACAGGATAGCTAGGAACGGTTACAGTGAAGAAACTGTTAACATACTTACGCAAGATGACACGAGTAGAAATACCCTGGAAGAACGTAGAAACATAAATAGAAAAAGACAATGGGGTAATCCAGAAAATGGAAGAAAGGAGGAAGAAAAATGTCATTGCAGGAGAGGAGCTTATGGTCAAGGGACATATATGGGAAATAGAAGGTATAAGCCCAATATGCGACTGAGGAACCAGTATCGAGATGGTAGAGGAAGAAACAATTTCAGAGAGAGATCCCGATATGAAAGAAGGAATGTTAGGGATAGCCAAGAAAAGGAAAGTTACAACCGAAGATACATTCAGGAACTGAATGAGGCCCGAAATGATAAAATTAAATGGGAAAAGGCTATCAGAGATCAAGACGTAAATACTGACGTGGAAGGAGCCGAGAGTCTTGAACTACAAAGATTTAAGAAGCGAAGACAGGAAGAACAGGCGCTCAATCCCAACACAAAGGAATTTGAGTATAGGGGAGAGAGCGAAAGGCCAACAAGCAAAAAAAAACGCCGATTTCAGATTAGAAGGCGAAATTGAAAATGTAGAAAACGCAGGGAATTTCAAAATTAACAGTTATTTTATAACGCAAGTAGATTCGTGGGAGATTGATTCTGAAGAATTGGTTAAGGACTTAACACAGCATCATATGAAGAAAAGATATAATTTACCTATTATAGTAGCAAGAGTAGGAGAGCTTAAAGTACATTGCCTTGTGGATTCTGGAGCCAGTATTAGTGTGTTATCCAAAGAGCTTTTCCAAGACATGAATAAAAGAATGAAACTACTAACAATACCAGTGTCAAAAATTAAGATACGGGGTATTGTACCTGACAAGACAGTGGAGTGTAATGTACAAACATATCTGGAGATTAACATAGGAAACAGAAATTTTGAACACCCATTCGTAGTCATGAACCGAATCAAGTATAACATCATACTAGGAATAGATTTTATGACAGTCACAGGAATGACCATTGACATGGAGAAACAAGAGATAAGATTTCCTATTTGCGATGAGAATACCGAAGAAAAACAGGAAAGAATTAAGATCAATGAGGACGATGGTGTAGTTAATAGTGTGAAAGTCGAGGAAGAAGGAGAGGACTCACACTCAGAAAGGGATTCGAAACTGCAGATAGAAGGGAATGAAATGTCAATGCCATGTGAGAATATACTAGAAAATATTGAGAAGGTCATGATTACAGTGGAGGAAGAAAATATACCAAACATCTCAGAGGCAGTTGCAAATGCCAAAATTTCACCTGTTGAAAAATCCAGACTTCACGGAATCTTGCAGGAATATTCAGATCTATTCAGGAACAAGCCAGGACAGATTCCCAATTTTAGGTACAAGTTGTTGGTGAATGATTGGACACCTTTTAAAGGGAAATTATATGGGGTACCAGAGAAATATTTCTCAGAAGTAAAAGAAATTATAAAAGGCATGGAGGATGATGGAATTATCATGAAAACATCTAGTCCATATTTGAACCCGTTAGTAATAGTAGTGAAAAGCAACGGGAAACTGAGAATTTGCCTAGACGCGCGATCCTTAAATACCCGATTAATTCCTGAATATAATACTGTACCGAAGATCAAGGATATTGTACAAAAATTCCGAGACATGAGGTATTTTTCGACGATGGACTTCACGTCTTCCTATCATCATATTGTCCTTGAAGAAAAGTCTCGACTGCTAACGGGATTCATGTTTGACAGTCAGACTTATGTCTACTGTCGGTTGCCTTTCGGACTGAAGAACAGTTGTGCCGTTTTGGTGAGAGCCCTGGATAGGAATTTAACTCCAGAGGTGAAGGAATTTCTAACTTGTTATGTAGACGACCTCATCTTGGCAACCAAGACATTCGATGATCATTGTGATAAGCTGGAGAAGTTATTTCGGAATCTAAGGACAACTGGATTCAAAATCAACATAGCCAAGTCCAAGTTTTGTCAGGAAGAAGTATTATTTGTCGGTCACATGATAGATGGCACAGGGGTACGACCAAACCCAGTAAAAATCCAGGCGATATGCGACTTTCCTCGACCAAAACGCATTAAACATATACGACAATTCCTCGGAATGGCCCAGATTTTTTCTAACCACTGTAGAGGCTGCACTCAAACTGCAGCACCTCTACAGGATCTGTTGAAGACAAATAACAGATGGAAGTGGGATGAAAAAGCAGAAAAAGCATTCCAAGAATTGAAAACTTTGCTGACCAGAAGTATAAAGTTAGGCTATCCTAATTACGAAAAGGAATTTATTATCCAGTCAGATGCCTCGAATGTCGGTATAGGCGCGTGTTTATACCAAGAAGAAGAGGGGACACCTCCTAAAAGAATATATTTAGCCTTCACCAGTCGAAAGTTGAGGAGTCATGAAATTCATTACACTACAACAGAACAAGAGCTACTAGCGATAGTCTATGCTTTACAGCAGTGGAAAAAGACCATCTATGGATATCCGATAATCGTCAGATCGGATCACAAAGCATTGACTTTCGGACTTAAAGCAGCAATGACGAACGAAAGGATAACAAGATGGATGTTGTTCACTCAACAATTCCAGATAAAGATAGAATACTGTAGTGGAAAAGAAAATATCCTAGCCGATGCTTTAAGTCGAAACCCCGTGGACAACATGGAAGAAGTCCATAAAATAGAGCTAATTCCAGAAGATGAGGATATTCTAAAAAAATTACGGAATATTGTACAGTTGCAACGTCAGGATGAGAAGTTGAAGAATATCATAGACAAGTTAGAAAGTAGAGATTGTGATTCTGAGGCAAGGTCGAAAATATCAAGAGTCTACAGCATCGAACGGGGTATGCTCATGGCTAAGACAGGCAAAGATCAAGAGAAAGTACGCATCGTATTACCTTCAGTATTATATAGAGAAGTGATCTGGCACGTACATCGAATCACGGGACATGGCGGTATGGAGAAAGTGACTCAAGTCATCCTAGAAAAGTTCACTTGGAAAGGAAATAGAAGGACTATAAGGAATATAGTACGAACATGTGATATCTGCCAGAAAGTTAAACAAGGTAATTGTCTAATAAGGCATGAACCAAGGGCCATACTACCGCACAAAGCCAGAGAGCTATATGCCATCGATATATTTGGTAAGCTTCCTACGGCTAAGAAAGGAAATAAATTCATCGTGGTAGTTATGGACGTTTTCTCAAAATATGTATCACTTCAACCAATACAGCGTGCTAATTCGAAACAAGTAATACGACGTCTAGTTAAACATATATTGCCTAACATGGGAAAACCCGAGAGATTGTTGTCCGACAGAGGAACTCAGTTTACATCACTTCAATTTAAAGAGGCTATGGAAGAGATGGGAATTAAACATGTTCTATGTTCAATAAGACACCCAGCATCCAACCCAGTCGAAAGATATATGAAAGAAATAGCTAAATTTTGCCGGATATACTGTTCCAAGCAACACTGGAAGTGGATAGATGTACTTGAGAAAATTGAAGAAAGTATTAATAACACCGTCCACGAATCCAGCGGCCAAATTCCAAAAGTCATTCACTACAATATTAGACCTGAGAGACCATGGGATAAAATAATTCAGCTACCTACCGAACCAAGCTTAGACCAAGATAAGCTGAACCAACTAGTTCGAGAGAGGCTGTATAACAATCCCAGAGGAGACTGAGGAGGATACAACACAAGAAATTCCATCCTGAATTGAAGAAGGGCGACCTTATATTAATAAAGAAGCCAGCAATCTCGAATGTATCCACTAAAGTATTTGCAAAGTTCGTACATTTATTCGATGGACCATTTGTTATACATCGATCATTTGGGAACAACGCGTACGAAGTTCACGATCTGAATGGTAGAAGTAAAGCAATACACAACGCGGCAAATATTAAGTTATACTTCAAGGAACAAAGGGATTAGAATCTATCAAACATCACAGTTAAACAAGGAATGAGAACTGGAATGGTCTATGACTTGAACGAACCAATTCATCTAAAAACTTACAGTAATGCTCTCAAAATTCTAACTAAGAACAGTGAAAGGTCCCATTATGATATTAGAAATATATAAGATAAATATATAGCAAGCCATATATTTAAATCAACGTGGGAGGAGTAAATGTGCCATTTCACTGTTCTATAGTCGCAGTATTTGGAACAAAAATGGCGCTCCAGCCATTAAAGAATTAAAATAGAGCAATTAACAGCGGTACGAACTGAAGAGACAATAAATTCAACCGGCAATCACGGAAAGAACCACTTTTAGAAGGCGGTGCGAAAGAATGACGAGAGCGGATTATTTAAATCGATTATTGAAAAAAAAGTCTTCCATTAGAAAAAATCTCAATTGAGCACTACATCGAAGAAAGACGGAATCGTGTAAAGAAACCCACTACTAATCGGAGTCTTTAATCAACTGTTGGAGATAAGATCAAATCTACGATAACCCGCAAAACATCAGCTGTGATTGACATATACGTGAGATTAAAGACCAGCTGATAAGAAACGTCAAGTTGGAGCTGTACTACGTCACGGTTGGGCTCGGAACATTGTATTTGCCCGATACTGCACAACGTCAAGAGAGCTGAATTAAAGGGAAAAATAGAGTGCAATTCTAAAAGCACGTAAATTTCACAACGTTTCGGCGAGCAAGGCAGTTTGAAATAAGACGATATTTAGAGTCTTATAGGCAAATTAGGCGGACCAGAAAACAAATATATTGATCACATTAGCATTACTAAGCAGATTACAGCATGTACAAATCAACTAATGCCTTGTGTTATTCTGTCCTTGACGCAATGAAGACCACCATGATGTTCTAAGAAGCTGAGGCAAAGACTACTCTGGCTATGGTGACGCTTGACGAGATGGATGATCCAGGAGGACAGTAGTCAGCTGTGATGACGAGATGAACCCTATTACTTAAGCCGAACCATGGAGCGAGGCCTACCATCCCATGACGATCAACAGCGAGATGGAAGTCAAAATCCAATAAGCAAAGATAAGTCCCCATTTGAGTCGTGTCGTAAGTAGAAAACCTTATTCTTTTGGTTAATATATAATGTGCATTATGACATTGTGTGTGCGTAGTTAATATACGAGTGTGCTCACAAGGAGATAGGTATTCATCTGAAAATACCGTAAATTCCAGACATAGGCGTTAAAATACCAGTGAATGCCGTTCGTAAGTTTGTCAATATGATAGTGGAGAAGTGATTGATATTTCTCACAATTCGTTGTCAGTGAAGTGTTAGAGTATTAAGAGGAAGCTAATATTTATATGCGTGATGGCTTTAACAAATAACGTGCGTAAGATCGTATTTAGGGAGTGTTACAATAAAATATAGTGGCACAATTTTAAGGTTACGATGTGCTGTTCTTTGATACTATGACAGTAATGATAATGATTTATATGTGTGTAGGTTATGGCACATATGTTGCGTATTTTGATGAAACGAGTGCTTCGATTATAAATGCTACGCGATAATGGTAGTGTTAAATGGTGAATGTAATTAGCATATGAGTTGCTAGTATATTTTGATGGTGATAATTATTGTTATTTAGGAAGTTGGTCATAGTATTTCTTCGAGAGATGGTAGTGTGTGTAGGTTGCACATGCTAAGTATAGGTATTGAAACGTACTGTTTCCGATTGCTATTTTATTCCCTAATATATCTATAATACAGATTAGGAAACGATCTTAATGCCATCACTATAGAATTAATTGAGTAAGTAGGATCATCAGAAGAGCCAAGAGGCCACTTACGTCAATATTTAGGCCTTCACTGACATATCAACGATTGTTTTCATGTATTCTCACTTACGGCAATTCAACTTATGATTTTATGGGAGCAGTATAAGACATCACTGGTAACTTAGTCTTTCATATGTGGATTTTAGATGAAGATAGAGACTTCCTATGTGTCAATTTTTCCACCCATGGTATTATTCGTTGGAATATTAATTGAATACACTTGGTAATGTTATGTTAAGTCATATACGCACTTTAACTAAATTTTAACCATGAATTAAAATAATAATTGAATGATTTAGCCGTATAAGCCTTACGATGGAATTAATTTGAGAATGCTTACGACTTAAAGTGGACTTAGATTTGCTTATATGGAGGCCAACTGGCATGAAATATGAAACGTTAGATAATTTGGAACCTCAAATAGAGAAAATCCCTAATGGTCAGACATTAATCTTCTCACACGATTTTTCTACTGTGCGTGGACATTGATGTGAAGTGTTTCAACCGAGTGATAGGCATTTTTGTAATTGCATGTGAATTTAGGTTCAGACGATTGAATTTTGATAATTTTGAGAAGCAACTTAGCTTAATATTGAGAGATTCCAGATCTTAATTAATTAATTAATTAATTGATTAATTATTAGCCATTTTCTTTGCGTTTTTCACATTTTCAATTGAAACCCAATTTGAACATTGTATATAGTAGGGATATAGCTTATTTTACTTAAATCTTTTGGATGCATCCAATCATTACAATCATTATAATAATTGTAGTTATTACAATTATCCAACTTTTACAATTATGTTGAGTGATTTTTACTTGATTATATAATTTATTTATTTTTCTTTTCATTTGATTCCTTTGGATATTATTTAATTATGGTATAATTCTTTGACAGGCCAGGACTAGGATATAGATGAATGAGGCCTAATTTCATTTATTTATTAGAGGTTTTCTTAAACCTATTTTCTTCAAGGCAACATCATTACATTATTTAGATGCTGATTGCGTAGGAAACCAGCCATAATGTATAAATGATTTTTTCAAGATAATCTACGTCTATTTCAACTCATACTTAGACCAATTTATGAATAAAAACTGAGTAGTGAAAATATTAAATTCTTTCAATGTCTACTTAGAATAAGTACTAGATATAAGCTTATAATGACTAATTTGATTGCGATTATGATGATGACATGTACGGAGTTCTTGACAATCCATAATAATCTGATTTTTACGATAAATTCCGGTGTCATACATATACGGTAACCGACTAATAGCGTGTTGAAGACGTTCATCTACGTAGGTTGGGATTTACCGTGAGCCATCGGTGTTCTTTCTCACTCGGAACTCACAACCCAGGAATATTTGGCAGATGAAATTATTATTAAGAGCTAGTCTGGAAACTCGTGTATCCCACCTGGATGCGGGATGGTGCATAATAAGAATAATAATAATAATATCTGCGTTACGTCCCACTAACTGCATGTATGGTTTTCGGAGGCGCCGATGTGCCAGAATTTAGTCCTGCAGGAGTTATTTTACGTGTTAGTACATGTACCAAAACGAGGCTGACGTATTTGAGCACCTTGAAATACCACCGGACTGAGGCAGGATCGAACCTGCCACGCTGGGTCAGAAAAATTAACGCCTCGACCGTCTGAGCCACTCAGCGCACACTGTATTTCTAAAATCGCTTATTACGACATATCGTATAAAACGACGTCCTTTATTTTTTTTAAATCACATTTTCAGACAAATGTGTCGCCTATAACGTCCATTGTTGATTCTTATTTGTTACGTACTTGAGTATTACTGACAACAATGTAAAGCTTATTTTCAAACTCTTGTTTTCAGTACATTTTAGTTCGCCTCCATAGCGTAGCAGTTAGTGTTATTAGCTGCCGTCCTCGTGAGCCCGGGCTCGATTTCCGGTAGTGCCAAACATTTAAGAATGGCAGGAGGACACGAGTTTGTCCGGCTCCATGGCTAAATGGCCGGGTCGTAGGTTTTAACCTTAAATGGTTAATTCCCTTGACTCGGGAACTGGGTGTTTGTGCTGTCCCCAACATCCCTGCAACTCGCACACCACACACAACACTACCCTCCACCACAATAACACTCAGTTACCTACACATGGCAGATGCCGCCCTCCGTCATCGGAGGGTCTGCCTTACAAGGGCTGCACCCGGCTAGAAACAGCCACACGAAATTATTATTAGTACCTTGTAAATTTCAGATCAGTCTGTCTGTTAAATAGTGAAGGCAATGATCGCTGAAGAGATGTCGAAAAGAAAGCAAAGTGTTTAATCTTGAAGAAAAGTTACAAATAATATGAGCGCAAACGTCAGCATTTGGGTGATTTCTACAATTTGGAAGGACAGAGACAGCATCTCATTTATTAGCCAAGACCGAGTGCAGCATTATTCAACGCTTTACATTCTTGCTACTTCTTTCTTCAAAGACAAAGTCACCTCCTTACCGCGGCACGTGACGGGGTGGAGTGGTTAGCTTCACGCCCGACCGCCTTTGCCCCCAGGAATTAACCTGGTACTCATTTTTAGTGTAGGCTGAGTGAACCTCAGGGCCATATGCACCTCCGGAAGTGGAAATCTCGTTTCTTAAATCCTACGACTTCCTGAAGGGGATTCGAACCCACGTCCTTCCGGGCGAACCGAGCACGCCTTTACCGCCTCGGCCAGGCAGCCCCTACTTCATTCTTCACTTATTATTTTATATATTGCTGTGCGTTCTGTGTAAACATTAGAAGAAAAATTATCTCATTCCCCCTCCACAAATACTGTACTTATTTCACTTATGTTTATTTGAAGTCTTACCTCTATTCTATTAATTAACCATGTAGGCCTAAGTGTGCATCCTAGAGTGATGCCATTTTTGGCGACAAGAATAATAAGACCGATTTGTGCGACTGTCGTCTATAATGACAGTTAATTGGAGGTCCCGTCAGAGTCCTTATAACCCGTTTCATTTATAAAACATTAAAAAGTAACCTGTCATAAACTTAAACGATATATATAGAACTACTGAACTATGGCTAACAGTAACTAGTTATACATTAAAAATTATAAATGTCAGGGGAAAGGAGCACAATATCGCAGAAAATTTGAAGAGTTCTTTCTTTCTTAATCCTTTTACCCTCCATGGTTGGTATTTCCTTCGAAGTCAGCGAAGAATCCCACCTGTACCGCCTCACGGGCAACGTCCTGGAGCGAGAGACATTGGGTCGGTTGGATACAACTAAGGAGGAGTACCAGTACTTCGCCCAGGCGACCTCGCCTGTTAAGCTGAACAGAGGCCTTGTAGGGGGATGAGCAGATCGTAAGGAATAGACAAGAAAGAAAGAAGGAAGCGGCCGTGGCCTTAAGTTAGGTACCATCCTGACATTTGCCTGGAACAGAAGTGGAAAGCCATGGAAAATCACTTCGAGGAAGGTTGAGGTTTAATCGAACATTTTCTACTGATTTGACCTCTCGAGCCTGAATGGACCCCGTCATAGTTCTCAAATTTTGTGGCAGAGTCGGGAATCGAACCTTGGCCTCTGGGGGTGCCAGCTGATCACACTAACTAGTATAGCCTACCACCGAGGCGGACAAAGTATAGAATTACGAAACAAAATGGAACTATCCGTGAAATAAAAGTTCATCTTGTACTGCAGGATCTAAAAAAGCGCATGCCAAGTTAGAAAGTATCAATATACCGGTTATCAAGATCAATGAAACACCTGTAACACTGAAAGACTCCGTTAAGAACCTTGGAATAATTTTTGATAAGTATTTAAGTTGGTCAGAGGACGTAACAAAAATTTGTCAACGTGTATTCGGCTCATTACACTCACTGCACAAACTGAGGGACTTTCTTCCTGTCAAAACCAGGAAACTGCTCGTTCAAGGACTAATTCTACCAATATTTGACTATGGTGACGTAGTCTATAATAACATAAGTTATTCACTTGGTTCCAAACTTCAACGGGCGCATAATGCCTGCATTCGATTTATTCTAAATGTTCCGCTCCATTCCCACATCAGCCCATTCCTCCATCAGCTGTCCTGGTTAAGATTATGCGATAGACGCAAGCACCATGCTGTTTCTCTTCTGCACAAAATACTCCGAACAGGTAAACCAGACTACCTGAGAATAGATTTCAGCTACCTCTCTCCCTCAGGCAGAACACCCGCAAGGTCATCAACACGATCTCTGTTGTCCATCCCCATTCACCACAGTAGGATGTATAACAACTCATTTGTACCGAGGACCATACGTTCCTGGAATTCCCTCCCGGCTGAAATGAGAGACATAAGCAACCTAAAGGGGCCCATATCAGTCGAGCCGGTTGGCGAGCCCATCCATGTATAAAATCCACACCCCGAACCCGACTGGTTCGACGGTGACCATACACTGGCGAACCCGTTGGCGGACCAGTCCGCCAGTCTGCATTGCAAATAGTATGTGCATTGCCTAGGTTTTGTTATAGAGATAGTGGGTTCGAATCCCACTGTCGGCAGCCCTGAATATGGTTTTCCTTGGTTTCCTATTTTCACACGAGGCAAATGCTGGGACTGTACCTTAATTAAGGCCACGGACGCTTCCTTCCAACTCCTAGGCCTTTCCTGTCCCATCGTCGCTGTGTCGGTGCAACGTAAAGCCACTAGCAAAAAAAAAGTTTTTGTTATAGACCAACGAGAACATTCCAAAGTGGCTGTAGCTGTTGCAGCATTTTGTGCATTGATGAAGAACAGAAGAAGAAGAAACGTGTGTGGATGAAGGAATGGTTGAGAGATAAACTACGATTTTCACACGTCAGCCTGTTAAGAACTATGTGTGTACAAGAACCTCCAGATTATAAGAACTTCCTGCGTATGGATAGCGACAGTTTTTGCGAATTGTTGGAGTTGATTCGGTCAAACATAGAGAAACAGGAGACACACATGAGAGATAGCAATAGTGCTGAAGAGAGGTTAATTGTAACATTACGATTTCTAGCGACAGGGAGAAGTTATGAAGACCTGAAATTTAGCAGTGTAATATCTCCTCAGCCACTTGAAAAAATCATTCCTGAGACGTGTTGGGCAATCTTCGATACGTTGCAGCCGGAATATTTGCACGTAAGTGGGCCTACACAATTTTGATTGTGATGTATTATAAGATCGTTTTTATATAACAAACGTAATATTATTTTGAAAGTGATTAATTTGGGAAGTGTTATTTCACTACTAATTATGAAATACAGAAAATTTCAGTACTGTAGTAATGCATGATACACACTTACAGTATTAACAACTTAAGTGCAGAATGGTCTATAGGCTAATAATATTTGAAGAAGAGCATCGGGAGACCATGGATTCTTCTTCTTATTATTATTCATATTATTATTATTATTATTATTATTATTGTTACCGAGTTTTTGTGGTAGTTAAGCATGAAAGAAGGTGCTGGGTGGTGAATAGGTCTCAAGCTACTAAAGAGAAATTAAATTTTAAAATTTAACAAGGTTATATTTTCTTTTCAAAATTAGGTAACAACAAATAGAACAGGTACTTAGTAACCGAAATACAACTTGAAATGTACAATTACAGGGATCAAAGAATTTGGGCTTCGAGCCCTGAAAACACAATTCTTGAGCAACTAGCTCAACGTTACGATATACCAATTTCAACAAAAGGGGCAGAAGACCCCACTCAAACCCTGGAGCCCTTGCTCCAAATTACACAGCAAAGCCTCCTCGAGGCATACAACTCTCAGTTTTAGAAAAGAGCCACTCGCTCTTAAAGTTAAGCCTCTCCCAGGCCACACCAAACTCAACTTTCAAATTGTCCTCAAAGGACATATACACAGGGGTAAAATACCCAACCTACTGAGGTCTATTAGGTGAGAAAAGATTAATACATGACCTCTAAAATACAACTTGAGAGGAGGCGAACTTGCACTCCTAATACACTTTGCTTAAGACCTACTTGGCACTAGGCCGTTAATACAAGGGCTAATCCCATACTACAGAGGTGACTTAAAGGCAATTTACATTACATTACGGGAGAATTGGTTGAGAAAAATAAGTTCACCTCAAGACGATGTGAGTGGGAACTCGAGAGGGTTAGCGCTCTCTATCCCATAATGTAGCTTTACAAGAGAATAGAAGAAAAGAGTAGTTACATTTTAGGAAAAGGTTACATGATGGAAAACGCTTCGAACCCGCCGCGAGAGTTAAACTGCCGACCTAGCAAGAAAAGAAGATATTAATAGGCCATTACCTGGTAGTAGATCGCTGCCGAGGAAAGAGGCGCTTCCCGCCTCCTGCTATGTACTTAATACACTGAAAGATGGAACAGAAGTGGCCCGGAGACCCCAAAATCAGCAGTTTATATCCTCTCGCGGAAGATTCTAGGCGTTAGGGGAAATAAAACACCCTCCCTCAAAGTTTTTATTGGTTCGGGAAAAGAAACCCCTACATAGAGGAAAAAGAAACACATTATTGGTGGAACATTAATTAAAGAAATTCGGGATTGGCTAGATCCCAACTAAGGGGAAAAAGAGGGGTATACAGCCAACTTAAACAATGACAGAAGGAAATTTAACAAAGAACAAACTCTTGAAATAAAAATTTCTCCAACAAAATAGTTCTTTAACTCCGCACTAGGTCGCACTATTGTTGATCTTCAGTAGTGTCCTCTAGAAGAGAAAGTTCAGACTTCTTACTTCAAGCGAAACAAAAACACATCAAAAGGGACACAGTTCAAAAACTCAAAATTTTCCACGTGGTGACATCTTCTGAGAAAGTAGAGAATTAATAGAATAGATAAAGTTCAACCTTCCTCCAGAAGAGGAGTTTCAACTGGCGCAACTTTTAAATAAACGGTGTAGAGGTGTACCGCCCGGTACAGACCTCCCCCCCCAAAAGTTCCTCCAGGGGTGACACATGAAATCAGTTTGAAACAAAGTCCAAGTAATGATGTTGATACGAAGATAGATAGCAGAAGCATTTACAAGATTTCTTAATTCAGTTTCAAAATGTTGTTGTTGCAGGAGAATGAAAGTCTTTATGTTTGTAAAAGTTAAATTTCTGAAGATAAACTTTTAATACTTAAAAGTGAAGGAAAGATTGGCAATGTCCACCAAATATTGCTGTTGAATTCCCAAGGATAGTTATGTTGATTGTAACAGTTCATGTAGTTAACGATGATTAAGTTGTGTGGCCAGGCCGGCCGTTGCAGCTTGCGTCCAAAGGAGGCCGCTCGGACCCCTCAAGTACCCTGAGATACCGCTCGCCCGCACTATGAGGGGAGCAGAGGTGTTGAAGTACGCCGCGCCCGCGGTGAACAGATACAGGCTGCGGGCATGTAGCAGGTCGTGCGCCGCACATCAGCCTTGGCCGGGAGGTGAGCTCCGGCTCGCCGTGCACATGTCGTCCTCGCTGGAGAGGAGGGGGCCCATCCCCCTCCCCAGTCGCTGCACGGCGCTGCGCGGCTGCGGGGGCGCTGAAACATTAAAGCTAGGCGGCAGAATTGTGTTGGACAATCATCTTCGTTGAGGGTACAGGCTTGTGGAGAGGTTGAGGGGCTAGCGGCGTGCAAATATCCATGGCATAACTTAATATTATGAAGCCGCAGTGTGTATTGGAGCAGGAGACGGGAGCGTGGTAATGGCCGTGGCAAGGACAGGATGGCAGTTAAACAATCGAGGGAGGTTTACAAGAACAGCTTACATATAAAACAAAATATTATAGAAGGAGCAGAAAGCCTTAAAAGTAAAACTCAAAAAAAATATAACCTTCATATCCTTTCAAAATAATATGAAGCAAGTTAACACAGAAATTACACCGGTTTCACCTGGGACAGGTGAACTCTAAATATCCTCTCGGTGGCTGGATTACTTAACAATAAAGTAACCGGCGTAAGAAAATCGAGAATGATACAAGGCCCATGAAATCTGGGGGCAAGCTTGCCCGCGGGAACAAAATTTTTGACCATAACCTGGTCACCTACCTTCAAAGTGGTGGGTCTCCGTCCACGATCATACCTTTCCCTAACCTTTTCATGAGACACTTTAAGATTGGCTTTAGCCTTCTTCCAAAGATCTTTAATGTTATCCGGATCTATTGTCTCGGGTAGAATGTCATTCAAAGACCAGAGGTTAGAGAGCGGCGAGTTGGGAACAAACTTGAACATCAAGGAAGCTGGAGTAAACTTGTGAGATTCATGAACCGCCGAATTCAAAGCAAAAGCTATCCAATGCAGGGACGTGTCCCACCTGGAAGGATCTTCATGATGATAGGCAATGAGTGCGGACCTGAGATTACGGTTAACCCGTTCAGCCAGAGAAGGTTGAGGGTAATAAGCAGAAGTAGTTACATGAGAGATGGACAAGTCAAAACAGAATTTACGAAATAAATTTGATGTGAACGCCTTAGCATTATCAGATACAATATATTGACACGGACCAAAAGAAGCAAATACAGAATTTAAGCAAGTAATGGTTGACTGAGCGGTAGCCAGCTTAGTCGGAAATAACCAAGAAAATCTTGTAAAACCATCTACACACACAAAGATGAACTTGTTGGCATTACCCTTTGACTGGGGGAAGGGTCCCACATAATCGATATACAGGCGTTCCATGGGGCGCGACGCTTGATGAGAAGACAAAAGGCCTACTTTAGTGGACATGGTGGGTTTACTGATCAAACAAGATTTACAAGCTTTTACAAGTTCCCGAATTTCACCGTCCATACCTTTCCAGATGAACATTTCACGAATCTTTTCACGAGTTTTAAAGATTCCAAGATGCCCCCCCAATGGGGTCTCATGATAGTATTTGAAGATCATAGGTACAAGAACCGCTGGAACAACAACTTTCATCAACTTATCATGCCTCGAAGGGCAACATAGAACACCATTCCTCAGAACATAAGGGACAGCATGTTCCCCAGAAGAAAGGGTTTCCATTATCGGAGCCAGCGTCGGATCTTCACGTTGGTATTTCTCAATATCCCTAAAAAGCATGGGAGCATCTGTTAAGATGGCATTAACACCAGATAGTATGGACTCGGAAGGTGATGAACTGTCGACCGGTTCGTGGGTCTCTACGTCGTTATGAAACATACGGCTGAGTCCATCGGCAACAACATTTTCAGTACCTCTGATATGCCGTACATCGAATTGGAAGGCAGAAATACGGATGGCCCAACGGGCTATACGACCTGTACGACGCGGCCTACCTAAGACCCAGCTTAAGGCTTGATTATCTGTCTCCAGATCGAATTTGACGTGTTCCAGATAGAGACGGAACTTTTCTAAGGCGAATAAGACTGCCAAACCTTCAAGCTCATATATGGAGTACTTTGCTTCTTGAGCTGACAATGTCCTAGACGCATAGGCGATGGGTCGCCTCCCTAGTTCAGTCTCTTGAAGGAGAACTGCAGCCACTGCTGACGACGATGCGTCGGTTTGGACGATGAATTTCTTCGAGAAATCAGGCATAGCAAGTACAGGGGCATTACAGAGAGCTAATTTAAGATCTTCGAAAGCGGCTTGTTGAGAAGGTCCCCACTCGAATTTGATGCCTTTCCTACGAAGAAGGTTTAAGGGCGCCGCTCTATTAGCAAAATTAGGAATAAACTTCCTGAAGAAATTCACCATACCAATGAATCTAGCGATACCTTTGATGTCCTTAGGAGGTTTAAAATCACGGATGGCCTGTGTTCTAGAATGATCGACAGCTACCCCATCGGGTGACACAATATGCCCTAGGAATGACATTGAGGGCTTAGCAAAGGCAACCTTGGACAACTTAACAGTTAACCCAGCCTTACGAAGGCGATCGAGAACTTCTCGCAGATGATCTAGATGTTCTTCAAAGGTCTCGGAAAATACGACGACATCATCCAAGTAGTGATATAAGTACTCAAATTTGATGTCGGAAAAGACCCTATCTAGTAGCCTAGTGAGCACAGCTGCCCCCGTGGGGAGCCCGAAAGGCACGCGGTTGTATTCGTATAAATTCCAGTCCGTGGCAAACGCTGTAAGGTGTTTAGACTCTTCGGCAAGGGGAATTTGATTATAGGCCTGATTCAAGTCCAAGATGGTGAAGAACTTGGCCTTACGAAACCATGAAAAGCAAGAATGAAGGTCGGGAAGGGGCACAGATTGCAACACCACCTTCCGATTGAGAGCCCTGTAATCAATGACAGGCCTGAAACCTCCTTGAGGTTTCGGTACTAGAAAAATAGGCGAAGAATACGCTGACTTAGAGGGCCTAATAATACCGTCCTTCAACATCTGATCGATGATTTCTTTCAGAGCCTTCATTTTAGGTGGAGATAGCCTATACGGTGGAAAGCGAACAGGAATCGAATCCGTGACCTCAATTTTGTATTCAATAAGGTCAGTAACACCAAGAGTATCAGAGAACACCTCGGGAAACGACTGACACAGTTTCCGAATACTATCAGCCTGCTCCTCAGGTAGATGTCTAAGGTCTAACAACATCTCATCCTGGGTAGGCGAAATAGATGAACATGATGCAGAATTACACTTTAATAGAGGGATTTTACAATTAGAGGCAAATTTGAATGTGCACGACTTACTCTGAAGATCGAGCACCAGACCAGTGTGAGACATGAAGTCCGCTCCCAGTATGATGGGGCAAGACAAATGCTTGGCCACAAACAATTTGATTTTCCATGTAAATTTAAAAACACGAATTTTGACATGTAAGGAACCTAGAATTTCTAATGGAGATGAATTAGCCGAAACGTATTGAACAGGAGAAGAGACATAGTCAGGGAGTTTACAAACAGATTTCAATTTAGAATACCAATCAGCCGAAATAATGGAGCAAACACTGCCTGAATCTAAGAGAGCTGTTATAGGCTCGTTATTTAACTCAATCTTAAGAAAAGGAACAGGTGCGGGGATATCCGCCGCAATCCTAAGACACTCTCTGGGGCATTCAAAAAAAGAATTTGAAGGCTGGTCGATCTCTGCATTTACAACCTGTTTACTAGGGGCTGAGTCTCGGGAAGATGGATTAGTCGGCTCAGCCGACGCCACTAGTCACTTTTTATTATTGGCATAGCTGGAATTTGCACCAGAAGTTGAGCAGGAGGGGGTGCTATTTGAGTTTGGGCAATTCTTGGCGATATGTGAGAAGGCCCCACACTTAAAACAGCCTTGTGATGACCCTGCTCCATTCCTTGTCCCACTTGACTTGATCAGAGGACACTTATTCCGCAGATGGTCAGGCGACCCGCAAGCATAACATTTACGGGGATTGACTGGTCGGCGAGGTGGAGGCCGAGTGTTACTAAAGGAAGGCGGGGGTTCTTTCGCGACACGCAAAGAATCGGCATATCTAACTCCTTCCGCTGAGACTGCCAATGCTTCAAGTTCCGAGAACGTTTGCGGGCACGCCGCGAAACACAAATATGACCTATAGGATGGTGAAATACCTTCCACAATAGCTTGTACAATTTGATCCTCAGGGAAGTGAAGAGCAAACACCCTAGTGTAGAATTTGATATCTTGTATGAAATCAGCCAAGTTTTCATCCAAGCGCTGTACACGGTAATAGTACTTCTGAATCAGGGAGGACCTGGCCCTAGCCGGGATGAAGTTAGCTAGCAAATGGGCATGGAAATCCTCAATAGATGATTGCTCGGCAATGGCTCTTACGATTTTATCAGAGAGAATACCAATAGCATACGGATAGATAATTTGCAAAATTTGACATGGCGAAAGAGAAAAAACCAGAGCATGATCCTGAAATTCCACTAGAAACCTTAAAAATGAAATTACATCACTGGTGGTGTTGACGGAAAACTTAGAGATACCTCTAAGCAACATTGCCAATGGATGAGGCAAGCTACTGAACCCAGGTGACATAGTCGTTAAAGGTTTCAATGGCAAAGAAGTTAATTCAGAGCGGATGTTACCCAATGACGCACGGCGTTCAGATTCGTTGTCCAATGGGGCAGGGATAGTTTGAGCAGCAACGGTTGTTCTATTGACTTCTCCCTGAGGAGGCTCTTCCTCGTTACCTACATTCACCGTGGCGGGTGGATCAGTTTTGGGAGGAACTTCGCCGGTTAGCAATTGAGTGACCTTATTAGACAATTCAGAAATAGTTTCTAGGAGCGTATTAGCTTGCTTCCTCTGAACGTCATTCACCTTCAGAGACAACAGATCATTAACTCTATTTGAAAAGTGATATAGCCTGCCTTGCACACGCTTAATTTGATTAGGAGACGGATCGTTTTCATCAAAAAAGCTGACTACAGATGCTAGCCCAGTAACATTTTCGACGATCGTGGAAAGAGAGTCATCAATTTCTTTCTCTCCCAAATTGGGGATGGAAATGGGCAAATCAAGGGACTCTCTAAGCTTGTTAGTGTCTATTGCAACCGTGCCTCCAGATTGAACGTTTCTGATAGTTAACTCATATATCAACTCCTCTTTGCGCAAGTAGTTAAGGAGGAGAACATCGCGAGGGCCGGGCATGATGACAGAACAATTTTGAAAAACTCAAAAAATTCCAGCAACTGAGAAAATTGTTAGAGTTCGAATTAAAGCAATGTTTAGCCGTCAAAAGGGGCTAAATTGAGACCCATTCAACCACGCTCTGCTACCACTTGTTACCGAGTTTTTGTGGTAGTTAAGCATGAAAGAAGGTGCTGGGTGGTGAATAGGTCTCAAGCTACTAAAGAGAAATTAAATTTTAAAATTTAACAAGGTTATATTTTCTTTTCAAAATTAGGTAACAACAAATAGAACAGGTACTTAGTAACCGAAATACAACTTGAAATGTACAATTACAGGGATCAAAGAATTTGGGCTTCGAGCCCTGAAAACACAATTCTTGAGCAACTAGCTCAACGTTACGATATACCAATTTCAACAAAAGGGGCAGAAGACCCCACTCAAACCCTGGAGCCCTTGCTCCAAATTACACAGCAAAGCCTCCTCGAGGCATACAACTCTCAGTTTTAGAAAAGAGCCACTCGCTCTTAAAGTTAAGCCTCTCCCAGGCCACACCAAACTCAACTTTCAAATTGTCCTCAAAGGACATATACACAGGGGTAAAATACCCAACCTACTGAGGTCTATTAGGTGAGAAAAGATTAATACATGACCTCTAAAATACAACTTGAGAGGAGGCGAACTTGCACTCCTAATACACTTTGCTTAAGACCTACTTGGCACTAGGCCGTTAATACAAGGGCTAATCCCATACTACAGAGGTGACTTAAAGGCAATTTACATTACATTACGGGAGAATTGGTTGAGAAAAATAAGTTCACCTCAAGACGATGTGAGTGGGAACTCGAGAGGGTTAGCGCTCTCTATCCCATAATGTAGCTTTACAAGAGAATAGAAGAAAAGAGTAGTTACATTTTAGGAAAAGGTTACATGATGGAAAACGCTTCGAACCCGCCGCGAGAGTTAAACTGCCGACCTAGCAAGAAAAGAAGATATTAATAGGCCATTACCTGGTAGTAGATCGCTGCCGAGGAAAGAGGCGCTTCCCGCCTCCTGCTATGTACTTAATACACTGAAAGATGGAACAGAAGTGGCCCGGAGACCCCAAAATCAGCAGTTTATATCCTCTCGCGGAAGATTCTAGGCGTTAGGGGAAATAAAACACCCTCCCTCAAAGTTTTTATTGGTTCGGGAAAAGAAACCCCTACATAGAGGAAAAAGAAACACATTATTGGTGGAACATTAATTAAAGAAATTCGGGATTGGCTAGATCCCAACTAAGGGGAAAAAGAGGGGTATACAGCCAACTTAAACAATGACAGAAGGAAATTTAACAAAGAACAAACTCTTGAAATAAAAATTTCTCCAACAAAATAGTTCTTTAACTCCGCACTAGGTCGCACTATTGTTGATCTTCAGTAGTGTCCTCTAGAAGAGAAAGTTCAGACTTCTTACTTCAAGCGAAACAAAAACACATCAAAAGGGACACAGTTCAAAAACTCAAAATTTTCCACGTGGTGACATCTTCTGAGAAAGTAGAGAATTAATAGAATAGATAAAGTTCAACCTTCCTCCAGAAGAGGAGTTTCAACTGGCGCAACTTTTAAATAAACGGTGTAGAGGTGTACCGCCCGGTACAATTATTATTATTATTATTATTAGTGTTTGAATGTCGTACTAACACATGGAAGGTATTGCGTGACGCAAGGATGGGAAAGCTGCAGGACTCGCCCGGTACATTTCAATAAATTCTTCCCGGAACTGCTTATTCTCCTCAAAAGTCATTGTTATTCGAGGTAGGCCTAATTAACTCACATAGAAACCAAATTAAGCTACAGACGAAACCACAGCGAGCCGGTCAGGTAGTGGCCATACACACACTGACGGGTTGGCGAACCGGTCGGGTTCGCCGGCTTAGCAGTCGAACCGCCAACACGGACCCAACCTCGAGCCCAACCCTCAACAACCCCCCATACACCTTCGAGCCGGTCAGTGCGACCAAGGTCACGAACCGGCTCGCCAACCCGCTCGACTGTGAATGGGCCCCTTAAAGGTATTCAAAAGAATGTGTTGGAACTTTTATCTACAATCAGAATAATTTACTCCAAGAAGTACCCTCAAATGTTAGATTAAGTCAAATGAATAAAATGTAAATGTAAGATTAGTAACATTGACAATTTTTTTTTTTTTTTTTTTTTTTTTTTTGCTAAGGGCTTTACGTCGCGCCAACACAGATAGGTCTTACGGCGACGATGGGATAGCAAAGGCCTAGGAGTTGGAAGGATGCGACCGTGGCCTTAATTAAGGTACAGCCCCAGCATTTGCCTGGTGTGAAAATGGGAAACCACGGAAAACCATTTTCAGGGCTGCCGATAGTGGGATTCGAACCTACTATCTCCCGGATGCAAGCTCACAGCCGCGCGCCTCTACGCGCACGGCCAACTCGCCCGGTATTGACAATTTTCGAGGTATAGTTTTAATAATAGTAAATACTATAAATTCATTTTAAAATGTTAAAAACAAATTATGATACTTTACATTTTCAGTTAAATTACATTTCATGTTAATTTTAAATTATATTAAACTTATTTTTTAAGTAGTTATAATGTTCTGTTTACACAGGTGTACAATTATATGGTTTGGCATAATAGCAGGCTTCATAGCCTGAGCCCCGCCATGTACAGAAATACATTAATAAATAAATAAAATAAAAATAAATTTCTTGGACACTGTAAAAATCCCTCTGACGTCTTGTGGCAGATTGTTCCATTCGCGAATTGCAGGAAGGACATCCATACCGGTTTGCACGTCCTATTTCGACATAATACCGATAATAATGACGTGCGGTTTCGTATTGTCAAATACCGGTATTTTACCGATATTTTCTGTAACAATGGAATGGGGTTAAGTAATCCTGTCGTTTTGTTAAACAAGCTGAAAACAAGAACAACAATATCCCTGATAACCTAAGTCATGCCCTCTGACAGCTGTAGCAGGGTAGTTTGACGTCCACCTCCATGCGTACGCCTCACTGCGCCGGGTCCACGTCATAGCACTCGGAACTGCCGCTCGTCTCCCATCCCATGTTGAGCAAGGGAAGGGGCCGGTCGGCTGTTCCGACAGTCAAGCGAGGATACAAGCTGCGGGCTACTTCGAATCGTGAATGCAGCAGTGTAGCGTGTGAACAGCGCGGCGACGTTTACGAGTGCTGTCGCTTTGCCGCGTGATACGTCTACGTAAAGACGTGCTCGCAAAACCGTGTGCTTACAATTTATTCCCTTATCCACATACCCATGAAGGCTTACAATTAAAAGCTGATCCTCAACGTGTCAACTTGCAATATAATATTTTTATTTCACGTCAGAATTGACTATTTTTTTCTAATGTAGTGTAGAGTGAAATTGCGTTTCTCATTCTTGCTGTTTCAGAAAAGACAGTTAACAAAACTGACAACTTATTAAATTGATGATATAATATTAAAGATGTGTTTCGAAGCAAAATGTTTGAGTGACAATAATATTGAAGTTCCGTTGTAGGTTAAGATATTGAAATTTAGTAACATAATGTTCAATTCTGTTTCTGTGCGGGTGTGAACTGAGTGTTTACTTGGAAAATAAAGAAGATACCTGGTAGTGTTTCGGAACTGGAACGCCGAACATGGATTGGTGGAACGGATATTTCCTCCTTCTGGTGGCATCTGTGCTGCATTTTAACTGTCAAGGTAGGAGCAAGTGATGTACACTAGTATTGATTAATTACATGTAATTCTAGTCCTTTATGTAGCTGAAAACTCCCCTCCGGTTTCCACGCGTTCACTCCACCATCCCTGAGTAATTACACCTAATAGCGGTTCATTACTACCGTAATAAAGAATGGGTTTTAATTACTTCACTCACTTACCCGCGAGTAACACAGCTGTTGATATTGGTCTTATCCAGCTAAAGTTTGTCCGTCATAATCCATCATGCAATAATTTTCACCTTCATTAGCAAACCATTATCATCTTCATCACTAAAACAATTACCGGCATGGAATGAAAAACTTCAAAAACTACGATGTACACTAAAGCACACAAAAGTTGGCTGGCAAAGAAGTATTTAATTTTATGTATTCTGGAGGATAGCCGGGGCGAAGTGATGAAATTTGGTGTCCTACGACCTGTACAATATGTTCATACTACTTCCAGGATTTTGATAGAGTCTCATCTTCTTTGATGGTCTCTGTGCAGTTGAGTGCACCTTAATATTATATTTCTTTGACTGCTGAATGGAACAGATGGTAGAAACGCTGGCCTTCATAGTTCAAGCAGGCAAGTTCGATCCTGACTAAGCCCAGTGGTATTTGAAGGTGCTCGAACACCACAGCCTCACATAGGTAGATTATTATTATTATTATTATTATTATTATTATTATTATTATTATTAATATATGAGTTCTTTCTTTCTTAATCCCTTTACACTCCAGGGTTGATTATTCCCTCGGGTTCAGCGGGGGATCCCACCTCTACCGCCTCAAGGACAGTCTCCTGAAGCGTGAGAATCTAGCCTCACATCACGGAAGGAAGTGGCAATGGACTTAAGTTAGGTACCGTACCGGCATTTGCCTGCAGAGGAAATATGAAACCACGAAAAACCACTTCGAGGTTGCCTGAAGTGGGAATCGAAATCCCTTCTACTCAGTTGATCACCCGAGGCTGAGCGGACCTCCTTCCAGCCCTCGTACCACTTTTTGGATTACATGGCAGAGCCGTGAATCGAACCGGGTCCCTGAGGACGGCAGATAATAACACTAACCGTTACACTACAGAGGTGGGCACATTCTCTGCTGAATGGCGCAGATGGCAGAAAGCTTGCCCTTCATAATTCAAGCAGGTCCAGTGGTATTAGAAGGTGCTCAAACAACACATATAAGTAGATTTATATGTTGGATCAACAGGTTAATATTATTATAAATATATTACTTGATTTATAATTACTTCATTTTATCATCCCCATCTAGCTTAATATCAGTGACAGTTGACTTCTTATAAATATTTTTCTACTGTGGTCCGCCCCCTGTGGGGGAGTGGGTAATATGATTAGCTGCGATCCCCAGCGGCCTGGGTTCAACTCCCGGCTCTGCCACGAAACTTGAAAAGTGGTACGATGACTGGAACGGGGTCAACTGAGCGTCAGGATGCCAACTGAGTAGATGGGATTCGATTTCCACCTCAGCCATCCTCGAAGTGGTCCATGGTTCCCCACTTCTTCTCCAGGCACGGCCGCTTCCTTCCCTTTTCCTTGTCTATCCCTTCCAATCTTCCCACAATCCTCTCCAAGGGCCCTGTTCAGTATAGCAAGTGATGTCGCCTGGGCGAGGTTCCGCTTCTCCTTCCCAGTTGTATCCCGGACTCAAAGTCTCACGCTCCAGGATTTTGCCCTTGAGGTTGTAGAGGTGGGATACCTCGCTGAGACCGAGGGAAAAGCCAACCCTGGAGGTTAAACAGTTTAAGAAAGGAAGAATATTACTAAATATAGCCTCCGTGGCTTAGGCGGCAGCGCCTCGGCCTCTCACCGCTGGGTTCCATGGTTCAAATCCCGGTCACTCCATGTGAGATTTGTGCTGGACAAAGCGGAGGCGGGGCAGGTTTTTCTCCGGCTACTCCAGTTTTCCCTGTTATCTTTCATTCCAGCAACACTCTCCATTATCATTTCATTTCATCTGGCAGTCATTAATCATTGCCCCAGAGGAGTGCGACAGGCCTCGGCAGCCGGCACAATTCCTATCCTCGCCGCAAGAGGGGGCTACATACATTCCATCCCTGACTCGGTCAATGACTGGAAAACAGGTTGTAGGTTTTCATTTTCATATTACTAAATATGTGCAAACGCTGGTTAAGTGTAAGACAGGAACAAATCTATCAGATCGAGCGTACTAAGCAGATGGTTTTTCATTGCTTTCCTCACAGGGCCAGAATGTGCTATTGCAGCAAAATTGACCAAGTGAGTAGCACATATCTCAACACACTGATTGTACACTCAAATCCCAACAGCTTCCATACCGTTACAGACATAAATGAGACTGGGAATTCAGTGGAAGTTACACTTTCCTCTGAGCACCTCCGGGTCTCCGAAAACTGTTACGTGTTTGTGGAATGTAAAATCAATTCTTCTTCTATCCTTTGCTCGTAATATTTCCGTGGAGTCAACATGAATATGAATTAAACCCAGTTTCATAGCCCAATACCTAGAGGGATGAATTCAGCATTGAATGTTTCTGAGGTGATCAACAGAGTCCTGTGTTGCATGAGCGTTAACACTTTGTCGCCCAAATGTTGAGGAAAGAAAGAAATATCTTGGAGTAATTTTGCATGTTTTAATACGCTTCAAATAAGAGTCAAAATTAATCGTGTTAAAATGGAACAATTCGAAGTACCGGTGCCCAATTGCAGTACCCCCCTGGTGGCCCTGATCCTTTGTTGTTACACTGTGATTAGCTGGTTCACAGCTTGCATTTAGTTCTAAACCTCTCCGCAGTGCTCATAAGGAGTGAGGGTATTTTACGCTGTTGATGGTGATTCGTCCGTCGGATGGCGACGTCAAGCCTTGAACAGACTCCTTGCAACTCTTCGACAGGCGAAGGATATACGACACTGCGTTTCATCCTCTGCGTTCCATATCGTTTATGACCTCATTCATTTCATCCCATTGACCCTTTACTGCATAGAATTGCCATGAGACAACATATCACTATAGCCTATGCAAGTGAATACAGATTGTGGACAGAGGTAGTTTTATGGAACACCTTCAACCTACAGTCAATCAAACACATATGCCTGTGATGCCTTTTTTGTGTGTTTTTTACATAACATACGACAAAACAGCCCTACAACAAAAGGTACTCCTTCCACCCGCCAACATCCATGCTTACCAAGCACCGTTTATTTCCCGTGTCCCTCCCCATCGTATTATCATAGACTTCAGGAGTACCTCTGGCTGAACATCAAATATATTACCGACCTACGTTCGTGCAAGTATACCTGCACCTTGCAGTACGTACCCATGGCCAGTAGGCAGTAATCATCGGTCTTTGAATGTTAAGAAATTAGCGTAAAATGCGAAAAATCATATATAAAGTCCATTATCGCGAACCACGTCCCCAGTTAACAATTGTTGGTGAATCTAAGACAGTGAACGCTGCTTTAAAGCTGGAAACTTTCGTCATCAAACGCAAACGAAAAATAATTAATGCAGTAGAGGGTTTGGATGACGCTGACATCCAGAAGGGCATCCGGTCGTAAAAATTCATCTCACTTCATATCCGACGCCTTAGAGGAACAGCACAATGGTTGGGCATGCATACATTTTTATCCTTTTTACAATTTGATGATGATGTTATTTGCTTTACGTCCCACTAACTACTCCTTTACGGTTTTCTGAGACGCCGAGGTGCCGGAATTTAGTCCCACAGGAGTTCTTTTTTCGAGCCAGTAAATCTACCGACACGAGGCTGACGTATTTGAGCACCTTCAAATACCACCGGACTGAGCCAGGATCGAACCTGCCAAGTTGGGGTCAGAAGGCCAGCGCCTCAACCGTCTGAGCCACTCAGCCCGGCATTTTACAATTTGCTTCACGTCGCACCGACACAGATAGGTATTATGGTGACGATGGGATAGGAAAGGCCTAGGAGTGGGAAGGAAGCGGTCGTGCTGTTAATTAAGACCCAGCCCCAGAATTTACCTCGTGTAAACATGGAAAACCACGGGAAACCATCCTCAGAGCTGCTGACAGTAGGGTTCGAAGCCAGTATCTCCCGGATGAAATCTCACAAGTGCGTGCTTCTAACCGCACGGCCAACTCGCCCGGCATACATCGAACTACCATCAGTCACATATATATTGCATCACTGGAAGAACAAACTACACAAAACACAGCGTAAATGTTCACAGTTGACTGACAAAGACAAACCCAGTTATCAAAGAGAATACCATAGAGTTACACTTGAAGGAAACAAAGAAAAGAAGCAGTACCTAGCAACGGGTTAACCTTGTAATACCTAATCTCCAACGTGTTTCACATATCAGTATCAAAAACACCTTGTGGCTATTTTCACACGTATGCCCGGGTGGCACAGGAGAAGTCAGGTTACTAAAGATTTTCAATGCATTCACTAAATTCTGTAGAGTAGCAACACGATTCAACGTTACTGTTCCAATAGTGTGTGATTTTATATTGGGTTAAGAGGATCACAAGCATGTAGCCACCGAACTCAAAGAATCAACCAAATAGAGCTAAAATCCCCAGCCGGGAATCGAAGCCTGGGTTCTCTGATCGACTAGCCGGACGACCGTAAAGCCATTATCGTTTAATTATACGGCGATTCTCGTCACCATTCTGTCCTTGACTTTTAATCGTATTAGCCACCACACCATGTCTCTTACTAATGTAGTTGTCTTCCTTTAACCGAACAAGTTGGATACGCGGTTTGGATCATGTAGCTTGCATTCGGGAGATGGTTGGTTCGAATCCAGTTGTCGGCACTCTTGCAGATGGTTTTCTGTTGTTTCGCATCACCTGAGGCTGAAACTGGATTAAGGTCGCTGTGGCTTCCTCTCCAGTTCTAGTTAAGTCCCATCCCACCGTCATCTTTATCGGCGCGATGAAATAATATAAATACTGGTTTTCTTTCATAGGCATAATTTTTCTATTTTTTACCAGTATTACTATTTAATGCCCGCATCTGTTGTGTCCACGGGGTCCACTCAGCCTCGTGAGGACGACTGAGTAGAGGTGGGTTCGATTCCCTCCTCAGCCATCCTCGAAGTGGTCTTCCGTGATTTCTCACTTCTCCTCAAGATAAATGCCAGGATGGTACCTAACTTAAGGCCGCGGCCGCATCCTTCCCTCTTCCTTGTCTATCCCTTCCAATCCCCCCCCCCCCACAATGCCCCTGTTCAGCATAGCAGGTGATGCTGCCTGCGGGAGGTTGTAGTCCTCCTCCTCAGTTGTATTCACCGACCGAAAGTCTCACGCTCCAGGTCACTGGCCTTGAGGCGGTAGAGGTGGGACATGGGAATGTTGTGTGCTGGATCAGCTGCCATATTGTTGGACGTAGATCTTGATAGGTGGAGCTATCACGTGACATGACATGGGAATGTTGTGTGCTGGATCAGCTGCCATATTGTTGGACGTAGATCTTGATAGGTGGGGCTATCACGTGACATGACATGGGAATGTTGTGTGCCAGATCAGCTGCCATATTGTTGGACGTAGATCTTGATAGGTGGAGCTATCTTGTGACATGGCATGGGAATGTTGTGTGCCAGATCAGCTGCCATATTGTTGGACGTAGATCTTGATAGGTGGAGCTATCTTGTGACGTGGCATGGGAATATTGTGTGCCGGATCAGCTGCCATATTGTTGGACGTAGATCTTGATAGGTGGAGCTATCTTGTGACGTGGCATGGGAATATTGTGCGCCGGATCAGCTGCCACGATGATACATATTTCTTTCGAGTTATCGGAAATCTTTATCTAATAATAATGGTTTTTTTTTTGCTTTACGTTCCACTAACTACTTTTTCCGTTTTCGGAGGCGCCAGAATACCAGAATTTTGTCCCGCAGGAGTTCTTTTACGTGCCATTGAATCTACCGACACGTGGCTGACGTATTTGAGCACCTTCAAATACCACCGGACTGAACCAGGACCGAACCTGCCAAGTTGGGCTCAGAGCCCCAGCGCTGTACCGTCTGAGCCACTCAGCACGGCAACTATTTATCCCCCCCGTGGATGGAGTGTACCCTGCATGTCGTAAGTAGTTACTAAGACAGGGAACAACTAAAGAATCTCTCACCTTCCAAGGCCACAAACGTATCCATAATTTGTATATATGTTTCTTTCCCTTGATTATTTTTGTCCAGTTATACTTCCTCTTAAAACAACTAATACTACCTCACTTTTTTATTCGAACGCCCTTCCTGACTCCAGTCGTATGTCGAGGGATATATATACACTGCTGCGTGTGCCTCTGGTGTGTTGTATGTACATAAAGATCTGTGTTAAAACAACAAAAACCCAGTCCCCGAGCTGGAGGAGTCAACCAAATGAGAGTAAAATCCCTGCTCGGTCGGAATCCAACCCGGGGCTCTAGGAGCTAAAAGCTACTACACCGACCATTTAGCCAAAGAGGCCGGCAAATAATAAAACGCCACAATTTTTATTTTCCTTTACATGTTCGCATCATTTCATAAGAAACGTATTCTACACATAGTGCTTTCATGCTAACTTTTATAATTCTTTCCTCGTCCCAGTGTTGGTAATAGACATGAATATGTACCTATGTAAATTTCTCCGCTATAACGAAAAGCGTTTTGGTTTTGGAAGACGAGGGAGTGTATATAATTTATTTGAATATTTCCCTCTTACCAGCCTCTTACGACATGTAAGGGAGATAAACTCTTCCGAGAAATCCAAGTGACCTACGTCCAACAATATGGCAGCTGGTCCAGCACACACATTACACTCTATCAAGTTCTACGTCCAGCAAAATGGTCGCTGTTTTAACACACAATTTTTCGGCTATAAATATTCGCAACATAGCCTACACATGATGAGAAAAATTATGTTGCCTTCGGTGACATAATCGTGTGTAAGGGCTTTGCTATGGCCTAGACGAAATGCCAGTTAAAGATAGCGTAAACTCGTTTAAAACCCGGCGCTTTTCGTATCTACTTTACATAGAAGGCAGTGTTCTGACAGATGGTATAACGTGAGGAAGAAGGTGCCGAGGGCTTAGTACAGGTAGATGTCGAACACTGGGTGCCTAGTTACCACATTGTTGGTCTTGTCCGTACAAAATTGTCTGCGCTAAATTGATTAGGCCTACACTGATTCCAGATAAACCCACAGCCCAAAAAACGTGTCTTTGATAAAACTCAAGTGTTCCTATTCCGAAATTCACTCGCTGTTGATTATCATTCCAATATGGTAAACAGAGTTCCTACGAGCTCATTTATTCACAGTTTAAAAAAGCAACAATTCAATTTCGTGTCATA